>NC_064849.1:109037906-109350406 GCF_024139225.1 Suncus etruscus | reverse complement strand
CACTACATGATCTTCCAAACATTATTGGGAATGCTTCCCTCCTTCACCAAAATAACTACAAAGGAGGTATGATAACTCACAGATCAGAATAATCTCTCTTTGCTTTTATTCTTTCATATGTACAGATAATGACTCTGATGTTAGTACACTTAGCAATGATTCCAGATTAACACAGTTGGAAAAGTATTATTTTCTTATATATATATTAGTGTTATTTTTCAATATCTACATAATTCTGTTTGTATATATCACTTTTGTAGGATTTTAGGAAATTCAATGTTGAAGCCTGCTGGTAAAAGATACACATAGATGACATTACAAGATGATGTATCAATAACAGCTGGAAACAAAAATGTCTATGTTCATTACAATGGAAGAGCAAATGCCAAAATTTCTCTTAAAATTATCACATAGGAAGAAACAGTATTCACAAAGGCATCTTGACACTGAAATATTCAAGCCATTGAAATGGTTTTCAAGTACTTGAAACATGTCATCAACAATATTTTTGTGATAAAATTAATTACAAGTAAAAATAACTAAAACTTCAGCAATAATGCAATGTTAGCTTTGTTTTTGGAATGAGAATACCATGATGATGTAGATTTTTTTGTGTACTCATAATTTCCTAGCTAGAACCATCAATGCTTCTGAAGGAAAAATTCAATCTATTTTGTCCAAACATGAAATTCTTTGCAGTCTAGATCTGGTCATTTCAAATTCAATTTCCACAATTCTCAGATAATAATCTTATATTTTATCCAAGAATAAATAAGCCTTGGTACTATTTTTCTTTTTTATTTCCTTGTTTCTGTACATGCAGTTTCTAATTCTAATAAAGAATTATCTACCTGGTAAATTTTCCTTAAAAATCCAATTTTCTTACATTCTCAAAATGCACCAATAACTTTTTCTTTGGTTTCTTTAATGCATAGGCATTTCATTGTAAACTGAAACCATATACGACAGACATTATACACTTGTTTACCTCCAATAATTTATTTGTTTATTTAAGGAAAATAGTGAGCATTTTTTCTAGATTCTGTTTTAGGCTTATTATATATTTAGGAATATTTAATGCAGTGCATTAGTTACACAGGTGATGAGGGCATCAGAATTCAAAGAGCACAAAGGAAGCTTCCAGAAGTTAATTGTGGAAGGAAGTCATTGGTACAAACCAAATGAAGAAGCTAAGTGGGGGAGAGGTATGAGGGATCTGAGTCACTTTTCATAAATTGAAAGCATGGTGAGCCTATCCTAAAGAAGGAGGCTGAAACCATGAAAGAGAAATGGCTTCTCTAAGAGAGGTCAAGGCAGGAACAAATGGAATGTGAATTACTCTTTCTTTGTTCTTGTTCTGTTCTCCAGTTTTCTGTTAGTTCCTTCCATTGTTCAAGTTCATCTGTAAAAGAGTTATTGCAGGTGTATAAGTAGTAATTTCAGCTTCCACTGTAACACAGAGAAGATTAGTAGAAAAGTACAGAATGGATCTGAAGCTCAAAATGCCTGGGATGGCACACAAGGGAACAAGTCAAAATAATACTTCATTGTTCTCATGAACATCTGAGAATCTCATTCTATTTTATGTTGCATAATGATTTTGAATGATAAAAAGTCAATATATACCCCAAATACCTATGATTATAATTAAAAATATTGTCAGAATAATCTTTATCATCTCATTCTCAGCACAATTCTCATCAACTGTTTTACTAAAATAACAGAGATTTATCTCTTGATGTTGAATAAACTGTAAAGCTTCTACTTCTCTTAAGAGTTATATATATATATATATATATATATATATATATATAGTATTTTTGTGCTGTTTTTTCTTTGATTTTTATTAATCTGAAGTCTTTTCAAGAACTCATAATTCTAAGGACCATTAAGTATGCTAAATATTAAAGGATGTGAATTGTGAGTTGTGATAATTTCAGCAGTTTGTGTTGTATTACATACGACATGTTTATCCCAATAACAATTGCTGTAACTGCTGCACTCAACTATCTGTGAGTGAAGACTTTATACAGACTTGTCAAAGTAAAGGCATTGGAGCTGACCTCAAACTCTTTTGGGCAGACATAACCTAGATTCTGCAAAACTTGTTGACAAAACTCTCTAAGTGTTGTGAGAAGTATTGATATTAGCAGCTGTTCACAACTATATAAGGGTCTTTCCTACTAGCCAAGAGCTTTATCTGGGTCAGTATAACTGCCAAAAAAAGTTTAAAGGACATTAACAGGAAATTTAATAAATGCTAAATATAAAGTAATTCAATTAGGCATGCTTATTCTGTACTTGGAATTGTGATGCCCATGTATGAGGGAGACAAAGTCCTGAGAAATTGAATGTGAACTCAAGTTGCATAAACTCACTTCTTCCCACATTCACTGAATATATAACCCATTCCTTGTGACTTTATTTAGGGAGGGGAAAATGGCATCAACTTCAAAAATGATTGTACAAAGTGAAGCAATATATTTTAAATGGTGAGAACACTGCTTTGTACACAGTGTCATCATTCATCATTATTCTTACTGTGGATGATTAAGGCTCTTTAGGGCAGAACTCAGACATCTTTGCCTTTGCATCCTCTCAGGGCATAGCAGAAACCGAAGGTAGTAGCTACATGCTTTTATTTCTGGAATGATATTCAAATATAGCAGAAAGCCACACATTGCCTATATTCTTTCATAAGGTTTCCAATTTTAGCCATGATTCATTCTATCAGAAAACATCTGTATTGTTAGAAGATCTCAGCCTCTAAAATGTCCTGACTCTAGACCTTGCTGCTACTTGTTCACAGTCTAGCCTCTATTTTAATTTTAAGATAAATGAAGTTCAAGAGGGAGAGTGGAGAAGATAAGAGATGGGAACAGAGATTAGAAAGGCAAATTCAAAGTAAATAAAGCAGGTCAAAGGAAAACATAAATCCTGATTCTGAGAATGAATAGCATAAATAGAGAACTATACTGTTCTTCTTATACTTGCAATTCCCACTGCCAAACCACCCTCAGATAGGCTTCATTGTTTAGAAAACCTGCTTTCTTACTCTTCAAATTACCCAAAAGTACAAATTGTTGGTCCAAAACTAACTTTCCATCAAGATGTCAGGAGAACTTTCAACACAGGGCATGATTTTGTGATATACTGAGTAGGTATTGCTTAAAGGCCCAAATATGATCTTTCTGTTTTCACTCAATTCACTTTGGTGTATCTAACAGGCAAAGTAAAGTACAATAGACTACATATTCTGTGGTTAAGTGTGAAACAATAGACTACACATGGGGTTAAGTGTGAAACAGAAGTCACATGGCCAAGTCCAAGGCCCAGGATGCACTGCACACCAATGTAAATGAAAATACATACCAGTGAGGAAACTGTAAACAATATTATATAGATGTATATACATACTTATGTATGCAGGTTTTAGATGAGCCAAGTAGGAGTGACTAAATGATAGTTATCTAGAATTTTTCTTTACTAATTATACAGCTTTTCTCTAACTTTTTTTTTTACTCTTTTAAGACTCAAATCACTGATCAATTCTGTTTGCCTATTGAGTGATTATTTATTGAGGCTTATTGAGTTTTGTAGAAATACAAAGTATATACATTTCTTCTTTCTTCCAGGACTTTATTAATATTAGGGAGGAAAAAATTTGTGAAACACCTCTAAACAGCATGAATTTCAACCTGGAAAAAGGTCATGGACATAATCTGATTGTGCATATATGAATAAGGGATTGATATCAGGACAAAGGCAGAGAAACTACCTGTCAAGGAGAGAATCTTGGCTCTCTCATGAGAGTACAATCTCAGCTTTGGATGATAATATGTGAGAAAAACAGAATAGATTGGCTGAATTCAGGATGTTAAGAGAGGGAAATAATGTGAGATGAGAGTAGTTTTCTGAGAGAGATCCAATTAAGAAGAGGCTTAGAAATTTCAAAGGGATGGTGCAGAAGAAATAGTATAATGGGTAATTCTTTTGCCTTGCATACAACAGGAGTATATTTAATCGCCAGTGCCCATAAAGTTCTCTGAAAACCGCCAAGAGTAATTACTGAGTATAGAGCCAAGAGTAACCACTGAACAGAAATTTCAGATTAGAATAAAAGCACAAAATATCCAGTGCATTCTCTACTCAGGATTCTCTATACAATTTCTGGAAGAATAAAGAACTAGTAAACACAGGCCTCCATTGATACATTTTATACACTTGGTAGTTGTGCTGTGAAGAAAAGTATTGTGTAACCTAAACATAATATTTAACTTTCTGTCTTTATTAACTTTTTTTAAATGTCAGTTCCTACCACTGTTCTTAAACTTTTTCACTCTGATTTTCTTGTGTCATAGTATCTGTTGATATCAACAGATAATGTCAACAGATATTAGGACATAGTTACTCCATTTCTCCATTTTGCTCACATTTTGTCTAGATAGTAAGAAATAGACACCTTGACATCAAGGTCATGACCTAGTGTAAACTTTTACTTTAACTTTCAGATTGATTTGTTGAAAAATATGTCAACATATTTGACTTATAGTGTGGCTGTGGAGGATAAGGTTCATAAAAATGTGTGGTTGCTAGGGGCAACAGCGGTAGAGCGCTTTCTTTTCACGCGGCAGATCCAGGTCTGACCTGGTTTGATCCTTGATGTCCCATATGGTCCCCCTAGCTAGAAGTGATTTCTAAGTGCATTCTGAGTAAACCCTGAGCATCATTGGATGTGACCCAAAAACAAACAAACAAAAAAAAGAAAATAAAGAAGAAAAAGTGTGGTTTCTGTCACACTGAGGAAAATTTTATATTAATGAAGGGAAAATAACACACAGAAAAATTTAAAAAATTAACATTAAAATTAGAAAATTAAAATTTTAAATTAAAAAGTTTTAAAAAAATAGTTTACCTGGGCAGCTAGACAAATAAAAAAAAAGATAGCTGAAGGGGCTGGATAGATAGCATGGAGGTAGGGTAGGGCATTTGCCTTGTATGCAGAAAAATGGTGGTTCAACTTCCAGCATCCCATGTGGTCCCCTGAGCCTGCCTGGAGTGATTTTTGAGTGTAGAGCTAGGAGTAACCCCTGAGTGCTACTGGTGTGACCCAAAAACAAAAACAAAAAACAAACAAACAAAAATAAAAGACAGCTGTAGAGTCATGGTGAAAAGAAGTTACTAAAATTTTAAAGAAAAGGTAAATATTGTTTACAAATATTTAAAAGTAAGATAATCAGAAATAATATAAGAATATAAATCCTCTAAAATTGGGGCTAAGAAATGCTTTTCTTTAGTTACTTTTCTTGGAATTTGAAGCCTTCTTGCTTTTGTACTCTCCCTAACTGTGGTTTTTGCCTGGTTCTATTCCCTTGACCATTGTGTAAATAATTATATCACCCACCATAATAAAGGAAAACACATAGAACACATTTTCCAAATGGGTATGAGGATTTGGGGTTCCATTTCAATTTTCTTTATTCACTCAGAAGAAAAATAAAGATAGCATTCCTTTGGCTTTCAGCAGATTATGTTAGCTTGCAGGATTGAGGAACCTATTTTTTGCCAAAGGTCATTTGGATACTTTTTGTATTACATCATTTGTGGAGCACACAATACAGACTGCACACAATAGTGGCCAACAGCCAGCCAATGCGACATGTACATGACTCTTCAGTCATTTACCATGGCCAACCCTTAAATAGACTATGGGCCAGATCTTACCTTAGCCTGAAGTGTGTCGCTAAGAACGAATGCCTTTACGAGTCTCATGGGACTTTTGTAATTGTGGCATCCTCCTTGAAGGGAAGGAATGAGCTGAGTGGGGACTTGAAGTTTACAGAGCTGGAAGGGAATAGAATCTTGAGAATTTGCCATCTTTTTCTCCTGTGGTTAGTAATCATGTTAACCCTGATCTAGTTGGTAAGGCTTTGCTGTGAGACATAGAACATGAGAATGGTATCAAGGTAATTGTGTTTTTCAAGACAAAATAAGAGACTAAACAGCCAGAATCTCACTTTGAAATTAAATTGTTTTCATTCTTTTTTTTCTCTAGAAAGAATTTATAGTTACCTTTGGTGTAAAACAAATTATTTTTAAAATGAAACTGCAAAACTTCTATTTTTTTATTTGTCTCTAGTTTAGCACTCTGGTCATTGGAGTGCTGGGGCAGAGTCAATTAAGAAAGTTCCAATAGCATATATACTAACACTGCTTTGCTGGCAAAGTTTTCAAATTAGCTCTTGTAATTTATTCATTGAAAAATATTTACAGATAACTAATTCAGTGTGGTAACACACACAAATAGCAGTTTAATCTGGAAGAGTCTAGTGGAAAAATTGAGGCAAGCCTAGTTCTTTCATCAATAGTAGAATTGATTGGTCACAGGAATTGTTCATATTTTTGTTTATGTGATTGCTCACAAAACATTGTGTCTTGTGACAGGCTTCTGAAAGAAGGTAGGATTTTCTTTGAGAATTTTTTAAAAAGAGACTTAAAAGCAACTGGAATGGGAATTTTATTTAAAAGAAAACAGAACACTATGATAATGATAGAGGGAAATTGTCAGGAGGTACTGTATGAAAAAACCCTCTAAGTAACAGTATAGTAAACTATAGCCTCTTTCACAGAGGCATAGTCATGAGTGGAGGAAAACTGGGGACATTGGTAGAGGAAAATGGACAAGGTATGCCTGATATGCAATAATTAAAATTATAATTCAGAGACTAAAAAAAGAAATGAAAAAAAATGAGGAAAGATAGAATTGAATTCTAGGATTGTTGGGCTCATGGGTTAATGGCTGATTTGACAAAATAAAAAAATGAAGGGTTCTTGGTTTTCATGTCACTGAACTGGGTTTGACTTTCAGGTGTCCCATATAGTCCCATGAAACCTATCAGGAGTGATCCCCAGCAGAGAAATGTGAGAAATCCCTGAACATTACTGGGTATAAGCAAATAATAATAAAAAATAATAAATAAGTTAATTGAATTTTGGTGTACTTAATTAAAATAGAGAATTAGTCATTGTTTATTTTATAGTGTGGAAACTTCTCAGTTTGATTTAATACCATTTGTTTATATTTGGTTCCATTTGCTTGGCAAATGGTAATGAGTCATTGACAAGCCACTCATCTCATTATAATGTAGAATTCTAGCTATGTTTTCCTCCATATAATTATTGAATTCAAGTCTAATATCAAGGTCTTCAGTCCATTTTGATTTGACTTTTGTGCCTAGTATTAGGAAAAAGTCATTTTTTTTTTTGCATGTGACTGGCCAGTTTTCTCATCACCTTTTGTTGAAGAGGTGTTCTTGACTCTACTATACACTTTTTCATATTTTGTCAAAAAATTAATGGTTCATAAACCTAAAATTCTGTGTCTGGGTACTTAATTCTCTTTCACTGATCTAAAATTTATCATTTCAGTAACACACTGTTTATATTGCTTCAATTTTGTTGTATAATTTATAATTGGGCAATAAGAAGCTTCCTATTTTATTTTCCCTAGTATTGCTTTGGCTATTCTGAGCATTTTATTTTTATTCCATATAAAATTCAACATCATTTGATATATCTTTAGAAATGTCATAGATATTTTTAGAGGAGCTTTCAAGTCTCTATAGATTTTGGGAAGATTGTCATGTTGACAACATTGATCTTTTACTATATGAACAATAGATGTGTTCCAAATTACTTGTATCATCATATTTCTTTTAGCAGTAATTTATGGTTTTCTTGTATTTCTTTCACATATTTTGTTCACTTGATTCCTAAGTACATGATTTTCCGAAGTCCAGTTGTGGATGGTATTGCTTTTATCTTTCTTCTGTTTCATTATTTGCATGTAAAAAAGCCACAGATTTTTCTACATTGATTTTGTGGCCTGCCATTCAACTGTACATTTCTCTTGTTTCTAGGAACTTTATTGTAGTCTTTAGACTATTTTAGGCATAGTATCATTTAGTCTGCAAAAATGTTAGAGTTTAACTTTTTTTCCAATAGGAATGCCCATAATATCTCTTTCCTAATTGTTATGTCCTGGACTTCTATTACATTATTGAACAGTAATGGTGAGAGAAGGCAGCCTTGTCCTGTACCTGACGCTATGGGGAATAAAAAAACAGACACAGACTGGGTGAATGTATTTACCCATCACTAATCTGACAAAGTAATAACTCAAGATATATAAAGTATTGGCAGAACTATACAGGGAAAATACCAATCCCATCAAAAATGGTGAGAAAGGATAAACAAAAACTTCCTTACAGAAGACATACAAATGATAAAAAGTATTACTTATCATCATGGACGTGGATTTGATATAATCTCACACCAGTGAAACTGGCACACATTACAAAGAATAGAAATAATATGCATTTCCAGGTATATGGGGAAATAAGAAAACTCATTCATTGCTGATGTGAATGTTCAGTGGTGCAATGTTTTTGGAAACAATATGGACATATCTAAGAAAAAGTAGGATTTGGTCTTTCATATGACCCAGCAATGCTACCTTTTGGTATTTACCCCAAGGGCCAAAAATTTCTATCAAGAAAAGGTATCTTCACACACACACACACACACACACACACACACACACACACATACACACATCATTTTCATTATTATTCACCAGATCCCAAATTTGGAAACAATCCAAGTGTCCAGAGCAGATGACTGAATAAAGAAACTGTGGAACATAATGGGATACTACTCAACTTTAAGAAAAGATCAAATCTGTAACTTGTTGCTATTTGGCTTGGTCTAGAGCAGGGGTAGGCAACCTGTGGCACCAGGGCAACTTGTGGCTTCAGAGCCACATGCCACTCTTTTGAAGCTTTGCCGGAGCTCTGACAGCAGGGCCTATAGCAGAGGGGTGGGGAGCAGTATCATTTAAGTATTTTAATTGGATATTAATTTGCACAAACATATGTTTTACACTGTTAAGTGAAAAAGTTCTTTTTTCTTTTCAGATTCACAGCGAACTGAAGATCCTGTATATAGCATTAAGATAAGAAATAATGTATGCAGTGCTGTATTTGTTTTTAATGTCGAGATGGTTTTGCAGGCTCCCAGGTTATTTTTTCCTTTGGTTGCTGCTCAGGTTTTTTTTTCCCTTTGGCTATGCTACCAGGGTTCTTTTTCTTCGGAAAGAAGTTCAAGTGGTTCTTTATGTCTTGGTTTTTTTTTTTTTTTTTTTTTTTCCCACACCCAGAAATGCTCAGGAGTTACTCCTGGCTATCTGCTCAGAAATAGCTCCTGGCAGGCACGGAGGACCATATGGGACTCCAGGATTCGAACCAACCACCTTAGGTCCTGGATCGGCTGCTTGCAAGGCAAATGCCGCTGTGCTCTCTGGCCCTGGCTCTTTATGTCTTAAAGATTGCAGACCCCCTCGTAGAGAGTATCATTCAGAATGAAGTTTGTCAAAAAGAGAGGGACAGATACAGAGTGATCTTCCACAGATGTGAATATAAAAGAAAAAAAAAACAGCTTAATAAAAGATGTGGATCGCTTCTCGGCCTTTTGGCTAAGATCAAGTGTAGTATCTGTTCTTATCAGTTTAATATCTGATACGTCCTCTATCCGAGGACATATATTAAATGGGTTTTTGGAGCTGGAGCGAAGAGGAGCTTGCTCCGTCCGCTTCGCGCATTGACCCGGAATTGCAGTACGTCCGGGAACAGTGCACCCCTCTTTAGGGGGGTTAAAAAAAAAAAGATGTGGATATAAAAGAAACATAGTAAGGAAACAAATATACCCAGAAGGCAATAGAACCTGAGAAATGGTCTTTAGTAGAAAACATAACTGTAGAAGAGATGAGGGTGGGGAACAGGACGTGGGAATACTGAGACAATGGTGGAAGAAAGCTGTCACTTTTGGTGGAAGGTATGGGATGGAATGTTTTGACTGAACCCTATGCTAATCAGCATAGTGAATCGCAGTGCCTAAAATTAAATAAAAAAATAATAGAGAAATGCTTAGTTTCTTCACAGGAAATGAAAGCTCTGCTTGGATATAAAGAAAAACAAAAATAAAGCATCTTCTAAGCAGAAAGCACTTTGACAAGATAGAAAAAAAGCTTCCTGCTTATCACATCATGCAGCCTATAAGCTTTCTTAAAGATGGGAATGATTTAAAAGGAGGATCCAATTACTAAAGGGAAAAGAGGAATATCTCGAAAACACTTGTCACTGAAACTGGTTACATACCATAACCTAAAAAAGTGCTGTCTGTAATGAAAACATTAGAGTTGACAAATATTCTACTTGCGAGAGGAGAATAACCTGAATGGAGTCTTGCAAGAGACAAGTTTTCAATGTGGTGACTTTAGGAAATGAAGGTAACTTGAACAGAATAGTCCTCTTGTTTCAATGGAACGTATGCAGGTGTATACTTGAAAATGCTCGTTCTCAGAAGTCTGCAAGGCTAAATTGCATCCCTGATTTCCATAAACAGACGTCAATCAGACATGACAAAACACAATTGGTTTTGAAATGTAATATTTACTTTCACAGTATTTTAAATTTATTTATCATTAATTGAATCATCATCCCGCCATTTTTGAAAAGTTTATATGCAGCTGAGTATTTTTATCTGGATATGAACAATCCCTTTCATTCTCAATAAATTCTGGAATCTCCCATAGAGGACATGGAAAGAAAGTCCCAATGTAACCTTTTTTTACACTGTTGTATTAATCTGCTTAGTAACTTTCCCTTTTCTCTTCCCTGCATCCCATCATCCTGTTTGGATCTCTAAAATCAATTAAAAGAGGGTGATACCATGGTCAACTTCAGTCCATAGGGTTAGACTTATTCTTTGTGGGACATTTTACAATATTTAAGAAGTTAATTAACAAGGGCTTTTAAATGACAAAACATTTAATGTTTAAAAAGAATAAAGTTGGGGCCAGAGAGATAGTACAGTGAGTATGGTTCTTAGCTTGCTGGGTTCAATCCCCAGCACTACACACAGTTCCCTGAATGCAGAGCCAGGAATAAGCCATGATCACCACCAGGAATAAGCCATAAGCATCTGTATTGGATAGAAATTCCTATTTAACTTATTTTGCTTTTTTTTTTGGGGGGGGGCACACCTGGTGACACTTAGGGGTTTACTCCTGGCTATGCACTCAGGAAATAGCTCCTGGCTCGAGTTACCAGATAGAGGCCAGGGGATCAAACTGCGGTCAGGTCCTAAGTTAGGCTCATGCAAGGCAAATGCTATACCACTTGTGCCCCCTTTAATTTTATATTTTAAAAGTCTACTATGTGCCAAACATTTACTGGATACTGGAAAAATACTCCCTGTTTGGTGTCATAAGGGAGTGATAATCAGGGGAGGAGAAAACCAGAAGCCAGGAAACAAAACAAAGCAAAAAAAAGGGGGAGAAAGGTTAAATTTATAATAAGAATAAAAGCAGAGTACTGGCAAGTAAAGTGTAATATTCAAGAATGCAATTTGTTTTTAGACACAATGAGCTCCAGCTCCAGAAAGTGTGAGAGCTGTAAGTCAAAGTTCAGCGAAACCTACAAAGCATTTCAGAAATTTAGATCTCAGACATAACTTATGGCTGGGTGGTGCAGAAAGTACTGGTGTATATGAGGGCCTGTTAGGTTGGCTTGAATTATGAAAAGATCTGCAATAGGTAGAAACTCAAAATAAAACCCAAATAAAGAAATGCAGAAAATTTATACTGCTCCACAGCAGCTGCATTTTATGACTAGAAAATTAGCTATTCTATAAACCAACACACAACTATTAAAATATATTTTCTAGAGGCTGAAGTGGTGGCACAGTGATAGGGCATTTGCCTTTCATGCAGCTGATCTAGGACAGATTGCAGTTCAATCCCCCGGTATCTCATATTCTCCTCATATCTCACCCTCCAAGCCAGGAGCAATTTCTGAGTGCAGTCAGGAGTAACCGCTGAGGGCATCATGGTTGTAGCCAAATCCCAAAAAATGTATTTTATATGTATATATACATATATGTTAAATATATGTATATATCTTACATATATATGTATATATACATATATATCTTACATATATATATACATATCTTAGAAATTAACCAAGAAAATTAGAGTATTGGGAAGTTCAGAATTACAAAATTGATAAATCTACTTTAGATGTCATACATTAGTATCTGTAATAAAATTCAGGTTTATTGTAATTTTAACCATGTTAGAAGAACAAAATTCCTTTGCAAGGAACCTTACTTCCCTGCTGAATTATAATTACAATGTACTTAATTACATCACTGATTTATTTTTATTGATAATGAATTTTAGTGCTTTGGCTTAAAGAATCTCCATGTATGTCAAGTAGTTAATGACCTGTAAATGAGCTCTTAAATATGCAAAGGAAGCTCATTATTTAAGGTAATCATTTAGCAAAGCAATGATTCTTTGCCTATGCAAATTACTGACATTAAATTATAAATATTTAAGCAACCATTTTTTACTTCATTCTAAACCCTCAAAATGAATTTCAATTCATGCATTGCTTGACCTGAAAGTAAGGTGAAAATGAAAAGGAGAAACATAATTCAAAGGTGACAGAGAGAGTAGAGGCTAGAGTCTCTTACATTTAATTCAGGTGACTAAGCAGGTAATGATGATAATGATGGTGCTGCCAATGATGGCAATTGACTTGTTATATTTTCCCACCCTGCTGGGTAGTTGATTTGATTATAGGAATATATTCACCTGCAATTATAGACATTCTAAATATTTGGGTTTTAATATCACTTAATTTGAAGACCATCTGTATTAGATGGAAATTCCTATTTTATTTACATTTTTGAGTCTACTAAGTGCCAAACATTTACTGGGTACTGGAAATATGCTCCGTGTTTGGCGTCTTATGGGAGTGATAAGCAGGGGAAGAGAAACAGTGAATCAATAAACCTTTTCACTGTGTACTAAGATGACCTACAGTCAGGTTATTGAAGATTTATAATCGCCATCTGTCCAGACTGTGAGTCTGAGGGCTTTGGGAAGTGAAAACAGACCAAGGGTTAGACAGTGAAATAGGGAGTTAAGGCCGTCATGGCAGAAAAAAGCATGTGAGGTGGTAACTAGCAATGGGGCTTGTCTCTGAACTGCAAAGAATCGCATATACTTTAATAATGAAAGTTAGGATGGCACTGGTAGTGATAAAAAAAATGAGACTGGAGTCAGAAGAAAGTGAAGCATGTATATATTTTTATTTGAGTAATATATTAAGATATGGGTTTTACAAAATAATATCCTTAACAATATCTTGAGCCAGTTGTAGTAATAATATGTAGTAGCATAGTATGTAGGTTCCAAAGTGTAGGGCAAGTTATTATGACCGTAATATTTTACTATTCTGAGAAGAGGGTACCAGACTTACTCTAGGTAGACTACTGACAGATAATGATAAGACCTACACAAAAGATTAAAAGGAATTTACCAGAAAGAAAAAATTTGAGCACAATCACAATGAGGAATTCACATGATCTGGCGTCTGACTGGAGGGTAGGGACTGAGTGATAGGTAACTGTCTCTTGACTGGAGTCAACAAGCAAATGGGAGGACCCTGCTTTGATCCACTGCAAACAGTGAGAGAACAGAGTTCCAGATGATGTTGGACTTTTGAGGTATTCTTGGAACAGTCAGAAATAGATGTTTGTGTTCTACATCTGATTTTGAAAATGGAGTGGAAGAGGGGGGTTGAGAGTAACAAGATCTTCTACCTCAAGAATCATCACAAAATATGGAGGAGTATAAGCTATTCACAGTGAATATTCAAGCAGAATATAGACTAATATGCCACCAATAGGTAAGTCTTAAATGTTCTTCAGACCACAGTATCATGAGTATTTGCATATACTCATATACATGAATATGCAAAAGATTGGGAAACCATAACCAAAAACACAGACACACAAAAACACTTCAATGTATTGGGAAATGATAAACCAGATAAAGTTAAGAGATTTCCTAAGTTATTCAGACTTTTATGCCACCTCGTTATTTAAACAAATTGGGTTGTATAGAGGGTCTTAGTCTTTTGTTAAACCTATTTTCTTTCCAGAATATGCCTATTCTGTGTTTTCCCCCCAACAAGTCTAATAAGTGCTTAGGTTTCTTGATATAATTAGATTTCCAAGCTTTGTCTTATTTTTCTTTGACTAAAAGGAATAAGCAGTCCTAAATTCATCTCCAAAAGAAACCCAGAGGAATATTATTCCATTTATGTTGTTATAATGCTGAACACAATAACTGGCACTTGTCCCAAACGCCCTAACTTGCTAGCCTTTTGCATTCTCTCATTTCTATCAATCATTTTCTTAGTTAATTCTCTGCAGATTTTCGTATCCAGCACAATTACGTCCAAGTAATTTTGAAGAGTGTTTACTTAAATGAAAGTCACTAACCCAAGAGCTTCTAACAATTCTCCATTGCCAGTTACTCTGAGGGGCAAGGCATACACACTGCCTCTGTGTTACTTAGGATGAAAATTAAACTCAGTCTATGTGATGCTACTTAATGATTTCCTATAAGAATCTACAGGCAATCAGACCTAACTTTCATTGTTTTTTTCAAGTTCCTTTGTAATTTTTTTTTATTTGGTTTGTTTTGTTTTTGGGTCACACCAGCAGTGCTCAAGGGTTATCCAGGCTCTATGTAATTCTTAGATTGTTATATCTGACAGCCTGGATACTATTAGTAATAAACATGTTTATTTTTGAAATAAAATGTACTTAGAGTATAGTGATGCATTTATAAACTAGTTAATTTCCATCAATAAAAATAATTCATTTGCTAATGTATATCATGGAAATTTTTCAAAAAAATAATTCATTTAAATTGCTTCTAAGTTATAATGGACTGCATAAATCTTATTTTAAATATTTTAATATAAAATTATGTAATAAAATTAGATTAATCTGAGGGACTTCAAGGAAAATTTTCCTGTGCCTGTCTGTGTTTCTTGAATATCTAAAGGTCTCCTCAGAAGGCCTATGGAGCACACCACCAAAAAATTGCATTTTGAAGCTGCCCAGTGAGTAAGGTCTGGCTGTGGGGGTCGCCAACCAATAGCTGAGCTCTCCTGGCCTGCGGAGGCTCCACCCTGCTGTGCCACTGATCACTCGGAGGACTTCAAGGGAAATTCTCCAGTGCCTGTCTGTGTTTCTTGAATACCTGAAGATCTCCTCAGAGGCCTACGGAGCACACCCCCAAAAAACTGCATTTTGAAGCGGCCCAATGAGTCAAGTCTGGCTGTCACCAACCAATAAGCTAAGCATCCTGGTCCTACCGGAGGCTTCCTCCCTGCTGTGCCTTTGATCACTCTGAGGAGCTTCAAGGGAAATTTCTCCTGTGCCTATATGTGTTTCTTGAATACCTGAAGGTCTCCTCAGAGGCATAGGGAGCGCATGCCCAAAAAAACTGTCAACTAGAGTCAGCAGAAGAGCATGGCCATTTCGCTTTGCAGCACACTCTTTCTATCCAATGAACCCTACCACAACACGCATGAAAAAACCATACTACAAGCATGACAATGTGGAAACCTCGCAGGCAAACACCATGCACAGAGAAAGACTATAGCTCAGATGACCATAAAGAATTCCAACCATCTGATTAACATCTTGGATAAGGAACTTAAAATAGCAATATGGAAGTTGTTTGTAGAACTCAAAGAAAGCACAGATCAATCTGAACAGAACACAAAGACAGAAATCAGAAAACTCCAAACTGAAGTAACAGATCTGAAAAACACGGTAGCTCAACTAAAAACCTTAATGGATGGCCTCGCCAGCAGGGTAACAGCAGCTGAGGAGAGAATCGGAGTATGAAAGATGAGATGCAGAAAAACTCAACACAGCAGAAGAAATTGGAAAAGAAACTTAAGACAAACGAACAGGAAAAAGTACTCAAGGAAAAAGAACAGATTAAAATAGAAATCTTTGATAAACTCAACAGAAACAACATAAGATTCATTGGAGTCCCAGAGACCCAGGTAGGAGATCTCCAGGAAGAATCAACTGTCAAAGACATTATCAAAGAGATACTCCCAGACTTAAAGACTACATGCAATCAAATCCTGCATGCCCGAAGAGTACCAGCTAAAAGAGACCCAAAGAAAAACACCCCAAGACACATCCTCATTACAATGACAAATCCCACAGATAGAGATAGAATACTGAAAGCAGCAAGATCAAAAAGGGAAATTACATTCAAAGAAGCATCCCTAAGACTTACAGCAGAAATGTCACAAGAAACTCTCAAGGCCAGAAGACAGTGGTGGGATATTGTGACAAGACTGAATGAAATGAATGCCTCACTGAGAATACTGTTCCCAGCCCAACTCACGTTCTGTTTGAAGGAAGAATACAAAGCTTCATGGATAATAAACAGCTCAGAAACTTCAAAGATGAAAAATCAGCCTTAAAGGAAAAACTGACAGGTCTACTTTAGGACAAGAGAGACCAATAAACACAGCAAACTTATCTATAAAGATGACAATAAATCCTATGACAATCATCTCCCTCAATGTCAAAGGACTAAATTCACCAATTAAGAGACACAGAGTGGCAAAATGGGTCAAAAAAATGAATCCAACCTTCTGCTGCCTACAAGAATCACATCTGAATAGTCAGAACAAACATAGACTAAAAATCAAAGGCTGGAGGCAAATCATCCAAGCAAACAACACCCTCAAAGCTGGGGTGGCCATATTACTATCTGATGACACCAACTTTATACACAAAAAAGTGGTAAGGGACAAAGATGGATACTATATACTAATCAAGGGATATGTGCAACAGAAAGAAATCAGATTATTAAACATATATGGACCCAATGAGAGACCAGCAAATTATCTAATAGTTACTGACTAATCTGAAAGAAAAAATCAATAATAACACAATAATTGTGGGAGACCCCAACACGACCCTATCAACACTTGATAGGTCAACCAGACTGAAACCTAACAAAAACATACTAGCCCTGAAAAGAGTAATGGAAGAAAGAGGACTAGTAGATATATATAAAGGACACTACATCCCAAAAAACCTGGATTCACATTCTTCTCCAATGTACATGGGTCATTCTCCAGGATAGACTACATGTGACACATAAAACATACCTTCATAAAACTGTGAGGATAGAAACCTTGCAGGCTACCTTTGCTGACCACAAGGCTCTGAAATTAGATGTGAACTACAAAGGCACACCAAAGAAAAACTTTAACAACTGGAAATTAAACAGCCTGCTGAACAACCAGTGGGTCCTAGATGAAATCAAAAAGGAAATCAAAACTTTCCTGGAAACAAATGATAATGAAAACACAAACTGCCAAAATCTATGGGACACAGCAAAAGCGGTCCTGAGAGGAAAATTTATAGCTCTACAAGCACACATCAGGAAAGAAGGGGCATACCTGAATAACTTAATGATGCACCTCAAAAAAATAGAAAATGACCAACAAATGGAACCAAAAATAGGGAGACAGAAGAAAATAAAGCTGAAAGCAGAACTCAATTAAGTGGAATACCAAAAAAGCAATCCGAAAGATGAACGAAAGCAGAAGTTGGTCTTTGAAATAATAAACAAGATTGATAGACCATTGGCAAAACTCACAAAGAGAGAAAGAGAAATCTGATAATCCGTATTACAAATGAAAAGGGGAGATCACCACATATATTGCAGATATCCAAAGGGTAATCAGAGACTACTTTGAGAAACTTTATGCTACTAAACATGAGAACCTAGAAGAAATGGAAAAATTCTTGGACACTTATAACCTTCCACATTTAAGTAAGGAGGATGTAGCATATCTAAACACCCCCATCACTACTGAGGAAATTGAAACTGTAATCAAACATCTTCCAAAAAAGAAAAGCCCAGGCCCAGATGGATTTCCTAATGAATTTTTTCAAATCTTTCAAGAGGAGCTACTACCAATGCTTCCATGAAACTGAAAAAAAACGGGAACACTCCCAAACAGCTTTTATGAAGCCAACATCACCTTGATACCAAAACCAGACAGAGATGCTGCCAAAAAAGAAAATTACAGACCAATATCCGTAATGAATGCAGAGGCAAAGATCTTTAACAAAATCCTGGCAAATAGGATCCAATGCATCAAGAAGATTATATACTGCGACCAAGTAGGTTTCATCCCAGGAATGCAAGGATGGTCTAACATCTATCAACATAATATCCAATATCAACAAAAAGAAAAATAAAAATCACATGATCATATCTATAGACGTAGAGAAAGCATTTGATAAGGTCCAACACCCATTCTTGATAAAAACTCTCAGAAAGATGGGAATGAAATGAACCTTTCTCAATATAGTTGAAGCCATCTACCACAAGCCATTGGCAAATACTATTCTCAATGAAGAAAAACTAAAAGCCTTTTCTCTAAATTCTGGTACAAGACAGGGCTGTCCACTTTCACCACTTCTCTTCAACATAGTACTGGAAGTGCTTGCTATAGCAATCAGGCAAGAAAAAGATACCAAGGGAATCCAGATAGGAAAGGAAGAAGTCTAGCTCTCATTGTTTGCTGATTACATGATACTCTACCTAGAAAACCCTAAAGACTCTACCAAAAAGCTTCTAGAAACAATAGACTCATATAGCAAGGAGGCAGGCTACAAAATTAACACACAGAAATTAATGGCCTTTTTATACACCAATAATGATAGGGAAGAGTTGGACATCAAGTAGGCAATCCCATTCACAGTAGTGCCACACAAGCACACAAACTCAATTACCTTGGAATCAACTTGACCAAAGACGTGAAGGACTTATACAAAGAAAACTATAAAGCCCTGATCCAAGAATAAGAGAGGACACACGAAAATAGAAACATATACCCTGCTCATGGATTGGCAGGATTAACATAATTAAAATGGCAATACTCCCCAAAGCATTATATAGATTTAATGTGATCCCCTTAAAAATACCCAAGACATTCTTCAAAGAAGTGGATCAAACAGTTATGAAGTTCATTTGGAATAAACACCCTCGAATAGCTAAAGCACTCCTAGGGAAAAGGAAAATGGGAGGCATTACTTTCCCCAACTTTAAACTGTACTACAAAGCAATAATTATCAAAACAGCATGGTATTGGAATAAAGACAGACCCTCAGATCAGTGGAATAGGCTTGAGTTCTCTGCCAATGTTCCCCAGACATACAGTCACATAATTTTTGATAAGGGAGCAAGAAATCCTACGTGGAGCAGGGAAAACCTCTTCAACAAGTGGTGCTGACAGAACTGGTTAGCCACTTCAAAAAAGCGAACAGACCTCCAGTTAACATCATGTACTAAGGTAAAATCCAAATGGATTAAAGACCTCAATATCAGACCTGATACCCTAAGTTATATAGAACAACACGTTGGTAAAACACTTCATGTCATTGAGACTAAAGGCATCTTCAAGGAGGAAACTGCACTTTTTAAACAAGTGGAAGCAGAGATCAACAGATGGAAATACATTAAGCTAAGAAGCTTCTGCACCTCAAAAAAAATAGTGCCCAGGATATACCCACCGAGTGGGAGAAAACTATTCACCCAACACCCATCAGATAAGGGGCTAATATCCAAAATATACAGGGCACTGACAAAACTTTACAAGAAAAAAACATCTAATCCCATCAAAAAATGGGGAGAGGAAATGAATGACACATTGATAAAAAATACAAATGGCCAAAAGGCACACGAAAAAATGCTCCTCGTCACTAATCATCAGGTAGATGCAAATCAAAACAACAATGGGATACCATCTCACACCACAGAGATTGGCATACATCACAAAGAATGAGAACAATCATTGGCGGGGATGTGGAGAAAAAAGAACTCTTATCCACTGCTGGTGGGAATGCCGTCTAGTTCAAGCTCTATGGAAAGCAATATGGAGATTCCTCCAAAATGTGGAAATTGAGCTCCCATTCGACCCAGCTATTCCACTCCTAGGAATATACCCTAAGAACACAAGAATACAATACAAAAACCCCTTCCTCACACCTATATTTATTGCAGCACTATTCACAATAGCCAGGCTCTGGAAACAACTAAGATGCCCTTCAACAGACGAATGACTAAAGAAACCATGGTACATATATACAATGGAATATTATGCAGCCGTCAGGAGAAACCAAGTCATGAAATTTTCCTATATATGGATGTACAAGGAATCTATCATGCTGAATGAAGTAAGTCAGAGGGAGCGAGATGCAGAATAGTCTCACTCATCAATGGGTTTTATGAAAAATAAGTCATTTTTGCAACAATCTTCAGAGACAATGAGAAGTCAGGAACTTCCCGCTCACTTCATGAAGCTCACCACAAAGAGTGGTGAGTGCAGTTATAGATATAACTACACAGAGAACTACCATAATCATGTGAATGTATGAAGGAACTGGAAAGCCTGTCTGGAGTACAGGTGGAGTGGGGTGGGATGGAGGGAAATTTGGGACATTGGTGGTGGGAATGTTGCACTGGTGAAGGGGGTGTTCTTTATATGACTGAAAACTAATCACAATCATATATGTAATCAAGATGTTTAAATAAAGAAAAAATAGCCTCATGATATTTATAAAAATCAAGTGCAGGAGAATTATATGAATAAATTTCTTCTTAGTGCTCCCAAAGAAAATGGAGAAACAATTCACAAAAACAAATATATTCCCCACAATGCCAGGTCCAACTATAAGAAGCCATGTTGTGCCATAATTGTTCTTTTAATAATAGTCAAATACATTTCTGATTCCCATGATCTAGATACAGCAAAGACACCTAGAAGAAAGTAACAATAAATTATACATGTTTGACAAAATGTATATCCTAGAAATTATGTGTACGAAATCCGTGCATCCAAGGTTATATGATCTATCTTGTGGAGAAAGTTTAGGCCAAAAGACAGTTTATTGTCTGTGCTATGGACATTCTTTATAGGTGAGTCTATGTGACCTGAAATGCTGCCTTGGAGATGAGCACTCAAGCATTTACATTAAATAAAGATTGTTTCTATATCTTACAATCCTGGCAAAAGAAAATTGCTTGTGCAAATCTATGTATCTTTTGAATAGAATAAAATTTCAACAAGTGATGATTCAAATAAAATTAAAAAATTAAAATACAATTTAATCTGAAATCAAAGAATATTTATAAAAGCTATATGTCAATCCTAGAAAATGTCAGTATTTGTCAGATAAATGTTTTAGCACATTTACAATTTGAAATAATTAAAAAGAAATGAAAGTCAGGTAACTATAAGTCCTATAAACAATTTTTCAGAAATTTTCAGGATTGTCCTTTCAAAAATCACCTCATGATACTTAAAAACCATAAGATACCTTTTAATACCAGATTACTGTTTTTTTTGTTTTGTTTTGTTTTTGGTTTTTGGGTTACACTCAGCAGCACTCAGGGATTACTCCTTGCTCTGCTCTCAGAAATCCCTCCTGGAAGATACTGGGGTCCATATGAGATGCCGGAATTCTTACCATCATCCGTCCTGGATAGGCTGCTTGCATGGCAAGTGCCCTACTGCTATGCTATCTCTGGCCCCTTGTCACTGGTTCTTTAAAGGAAATGGAGGGTAGGCTGGGAAGCTTAACCTGATAAAGAATAAATTCTTGGCAAATTTGATAGGGAGGCATTCAATTAAAAGTTTGAAGTCAGTGTATAAAGTTCAGCAATAGTGCTTTGTATGTGTCAGACTGGATCTCACCCCCTAACTCCCTTGCAAAAAATAAAAATAAAAAAGGTCAATATGGAGCTTGGTGGATCAGGGAGATTTCTCAAAACCCTGGAGGTCAAAACCTGTATCACATGGCTCTTTAAGCACTGCTGGGAGTGACCCCAAGCATCAATGGGCATGGCTTCCTTGACACCCCCCAAATATTGAGTTTTAAGGAAAATATACTAGCAAAATTTGGGTGAGGAATTAAAAACAAAACGTCCTAAAATGAAGTATTATTAAATCTGTATGTTAAAAATAACAAAGCAAACAGAACCAATTTAACTAAACAGTATATTCAAACATTATATTACTATATTATTAAAAAGCATTTGGTTATTCAAATTGAAATTAGTAATGAAATATTCACTGTTACTAATTTAAAATTTAAATATCATTTATTGCTAGTTATATGTCAACAAATTATGAGACAATGTAGATTTAAAGGTTTTTCAAGTTCACTCACGAGTCACTTGAGTCACTCGAGTTACAAGCAATTTTCTTTGCATCTTTGCTTTAAAGAACTTTGGCTTAGACTGAGGAAGATCTGTTGGATATCTGGGTCCTGCTAATGTAATGTAATCACAACAGTATTTCCCCTTTTACTTTTATGTAGCGGAATTATTCCTTCCCGATGATTTGCTCATATTTACTCTTTTTCATTCATCATCTTGGTCTTGTATTATACCAAGTTATTTCCAAATGTGTTTGCTTTCTTTTGACAAATAGAGCAAAAGCTCCTTAAAATCAATACAAAAATCTAATGTTCTTTATCTCTTACACTGATAGTCAAAATGTATACTAGAATTATAGCAAACATTGTTAGACTAACATCAAATTTAATACAAAGTTTACTGTTATTTAACTGATGGAGAAAATATTTGCCATTTATGTGTTTATAGATTAATATTTACAGTATCTCACTTTACATAGTTTATGAAAAATATTTTATAAAAAAGTGATTTTTTTTCATTTTTGATGGGGTACATCTGATAGTGCTCAGGACTTATTCCATCTAAGCATTCACTCATATCAGGGTGCAGGAAACTGTAACTGATGCCAGGGATTGAATCTGAATTGTCCTTGTACAAGACAATTGCTCTACTTGCTGTACTGTATCTCTAGTTTTAAAGCTATTCCCCAATTGCTAATGAGATTAGAAATACTAGAACGTTCAGGACGGTTTATTAGAAATCCTCTTATAGATATTATATCTAATAACTTTAAGAACAGTATACAGAGAATGCACAAAAATCTTTAGTTTTAACTCCTTTACTCACAACAAACTGAAACAAAAACTGTCAACATATAAACAAATCGATTGTAGCTTCATGGAGAAATAATAGCAAAAAGTATTTTATTCTTTATTATTTTAAAAGCAAAAGTTGGAATTCACATATTATAGAAGCAATAAAGGAAACTATTTGGTTTGGTAAAGTAAGAATGTCAAATATCTAGTCCTCAGCACCGAGATTCATATCAGGAGTACCTAAGGTCTAACCAAGTTTTCAAAATAGCGCCCACATATACCATACTTTTTGAACAAATCCGATTTATTGAAAGTAAACATTTACATTGGCTACAATGTTAGAACTATTACAAAGCTGGATAAAAGAGGCTTAAGTAGCAATAGAAAGCAAGTGCAATAAAAAGTGAATAGAGAAAATATTTGGCCTTAGTGATCTCTTGGCAGTATTTACATTATGTACATATTGTTAAATATTTATAATAACTCTAAGGCACCAAAGGCTAAATAAATAGCAGGTTGCAGTACTACTTTGTGCACAAAAGTCAAATAATATTTTGAAAAGAAGGCTGTGTAGTAAAAGAAACATAGGCATCTCTTAAAGTTTACATAAAGGAGTGACTGTGGATTTTAAAATCTCCGAAATAATACATTATAGATCTGGCAGATCGAAGAAATTATTTTTAGAACATTGTTATGTTGACTATGTAAATAAGCAAGCACTATTTTTACCACCTGGCTGGAAATGTATAATGTAATTTATTCTTCAAAACATCTTTTCACACTCATGAATATGTTTTGTCTAAAAACTACTTGAAATTCTTTGACCTACAAAATCTTATCCTAATATATAGTAGTGTATACAAAATCTCAAGAAAAATTTACACCAAATCTATATATATAACCTGACAAAAATTTTAGCAGTTAATAAATGCCACAACATTTGAAATTCTGGAATAGCAGATGGACATTTTAATCTTTCAACTGTCTACTGTGGATAATTATTTTGATTTTAACAGAGTGGACCTAACATTGGCTTGTGAGAAAACAAGTCTGAAAGGAAACTATTTTCAACATTTATGATTTAGCCTCATTATACAATTCATTACACAATTCATTCAGTATTACATTAATATTCACCAGAGATAGAATTAACCATGTAATTACACTGTCAAGAAGTGATTAACTATATATATACATATATAACATATGTATATATAAGTTCAGATGGCCAGTTTAATTTTCTGATGCTTTCTATTATGACATTTTATTTATTCCTTACAATTTACTTAAACAGTCAACTTTCTTGAGGTAGTGTTATAATGAAAAATTTAGCATGATAGTAAAATGTGATATTTTTAAAATACGCTTTAAGTGCCACCATGAAACCCACTAATTGAGATGGTAGAGAATCCAAGGCTGACTTGACCCCTCGTGCTATTCAATTACTGTACGATGAAGTCATTCAATGACAAGGATGATGAGTTCTTCTTTAATTATTTTCTAATACTTTTCCATGACCTAAGGCAAGCTATGGTATTATAAAGTACTATTAGAAACTTTTCAGTGATATTAAAGAATACATGCTTGCATATCAAAGATTTCCCTATTTGATTTTTATCAAAAAGGACAATTGTTGAGGGGTTTCTTTTCTAAATTTTAAGTTTTTCAATGAGAAATATTTGAGTATTAACAGTTTTGGTTGGATTCTTGTAACACATAGTTTTTAATAATAAGATTAATGATGGAACCATTATATATTTAACATTTATTTATTTTTTATTGTTTGGGGCCACAATCAAGAATGCTTAGAAGTTACTCCTAGTTCTACTCAGGAATCACCTCTGGTGGTGCTTGGGGACCATATGGTTTACCAGGAATCGAACCCTGGTTGGCCATATGCAAGGCAAGTGCTCTAATCGCTGTACTGTCACCCCCTAAAAATTTTATGTAAGAATAAACTTCAATCCAAACCTTGAATTAAACTTGCTAAGCAACAAAAATAAAAACCATTACAATATAATGGACTCGAAGGCCCCAGCATAATGCATTTTACAGCTCGCGGTTATCATATTTTCTATGTATCTCATTGATTTTTTTTACCTTCCAAAATATTAAATGTATTCTCTCTTTTACAGTGGATAATAAACATAAAGTATTATTTAAAATAAGGTATATATAAAAATCATTAATGCTAAAAACATAAAGCTAGTAAATTAAGGATAATCTATTTCAAGAAGAAAATAAATGATTAATTTTGTTTAGAGAATTAATATTAAATAGAAATGGCTAAAATATGTAACTATTACAGAACACAAGTAACACTGCAAAATTTATAGAATATAAACAAAATGTTTGAAATAAGCAAATAGATCAACAGATAATACTATCTTAATGGGATGATGAACCAGAAATAAAAATATCAACTTTTAAATTTCAAGGGCCTGGTATACATTTTGGGAGCATAATATTCATTTCTAAATGCTATGACCAAAGATTCCTTGAAAATAAAAATGAGTATTAATAAACTTTAGCACTTTAAAAAGTTCAATGCAAAGGTAGGTCCTACTTAGGATGTTTAATTAAGATGGTTCTGGAATCTGAGTTTTGAAATAAATTCTGTCATTCTGCATTGCAATAAAGTTTGAATGAATTTCATTTGAACAATTTATGTTATCATAAAAGATGGTTACTGATCTGGACTTAGTGGAAATTAGCTACTCTTTGTTTCTCATAAGTGAATTGACTTTTATTCTTTACTTTGTAAGATTTTATAAAACTTCCAATACTTTTCTCCCTGTAGATCACTCACCTATTATCAAAAGAAGTAATGAACCAGATTAATGGTTTTGATATTCTGCTCAGGTTCACTACAGAGAAGTTTTGAAGTTTTGAAGTTTCAGGCAGCCTTAGCTGCCTGAAAGATGGAATGTCAAGATTGTCACTTATAAATCCTATAGTATATATTCATAGTTATGTAATATGTGTAATGACCAACAACATTTATTTGAAATTATTTTCATTTTTAAAAGGTTTGTAAAATGTATCCAATGTTTTGGGAGTCTAAGGTAGTCTTACCAGAAAGAAACGTGCAGTCTTCAATGCCAACAGATTTAAATATCTATTCAGATACCAAAATGGTACCATTGGCAGGCCCCTATCATGGCAATATTATCATTCAGTCTAGCTTTGAGTTTAGAGGCACAAATCAAAATAGATGAATGTTTTAAGCGGATACCATCACAACGATTAATATTTCAAACACTTCAAGTCTATTTTTGAAGAAAGAAATGGCTTATTAATTATTTACAATAAAAGAAAACAGTAATTAGTAAATACTTCCAAAATAGAAATACTTAAGTTATGCATGACCTTTCTTCTCACCTTTAATGCCAAAGAAAATAAACAAAGAAGTTATTACATCATACTTGCAAATGACAATACATTTTTAATTTTTCCTTTCAAATGCATTAGAATTAGATATGAGCCTTGATTCATAATTTGAATAGAGTGGCAGACTCACTAATTAGACTGCCTTCATGAATGGCCTATTCTAAAAACATCACATAGGAAAATAAACACTGTCAATTAAAATGTGTAAATGAACAAAAGAACTTCTGAACCCAAAGAAATAGATGGTTTGATGAACACATGATTCTTAAAAGAAGAACGCTTGAGAGCTGGTGCTATTATTCTCTAGAAACTCATTTGTGTTCTTTTAATATAAAAGAAACTTCAAAAATTTATTCTCAATATGAAAAAATAAGCAGAGTTATTAATGAAAATAATATAAAAATGCTGGTGTGGTATAAATAAATTTCAAAAATGTTTATTTGTAAGAAATAAAAAAATATAAACTGCTTAAACTTCAAGGACTTCCTTTTAAACACAATAATTTGAATATATTTATTCCACCAGAGGCATCTATGTTCCACAAATTATAACCTTTAGATAATATTGCAAATGAGTTCAATTTTTACTAATAGGCAAATTATTTGAACAAATAGAAAAATGTTTGCAAATATTTTCAGTGGATGAATGTGGCAAAATTGGCTCATATCTTAGTTTATTTATATCAAAACTTACTGCTTACTGATTATATTTTCTTTTCATGGAAAGAATAAATTTGTGGAGCTGAGCCTTCTCTTTTGTTAAAAATTATGTGTATATAACACATATGCATAATTGTAATTTTCATATTTTCTGCATGAATACATACACAGGTATATTACACAATTTGGGGCAAAGTATTGTTCACTAAAACTTAATTGGTTTGCATAAGAATAAAAAACCCAGGAGAAAAGAAAACATCCCTCCTCAAACTAGAATGTACATACCATTAATATATAGCACATTACAATGTGCCTACATCGCACCTATTGCAAAGTATCTTATAGGTTTAGATGCCATTATAAAATGTTTTCAGTTCTATTTTGGTAACCTAAAATGTCATTATATAATACCAAATGCCCAATCAAAGTGTTAATATAAAAATATCAGCACAAACCTGTTTTTTTAAATTTGTTTATTGTGTCAGCAACCCAAACTTCTGTTTAAGTGTTGCTGTAATTTTATTACTAGATTCCATAACCCTACAATCGATAAATTGTATACCATTTTAGGCATTATTAAGATACTTAGAAATGCTAAGAAAAATCAGTATTCAAAGGGTTAAGCTTGTTTATAATAACAACAAATTATTTTTTCATCTTCTTCAGTTCAAAATCCAGCTTTGAACCCGAGGAAGGTTTTCAAATCATGTTAATTAAGTGGTGGTCCTTTAACCAGTAGCAGTTTGATTACCAATTACTCTCAGGATCTCTTTGTGAATGCCACCTTCTTGTGTGTTAATATTTGCATCACCCACTTGGCCGTCTTCATAGCTGAAACACAGAAACATAATATGTGTACAAAGGCATATTAAGAAACATTTAATTAGCTTTGAAAAGCCATTTAGATCCCTAAAAGGGATCAAAAGAAAAACATATATATTTTCACTTATATTCAATAAAATGCCTACATTACTAAATCTTCAATGATTCTGCTGTCATGATTTTTTTTCTTCCTTCTTTTTAAATTTGTAATGTCTTTAGCACCACATAATGAATGCACTGCTTGAGCTACAAGATGCACTCCAGTTTCCTTGTCATTGCAAATATTCCCCATAATTTTTATTATTTTCACAGAAGCACACTAGGAAAGAATTCAGCTTCATATCTGCTAGGTTCTAGTCTCTTAAACTTCTTTTCTACTCACTGATTGACTTTCTGGTCAGCGAGAGACTCTAGAAATTACTTCACTTTCTGCCCCGCTCTTTTGTCACGTTTGCCTTCTAATTAACATTCTGTCATCATCTGTCTGCAATTCTTTCTCTCACCAGTTGCTGTACTTAGTTTGACTATAACATATTCTTATTTATGCTGGCACTTCACATAAGAATGCAAGCCAGCTAAGTTTAGCTAAGAAAGAGAAGTAAAAATATAACACTAAAGGACAGCAATTACTAAGTCCTTTAGAAAGAAATAATTACATTTTAGAAGATAATTCATTCCCTCAAATAAACTTACTTGGGCAATACGAATTTCAGAATAAAATTTTGAACTTCAGTGATAATATTCAGAGTAGAAAAAGTGGTGAATTAATTTTATTTCATACAGATGACTTCAAGAAAGAAGCTTTAGAGAAGTGGTAATTACTTCAAAATAGATAACCAGGGTTAAGTAAGCAGGGCCTCAAGATTAATATGTGCCACTGTCTTTCCCTCACTAGAATTAAGAGTCTTCTGCAAGAGCACAATAAGGGAAAATGAAGTACACTATATAAGGCCATGAAAGATTATGTCCTTATATAATCCACTACTTAAATAGCTAGTGATAATTGCATTTTATTAAGTTTAAGCACTTATAAAATGCATTTATGTATCTATCAATCTATACACTATCTATATATATGCATGCAAATTTATATATACATATATAGGTATACTTATATAGATACACACACACACATATAAAGCTTCCTAGTGGTGGTTCTAGAGAGATAGCTTCAAGAGTTGTTGATGTGCCAGTTTCTTCAGCCATTCATCTGTTGGGCATCTTTTGTCAGAATCTGTTTCCAGATTCTGGCTATTGTAAATAGTGCTGCAAGGAATACAAGTGTGCAGAAGGCATTTTTGTATTGTGTTTTTGTGTTCCTAGGGTATATCCCTATAGTAATATATAGACATGGAAACTATTATGCTGAGTAAAAAAAGTCAGAGGGAAATAGACACAGAATAGTCTCAATCATCTACAGGATTTAAGAAAAATAAGACATTATTGTAATAATTCTCAGAGACAATAGAGATGAGGGCTGGAAGAACTGGTCTTAATGATATGAAATTTACTACAGAAATGGTGAGTTCAGTTACAGAAATAACTACACTAACAACTATCATAACAATGGTAGTGAGAGAAATAGAATGCCTGTCTCGAATACAGGCAGGGGGTGGAGAGGAGGGAAATGGGGAGATTGATGGTGGAAATGTTCCACGGGTGAAGGGGGTGTTCTTTTATATAACTGAAGCCCAACTACAAACTTGTTTATAATCATGGTGTTTAAATAAAAATGTTATGAAACTGTGAAAACAAAAAAGAGCTGTTGTTGAACCCCTAGCACTGCATCGCAGGGCACAAGAACTGTACCTTCAGACTTACAGAACTGGATTGTATATCATTAAAAATGACCTTCAAGTCCCTGAAAGACCTTCCCAAAAAACCATCCATGGAAAAGAATGAAACACATGGTACATAGTACCATTATATTTTATCAAAGATTGAATACAAGTTGTCTAAGAACCACAGAATATGTAGAATGAATGCTTTACAACAGGTGCAAAAATAACCTGGTGCTTTGTAGCACTAAGATATATGTAGAAAACAACTAAAGATTTTAGCCCTTCTTATTGCATAAATCCTGGTTACCCATTAAACTGCATGTAAATAATTATTTAATTCAAGAAAGAAAACCTGTCTTGAAGACTTGGCTTTGGCCCATTGTTGTTTTACTTAGTCAAGTTAACTCCCCTCCCAGGACTTAGATAATGTAAAACAAGACAAAACAAAAAACTAAATAGAAATATTGGAACAGACAGAAATAATTACTGTAGTTTTAAAAAGATTAAAGATCTTGGTATTCTTTTGGGTACTTGATGGCTTCCAAATTTCAGATTATAATCCCCATATACCCATACTCCAAATTTCCTAATATGCATTTGTTTATTCCTTCTCCATGCTATACTTGGCACCTATCATATCCACTACCTAGGACACAACGTTGAGTAAGATATGCCAGGACACAACGTTGAGTAAGATATGCCTAACTGATATCTAGCCTACATTTTATCATCTTCTTTCTTTTCACGTTAGTCTTTCATTAAAATTTGTCAGTCATGCAAAGTTATCACTTTCTTCATCAATTTACCCAACACATACTTGTGACATTGCTGAAAAATAATGTTTGGTCTCCTACTTAATTAACTCAAAAATTCCATTCTTTATCTACTTACTTTCTAGTTAGCTTTTGATAATTCATCCCAGTCTATTACATTCTTTTTCATGGCTTCCCATTTTAATGGTAGCTTGAGTCACAATTTCACTGCTCAATGTCTTTTCTTCTCTTGATAAACAAACTCTAAATTATTTAATTTCCGTTACTATGCTTTAACTACCATCAATATGCTAATTCTGGAAATTCTATCTCCACTTTTCTCTACAATTATCCTATAGAAACCGCACTATAGTAAATCAAATTTGGACTTAATTTTTAACTTAATACTTCCTTTACTTTCTACAAGTATCTCAATCTGAAGTGTTTTTATTTGTCTATGTATGGAAAACTCCATGCTTTCCTGTCTAAACTCAATAAACCGAGGTTCCTCATTTCCATTTCCTAATTCCTAGCGCATTTCCTCTCTCCTTACTTAAACATTATATTGTTTTAGGTCAGTGTTTATGTCACCTAAATGGTTAACAGTGTGGCTCTCTCTACAGATCTTCCAACTTCTGGGAAGATGGGGAGAGGAGGCAAGACTAGCATTGGCTACAATAAGGGTGTGGATGAATTTTTTTTTGTACATTTTAAAAAGGTAGATTTAAGGGAAGCACTGAGTAATCTTTCTTTTGAAAGGGAGTAGGAGAGCTTATAAATCTGGGGGCCTCTGATTTAGGCCTTTATTATCATACACATATTTGAGTAATTTTCAAATTATAGGTGGCATACAATTAACAAATTCTGAAAATAAACTGTCCAGGCTTGCATCTGAAATAAAATTGAGGGCAAGAATGACGGTACAGGGGATGAGTATTTGCTTTCTGTGTGACTGACCTGGGTACAATCCCACATATCATATATGGTCCTCTGAGCCCTACCAGGAAAAATCCTTGTATGCAGAGCCAGGAGTAAGAGTGAGCACTGATATGGATCCAAATCCCTCCTCACCCTGACCTGCCATCTATGAAATTACAGTAAGTAGACAAAGAATAGGACAAATAATATTGACTGTGTAATTCAACTCATGCATTATTTTCTGTCCCCAAATAAGGTCAAACACATTTCTTTTGCTGTGAGGAAAATTAACTTGTATCAACTCCTATATGTTAACTTGTATGTTAACTTGTATGACTCCTGTAATACCAATATGAATGATCTGTTTCACTTTTATCTTCCTCATCTTTCCTTTAAGACTAGATTAAGACAAGTAACCCTCACTTTATTTACAAAATAAAACCCAACTTCACTAGCAATGAGAACCAGAGTCCTTCATGATATAAACTTCCTTTCCAGGCATGTCTCGTCACTGCCTCATCTATTGAAGTCAGACAACTACAATGCCATATTCAAATATTACATGTTTATTGATACTTATAAAGCATTTGCAGTTAATTCAGTGGAAATGACACTCACATTCCTGAAATAAATGGTAAGATTTAAAACAGAAAATTGAAGGAGAGAGCAGAGTGGAATGGTGAGATTTAAAGTTGTATATCAAGGAATATTCCTGTTTTTCCACTGTATATAAAGTTGACAAGAAAGCACAACAGTGGGGGCGAAGACATAGCACAGTGATAGGGTGTTTGCCTTGCACGCACCTGACCCAGGATGGACTGAGTTCAAATCCCGGCATCTCATTTGGTCCTCTGTGCCTACCAGTGGCAGTTTCTGAGCACAGAGCCAGGAGTAACCCCTGAGCACCACCAGGTGTGATCCCCTCCCCCCCAAAAAGAAAGAACAGTATTAAGTTGGGGGATAAGAAAGCTAAAAGACTTTGGGTGGGGCCGGTGCAGTGGTAAGGCATTTGCCTTGCATGCGGCTGGCTGACCTAGGACAGATTGTGATATGATCCCCCAAGCCAGGATCGATTTCTGAGTGCAGAGTCAGGAGTAACTCCTGAGCATCACAAGGTGTGGCCCCAAAACAAAACAAAACAAAAGTCTGTGGGTGGCTTAATTTAGGAAGCAAGTATAATAATAAAAGAAAAATAAGTATTTTATTTGGTTAACAAATAGTTCTTAAATATAAGAATTACTTTTAGCATTGTGATATATGAGTTAAAGTGCAGTTTTGCTCTGTTCCCAATGTACTTTCTTGGTTTCAGAAATGCCTTATCTTGAGATATTATTTAGTAGTGCAAAAGTTGAAAATGTAACAAATTTCTAAATAGGTAACTAAGAAAGGACCTGTGAGTTACCCATTCTGGCAGAGATAAATAGGTTATAACTCATAAATTATGATTCATAACAGAATAAACCAGCCCAAGTTATTAACTAGGCAGGAAAGAATGATCTATTCTAAGCAAATAATAAAGTAATAAATCTCTACATGAAGGCTAAGACAAAATGTGCGGAAAAAAAAGATTTTAGCAACAGAGGCTCATTGTTAGTTTCCTCTGTGTACCCCTCCAGTAGGGTGAATTGATGTGACGTAACCATCAATTTGCATTCTTATGTCTCTCTTCTCTTTGTCTCACCGTTGCTAAGATTGTCAGAGGAAAAACTCCTAAATTGTGTCCCAAGCCACAGTTTCAGATAAATGCCTAGCCGCAGTCCATCTAGGTGCTAATTAAATAAATTTATTTGCCTTTACACCTAAGATTGTTTTGATGTGATTAAGCAAACTTGGTCACAACATTTGGAGCCCCAGATAGAGGCCACCAAGGTATCACAGAGCTCACAGGTATCACTGAGGGAGGGTCCTTTTGAGAATTTCTGGAGCCCTATGAGAACCCAGATCCCTTAGCACCACACCTACAATTAGGAGAGGCTCCAACTACAGAAAATACCTCTCTTCTTTTGACTCCTTTCCCTTTCAGAGTATTTATCACAATATGGGATGAAGAATAATCTCAGTATCACAAATATTAGATTGTGAATGTAACGAAAGTTTATGCCCAGAAAGCAATTTTTTTAAGAGAGTAAGAATGGATCAATTGGGAAATGTTATACTTGAGTAGGTTCTTTAGAGGAAGTAAAACAAATGAAATACTGGGGCCAGAGCAGTGGCGCAAGCCATAAGGCATCTAACATGCATGCCTAGAATGGACCATGGTTCTATCCTCTGGCGTCCCAAATGGTTCCCAAAGCCAGGAGCAGTTTCTGAGCGCATAGCTAGGAGTAAACCCTGAGCATCACCACTGTGGCCCCAAAACAAAAACAAACAAACAAAAAACAAACAACAAAAAAAAACTTTATAAAAGGAAACTAAAATTACTTATGCTGCCAGGACCATAAAACAATTTTTTTTTTTTTTGGTTTTTGGTTTTTGGGTCACACCCAGCAGCACTCAGGGCTTATTCCTGGCTCTACACTAAGAAATCACTCCTGGGAGACTCAGGGGACAATTTGGGATGCCGAGATTTGAACCACTGACTTCTGCATACAAGGCAAATGCCCTACCTCCATGCTATCTCTCTGGCGCACAACTAACTTTTAATTATAAGCAGTCCAATTTGGGCCAGGCACTATTATTTACCTTGCATGACCCAAGTTCAATCCCTAGCATGAGTAATTTCTGAGTGCAGAGCCAGGAATAACCCCTGAGCACTGCCAAGTGTAGCCCCCAAAAATAAACAAACAAACAAAAAAACAAACATTTCAATTAGGGAATGGGGAGATAGTGCAGTGAGTAGGGCCACTTTCCTTGCACACGTTCAATAACCTAGATTATTACCCAGCATTCCATATGGTGCTGCAAAGCACCATGTGTAGTGAACCCTGAGTGAAAAGCCAGATAAATACTGAGTAAAAACAGAAACAAAAAAAAAATACTTCATGTGGCTCCAATATAAGATAAAATTAAATTAAATTAAAATTTGTCAATTAATTAGGGTTTTTCTTTTGTGGCAGCCACACCTGGTGATGCTCAGGAATCACTCTTGACTTGGGGGACCATATGGGATGCCCGGGATCAAACGGAGGTCCAGTCCTGGGTCAGCCACTTGCAAGCAAATGCCCTACCACTCCACTATCACTCCTGCCCCTCAATTAACTAGTTTTAAAGTAATGGGGAGGTAAAACATAACAGAAGATGGAATTTTGCTCTCTGAAACTCTTCCATAAATTTAAGAAAAATATATATTATAAAATACACAAATGAAAACATTTGATAGTACTGACAACTTTATTCTCAAACTGATAGAAGTAGCATAGGATAATTTTAAGATTGGTGCACACAGATTTGTTTTCTAGTCCCCAATCTGGAATTCAGTTACGATAGCACTGATTTTCATTGGTAACAGAAAGGAGAAATTCAGTGTGAACTGGATGCTTCTCTAAACTCTCATTCAAAGTTCCTGCAGACACTCTTGATGTTCTAATTGCAGTGACTTCCTGGCCCATATTTAGTCTCTTAGTTACTTTTGCCCATTTAGTCTTTTGGTCTTGCTTCCACTCAATAGGTACTGTACTTCTGCACAGGATATAAGATACCCCTGCACAGATATAGTTTTCATTTTTCTAGGCAAAATAATAAAATCATGCAAATAATTGTAGCTGGGGAGAAAGGACAAGCAAAATTCAAAGTAAAAGTACATATTATGTCTGAAGTTGTCAGACCAATGGAAAAATACAAGCAGTTAAGCCTTGAAAGATTAGTCACAGACTGAGCTGGTGAAACAATCATTTGGACAAAGCAAAGGTAGAGTAATAGCAAAATCACTACAAGAAGTTTAAAAAAAATAACAACAGAATGACCATATATCATTCTCCCTATACAATCATTTTATCAGGTAACTGAAGTAATGTAAAACAAGCTCAGTACTGCAGAATGTTATATTTTTATTTGCTAAGAACAAACAAGGAATAATTAAAACTCTGCCTTAAGAGATGTAACAGGGGGCCAGTGAGGTGGCGCCAGAGGTAAGGTGTCTGCCTTGCAAGCACTAGCCAAGAAGGACAGCAGTTCGATCCCCTGGCGTCCCATATGGTCCCCCCCAAGCCAGGGGCAATTTCTGAGCGCTTAGCCAGGAGTGACCCCTGAGCATCAAATGGGTGTGGCCCAAAAACCAAAAAACAAACAAACAAACAAACAAACAAAAGAGAGATGTAACACGTACTAGGGAGTTCAGAGAGGTGTACTGATCCCAATTCAATACCTGTAACCTCATGATCCAGATCCCCAGGACACCTCTAGGAATGACCCAGGAGCACAGAACCAGGAGTAATCCCTGAGTACAGCTGATGTGGGTCAAAACCAAAAATATAATCATCTAAAAATCTGAGCTTAACATTCTCTATACTTGAAAATGAAGACTACACATCAGAAGATAAACTGTAGTTAACAAAATAAATAATTCTTTTCCCTGTCTTACTTTTGATTTTAGTTTTGGCACAGTGAACATGTCTAATAAAATAATCATACTATTGAACAGATCTGACACTGGACAAATTAGCCTTGGGGCAATAAATTAAACAAGAAACAGAAGTGTTACTGGTCATCTGGCATATCTTTAGAAGAGAATAAAAACACAGGCATAAATATGAAAATTTGTGCCATGAAAAACTAGGAAGCTTATGACTAAGGTGATCAAGAAAATTGAAAACTACATCTAAGATTTCAAGTCTCTGATATATAAAATTTTGTTTAGAAAGGGGAGTTAATTAAGTTTTTAGCAATAATGGGTTTTCATTTTGTACATATTGACTGATATTAGCAAGTTTTTTGAGAGGATATGCCCAGCCAGCAACTATAAAGTAGGCATTTCACTCATTCATTCCTATCTCTCTGCCAAGTATAATGCTAAGTATACAAAGAAAAATGACACAGTCCCTGACCTCAAGAAGCACACAGAATAATGGAGAAAAACAAACATACTCTTTTAAAATTGAAAAAAGAAGTATGAGGTGAGAGAATGGAAGAGAAAATCCAAGCTTAATATAGGAAGGAAAGAGCAAAACATGCAGTATGAGAATCACAAAATATGCCCAAAGGGCAGTAAAGCATCACTGATGTGATATATGGTCCAAGAAACTGGGGATAGCATTTTCTTGACCTTCCAATACCATGGCTCTTAAAGTGAGTGGATGCAAAGAATAAAGAATTAGTTCACCAAAAGGAGAGTGAGCTTCAACTTAGAAGCAGTTTGTAGGTACTGAAGTTTTTAAGCAGAGATTGAGGTGGCAGTTTAAATCTTGGAAAGAGTTCTGTATTGAAGACAGAGAAAATTGATTTATTACAGTCTGGGGATAAAGCACAGTTCTCTCTGATCATATCAGCTAGATGTCACACAGTTTGTTATCACACAGTTTCACTGAGCAATGACTAAATGTTCTGTCTTCTACCTTTCTAAATGTTTTCACCTCAGTATGTCCTGATTCAAACTACTTTATTTTTGTAAGACCTTAATGAATGCTGTATCTACTTTATTAGTGGTCATCATACAGTTCTCCTTTCAGATATTTTTCCTATATATGCATTCTAAATATATTTTCATCTATAATCGCAAATAAAAATCACATGTAGTCCAAAATATTTTTATTTTTTTGCCTTTGTCCTGTTATTCAAACTTACAAGCAAAGGGGCATCAATAAAGCAGGAGAATAAAAGTAAAGGGCAAGAGTTCAGAGTATAGCCTCATGTGAGAATTCAATGCAATGAGTAACTGAATTTTGAAAGGAAGCTCTTTGGGTGAGTTATAGCAACACAAGGGAGAAAGACAAATTTTAACTGAGAGGTTCATGGAGAGATGGTACTTAGTGGTTCTTAGCTCAACTCTAAAAACTATTGTACACTGGGATTGAGTTCTCCTAAAATCTACTTGGCAAGCTACATCTGCTTGACTGAAAAATGTTCTGCAGATGGTCTGTGTTTTTATCTATTTCCTGTTCTTACATAAAAAACGTCTCGAAATGTTTTGCAAAATAGGCGAACATAAGTTGTAAATGCAGTTAGTGCAGAAAACATGAAAACAATCTGAAGAGCTTCCTGTTCTAAATCAAATACTGGAGTATTAAAAAGGTACTTCTTAACTTCAAATCAAAAAATATCAGAAAAAAAGGCTTTTTTTTTACCTTTCCTTGGTCATAGACAGTTGAGTTAAAAAGCATACTCCCTTCAATTATGATTTCCATTATGGCAGTGTTGGGGAAAGTGAAGCACTTGGAGTAGCTCTTGGTATCACATACACCTAGCCTGTTAACTTGCCAAGTAAGCAATTATCTGCCCTTAGATTTTGTTTTTTAGTTCTATTTATAAAAAGTAAAAATGCTAAGTTTTACTTGTTAGACCTAATTCCCATTCTCACTAAAACAAGCACTTACAGAACCAGAGAACAAAATACCCTTTTTTTTTTTATCTTTCTGCATAAATTTTGCTTCTGGCCTTTATTTAAAAAAAAAAACCACTAACTTTATTTACATATATTGACCTTCATGTCTTTATGAAAGTTTCAAATTCAGAAAAGAAGTAATTGAATCAAGCTTTAACAATTTCTATTCTAGAAATTGGATTTTTAATTTGTGCATAAACCCTGAATTATTTCATTTTTGTGAGGTATTTGTATATGTAGTCAAGTCTATTAATTTTTAAAGTTTCCAGAAAATGTTTTGAATCTAGTGTTCTTCTATTTTATTCTAAGTGATACTTTTTTTAAAATTTTTTTGATTTCTTTTATTTTTTGATACAACAATCTGTTCCCTAAAATTTGTTTATTTTTCTCATTTTGTGTTTATTTGTTGGAAAGAATATAAATACAGCACTAAGAATCTTTAATATCTCCTTTACTCTGGAAATCAGATTAGTATTGAAATGATTTTAAGTTATTATTTCACCTGAAACACAATTTAATAATGAAGTCAGTATTATAGTTACTAAGCCAATCTTCAAACACAGAAATATAATTTTAAGTCATAATAAAATAACAGATTTAATCTAAAAACTCAAGGGTATATTTGAGATTACTCACTGTTTTTTTTTATCAATTAATCTTTTTCCTGATGCTACCACTTCCTAAGAAGGCACATCACTACTAGAACTCTGTGATTATATAATTTTAAAGAAACTGGTGGTTGTAATGAGAATCTACATTCATTAGTGAATAAATTTTCCTCTTGATATGTTCTGTATCTTATCAATTTTACTTAATTAGTTGCTCTTCTCCTCAGGGTTTAAATAAAAGAGATAAAAATCACAATTATGTTTTATAAAGAAATTAAATAATCATCTTAATGGAATTTTCATTTTGTATGATTTGTCATGTATCTGAGTGTCTACAAATGATTCCTTCAAAAGTTTTTTCCTTCAATTTTTCTCTCCTCTGGAATTCAGAAAGTTTTCTCTCAAAAAAACAAAACAAAACAAAACAAAACCCAGGAGCCATAGCACAGCAGTAGGGCATTTACCTTGCACATGGCTGATCCAGGACAGATCTACATTTGAGCCTCAGAGTCCCATGGCCCCCGTAGCTAGGAGTGATTTCTGAGTGCATAGCCAGGAGTAACCCCTGAGCATCACCAAGTGTAGTCCAAAAACCAAACAACCATCTGAACAAACAAATAGCCACATATCTACACACTCACACAACACATTTCTGCAGATTTTATTTGTGTTCTTTACATAAAGTTTCAAAGAACTAAGACTAGAAAGGCTAACTGCCTACTTTGAGTCAGGTTGCTTACTTAGCTTAATAAACATAAAATTTAGCAAGACATTTAAAAACTACATTCACTGTTTAAAAACAATTTTTCTCAGTAAGGAAAGAATTTGGAGTTCTCTTTTTTTTGTTGTTGCTTTTTCAAAAAGTCAGTATCACTCAATGAAGTAACTGTGAATGAAGGTATCTTTTGGGAGACTGTTCTAATTGAATAATGATCAAAATGATCATGAAGAGAAGAAATTGTTTGAGGACTAAATTGTGCCAGCTTAGTTCTCTAAGAAACCTTTTAAAAGATGGTGTGTGGATAATTTCCCAATGAGTCTCCAAAGTCATAAGATCCCTCATCTACTTTGTATTCTGCCCAGAAAGCTGACCTATATGGTCTCCTTCAATGTTCTCCCTTGTTCTCTTAATTTCTACAAAGGTTTGGTCAGTAAGGACTCCTTGCAGAAAGCACTGGCAGGAACAAGGGTTCCCTTGGCTCCATCCCTACAAGGTTGGCCTTCGCTATCCAAGACCTGCAACTAAAGGCTAAGACTACTAACAAGAAAGGTTTAACTTGTCACATTCCCATAACTGCCTCCTACCCTTGTTTTTGTGGTTAACAGCTCTGGGGCTATTCAATTTAGACTATTACAATATATTTAGTTCCTTTATTATCATTTTGTAAGTTACCTAATTGTGGATTTGAGAAATGTTCAAAGTTTTCATGAGTCATGAATTTATTTTTGGGATCCTGACTTATTTAGGTAGAAATACTGTTTCACTACAGCTATTGGTAGTACTGCATCTATTGAGAGTTTATGCAATACATTAACACCATCTACTAATAACTGGTGACCCTATGCACAAACTAATAGAAGTGGGGTTCTTTCTACTATATTCGTTATTATCTCCCCATTAAGAAAATTATGGAATTAGTATAAATTACAAACACATTAAGATGCATAGTACATAAAGTTGCACTACATAAAAACCAGTTTCAAATCATCCAAAAACAAAACATGAAATCCATAGCATTTTCATTAGAAACAGTTTATCCATAAGCTAGCATATCATAGGTAGAGTCTGCAATTATCACACATCTATTAGGACAAATATTGATGAAGTTATTTTCCCTAGATTTTATAACTCAACTTTTCCCTGAGGTCCTTTCTGTGCCCTGATTGTAGAAAAGGAAAGAAGAAAAACAGGTAGGTGAGATTTGGACAGTATGATGCACTTGTTACTAAGTGATGCATCTCTTAGAATGCAGATGTGTCAAAAAATCCACATCCATCTGATAGCCCATGTCATATAAGATAATGACCTCCTAGAGTTCTCTTCATAGTTCTAATTTTATTGCTTAAAACATTAGTCTACCTATACACACATATATATACACAAGTCATTAGAGACATGTTTTATGTCAGTACAAAGTTAACAGTATTTAAATGTCGCTTTTCTCTATGCAATTTATTGAAATTAAAATAGATTGTGAGAAACTATTTATTACTTATACACTGGCTATTAAAAATAATAATATTAATATTGATACCGCATCTTTCATCATTTACGTGGAAGACAGTCTATATGAACTTGAGTATTTTCACTTACACAAAGAAAAATCGTGTGCAGACATGATCGGTATTTGGCACAACCCATATCTCTCCATGTTTGTGCAGGTCAGGTGAGGTGATCACTGCAGGTGAAACAAAATTAAAAACCTATTGATTTTAAGTTACAATAAGCTGTATTCTCAGAAATCTATAATAAAATTTTATACAAAAGGGATTGGAGATAGAGTACAGCATGCAGGATAATTGCCTTGCATGCAATTGATCTGGGTTCATTTCTTAGTACCACTAAGGTTCCTTCAAGCACTGTCACCAGTGATCTCCAGGCTAAAAGCCAGGAGAAATCCTGAAAAACTGCTTGGTATGCTCCACAAATAAACAAAATAAAAAAATCATGTTTAACTTACTTCAATGTCAATAAATGCAATTTTTTAAAAATAATGTATTGTTTAACAAGCATATGTTTTGAACATGACTCGTGTAATAATTACTTTTGTAATGGGAAAATGTCCTCTCAGTTGCAGAAAGTAAATCAGTGACTCACATAACTATTAGGTGTCAAAACTTATGGTTGTTAAAAGTGAATATTAAAACTTCCAAAAATGTTTTTCTAGCTTTGCTGGTTTATAGGAAAAATAAGGAAAAGTTATGATCTTGCAAACTCCTCATCAATCTTCTTGTCTTAGGTTCAGCACAAGAGCTAAGAAGCTGAGCACAAGAACATAGATTAGGGCCAGAAGGGACAGTCCAAGGTAGGAAGCTTGCTACAAAGAGTAGGTGAGTGCAGTTAGAGCAGAAGGGGCTGCTATGACAATAATAGTCGGAAATGATCACTCTGGACAAGAACGGGTGCTGAAAGGAGGATTAGTGATATACATGATACCCCATTCAGTAACAATTTTGTGAAATTGTTAAAGGAAAAATAGAGATAGAGAAAGTGAAAGAGAGAGGAGGAGGAGGGAGGGAGGGAAGGAGAAAGGAGAAAAGGAGGGAGAAAGAAAAATGTTTGCCACAGAGGCTAGCAGAGAGTAGGGCAGGAGGGAAACTGGGTATATTGGTGATGAGAAATGTGCATTGGTGAAGGGTACTGAATGACTGCAATTAAATCATTAACAACACACTTTGTAATTGTGTATCTCATGGTGTTTAATTCAAGAAGTTACTTTTAAAAAGAAAACTAAATTATAAAAACCATAAAGACCGATTCTATTCAATTATTGCTTTGGGAAATGATTAATTATAGCCTTTCTTCATATTCCTTTATATTCAAAATCCAACATAAAGAGTAAAAGGGCATACTAACAGTAACCAAACAAAATGTAATACTTGGTCATAAAACTATAGTTACCATTATAATGCAATATCTACTAAGAATGAATAGAGAACTTTCTGAGTTCTTGGCAGTTCCACCTTTTGGTTTTCACCTTTATCACCTCTATTTAACCTGCGTTCCACTAAGGCTATAAGAGATTGTAATAAATAATAATGCTTTCACTATTTTATTATACATATTCCCTAAATGTACTTCATTTCTTAAATACAGACAAGATAGAGAATTGATGCTATAAAGCTTATAAAACTTTCATCTTACCTTCACATAAGGCTATGCATTTTAAGTTACGGCTTTGCAGAAATTGGGATTGCTGTCCTTTTTTCTGTGACTAAACTCCAAAAGAATTGAAAAATCAAAGTAAAAATAGGGCACACGAAAGTAAAACCCAAATGGTTATCCATTAAAAAAGTCATTAATGTCTTTCCATATTTTTGAAAAGCTTCTTTAGACTAATAGCAATATTCTTATGTCTCTTAATGTAATATGATATAATCTATGTATATAATAATTATTAAGTAGCTATCTCATGTGAACTAAAATGCCAAAATAAAGTTCAATAGTCTGAGAATGACTCAAGCTTACTTTTACTGAGCCGGGTATTTTTACTTCAAAGAAATAAAATTAAACCTGCATAATCTTTTAAACATTAAAATCAATAATTCAATAACTATTCATAGGTACTTCATTTTTATAGCAACATTAGGTAAGCTACAGAAGGTAAAGTTACCTGTAGAAATATCTGGATTTTTTTGGCTAATATTAGATTTTTATACCCTTTTTTAAAACTTACAAGTTATGTATTTATTATATGAACTTATAGCTTATCCAAATGTTTATTTGCTTTCTTTAAAACAAGGACTTTGTGTTTGTTCTCTCTTTATGCCTAAAATGTTCTTACTGTCAAAGAGATAGAAGATGGATGCCGCCCTCACTCACTGACACAAATATGAGCTGAGAGAATAGTTTCCTTGACATCCTCCATTGGCACTGATTCTACTTTCAATTTCCTTCTCATTAATTACCGTTTGCCTGATTTTTCCATAATATTCACCTGCATCTAACAATGCATTTACTAATTTGTTGATCATCAGTGGAATAAAGCCTCCAGGAAAATTGTTTTTCAAAATAATTTTCCTGTTTTTGATTTTCATCATAACTTAGTTGTATAGTGACTCTTCAGTAGTATAGTAGGAAAAGATGTGATAAACACTTTCTGAATATTTATTAAATAAGGCATTTCAGATTTTCTATTTTAGATTGAGGTGAATTTCTTGATAATCAATGACCACTGAAAGTAATTCTGTGGACATAAACAGCCAGTGTAGATGGAAATCTCCTTGCTACTGAAGCTAGTTTTCACTCATCATCCAGTCACTCCAGTTGCTACAACACCTGTGACAAATTGTTGCTTTTACTGCTGGAAGCCGGTTCATCCTTGACTGACACTTTCTGCTTCTTGTTCATCCCTGAAAATATTAGCAAACAAATAAGTTAAAGATACAGCTACATGATGCAGCTAAAATACAATACCTGAATCTGGAACAAAACTTAGTTGGTCTAAAGATTCTGGATGACTCAGAACAAATGAACTTCCTTCCTTTCCACTGGAAACAGGGATAAGAAGTTAACTTGTCTAAAATGAATGTGGTTATAAGATTCTTAAAAATGTTTTTCAAAGGGCTTTGGGGCATGTAATATTTTTCTTGGCATCTAGTTAATAGAAAGACAAGAGTAAATATGGATTAAAAACAAAAGAATTGGTACTACAACTTAATTCATGAATTTCTGTTTGTTTTTGTTTTTTGAGTTTTGAGTAGAATTTACTCCTTTAAAAAATAAAACCCGATGAAGCTACCCTGTTTGTGATACTCATAAGCCCTAGTTTACTCTAATAATCCATGATTTAAATATGTAAAGGACTTTACACAAAACAGAACAAAAGGAACATGATTTAGAATAGGTTGATTTGGAACCATGTTCTTCTATTATCCAAATTTGTGAGAAGTATGTTGATATTTTTGTTGTCATTTAAATTAATAATGAGCAAATTTTAAATAAAAATGAGCTAAGTTTTACGGATCAAACTGCAAATGAAGAGACCTCTTTATCAGGTCTGACTTCTCTTCCACTGCTGAAGTGAATAAACCTGAGTTGAAAAAAAGATCTAGTGTTTCAGAAAAAGAATTGAAAAGAAGCAAAATATTTTGTTTGCAGAAAAAATATTGTTCACTACCCTTTATACTTTAAGGCCTCAAAACCAAATAGAGAGTTTGGATCATTTTTCATTGCAGATATTTTCAATTCAGAGACACATTTGATAAAATATGGGGCCAGAAAGATAGCACTGAGGGTAAAGGGCATTTGCCTTGCACACAGCCTACCCAGGTTTGATCCTTGTCATCCCATATGGTCGCCAAAGTCGGCTAAGATTAATTTCCAAGCACAGAGCCAGGAGTAACAAACTTCCTGAGCACTGCTGGGTGTGGCCCAAAAATCAAATAAAAAAGAAATGAAAAGAATTGAATGAATCTTAAAAGCTCATTCCCTTGATAAATATACAGACACATATACATATATTGTACCACAATCCTAAGAATACTTTAGAGGAGTTCATTAAACTAACAAAACGTATTCACACTTTAAGATAAACAGTATCTGAATAAATAATTCTTAATAAATAATAGGTTTTTTTTTTGGTTTTGTTTATTTTTGTTTTTTTTTGGGGGGGGCCACACCAGTTTGACGCTCAGGGGTTACTCCTGGCTATGTGCTCAGAAATCGCCCCTGGCTTGGGGGGACCATATGGGACGCCCGGGGATCGAACCGCTGTCCTTCCTTGGCTAGCACTTGCAAGGCAGACACCTTACCTGTAGCACCACCTTCCCGGCCCCAGTAATTGTTTTTATTCTTATCTAAGATAAGAGTGCAGTCATTTAAATTCGTTTTTAGTTTTTCATTTTATACTGATATAATTAGACTTACTGCATTTATTTTTACTTTTTTGGGACACCCTGGAGAATCTTAGGGCTTACTCCTGATTCTTTGTTCAGGGATCACTCCTAGCGTAGCAGGGTTTTTAACTATATGAGGTACCAGGAATTGTGAGTTTAAAGTGCTTTCTAATCTTAAACTGTTCACAATCATCAAAACATTTCCATGGAATATACAGTAGAATCCAATGTTACATAATTGACATAATAAAAAATTATGCCCAATAATAGGAGAGTAACATGGATGCAGAGTATACAAACCTTATTTTCAATATTTGTTTTAAGTGAAATAACAGAACTTATTAAAAAGCATACTAATCCTGAGGTTGAAAAATTATTTCATCCTATAAAGAAGTGTCAAAAATACATGTTGACATGTGTTTATTATCACTCATAATATTTCTCAGGCGAATTTAAAACAATAAATGCAGGGCTGGAGAGATAGCATGGAGGTAAGGTGTTTGCCTTTCAGAAGGTCATTGGTTTGAATCCCAGCATCCCATATGGTCCTCCGAGCCTGCCAGGAGCGATTTCTGAGCATAGAGCCAGGAGTAACCCCTGAGCACTGCTGGGTGTGACCTCCCCTCCCCCTTTGACTCTAATCCTTAAAAAAAAAAACCCACTTAAATTTTTGAAGTTAACTTAAACTAATATGCATATGCAAGGGAATGTAAGAAAATATTATGCCTTCAAAGTTTAAGGAGTTACGTAAGTTTTATGGCCTTAGATTGCTTTGTGTGCTGCTAAGAAATGTTATAATGTACTACAACCTGGGGACTTGAGGGACAAAGTAATTGTACATGGGTTCTATTTTACTTTTCTTAATGTTCTTTGATTGAAAGTTCCAAATTAAGGTATCAGCAAGGGGTTTTCTTCTAAGAATTCTGTTTATGGGTGATTGTCCTTCCACTGTAACTTTACCTTGTCCTCTTTCGTTGCATCTTTGTTCTCATAATTAAAATTAAAATATTAATAAAAAGATAATAAAAAAAGAAAAGAGGAAAAAAATCAACTTTAGTCACCTGATAAAAAATGGTATGCTGGCATTATATGTAAAACTAAAAAAATCAAATTAAGTTAAATTTAAATAAGACTAAAAAATTAATTCCTACTTGAGCTTAGATACTACCAGCTTACCTGAGTAACCAAATGATATGCTTGACATTGGACTAAGATAGATCCCACTTCCGAACATTGCACCATGAAGCTAAAGTGGGAAGAGGTGGGAGGGATGAAAAGCAGTGAGTCGATGACCTCAATGTTTCCAAAAATAAGTCTAATAGTTTTATTTTAGTGCATTTACATTTAAATCTGATAAAGATTTTAAATTCAGTGACTGATATATGATATAAAGGAAACGATCTATTATATTCTTTCACTGGAATACCACCCTGCTCAGAACAATTATAATTTTCTCTAATTATTTCTGTTTTAGGAACTCTGAAATGTAGTATGAACTAAGAACTAATTTAGTAGCTGTGCATTTATGGTGATTATCACTTAATTTAGTTCAACTCTTATGGTGATAGATCAATGACTGGTTTGAACATTTACTTACTGACCACATTACAGGGCAAGTAAATACCAACTGTCAAAAATGATATGGAATGTGTAAGATGAAAGTTTACAGTAGATGAGGACCACACTCACAACTTCAAACTGTCCAGATTTTCCCTTTTTTTAAAAAAAGTATTAACATAGGGGATATGCACAAGAAATGTGTATTAAAATTATTCATACAAAAATATAATTTTTTTATTTCTATATAGTATGTCAATTCTGTTTTATTATTTTGTGAAATGGCTTAGGTCTATTAGGTCTGTTTTGTCATTCAGTAAAACGACTTAAGTTTATTAAAAAATGCCACGTAATTTTTAAACCCTACAGTGTCTCTCATTTGGCAAGTGAAAATATTAATACAAAGAAAAATTTAATCAACTGCAAAAATGGGAAAAAAAAAAACCAAAACCTTGTTAAAACATTCTGTTTACCTGTAGTCTTGTATTAGAAGCAACAACCAGACCATTCCTCAGAATAGAATGCCAATTCTCAATATGTGAACCACTGAAAAACAGAGGCAGAAGAGGAAGTTTACTCAACCAAAACTCAATCAAGTTTCAAACTGGCCATGATATGAAGTGAAAGTTGAATTTTCTCAAGAATAATTTACTGGCGATTTGATCTATCAAACCCAGCTTCTCTCTTGAACAGTATTCCCTGTTCTTACCTCAAGTTTTTTTTTGAATTGCTCAATAAAAACTATATTACTTTACTAAATAAATATAAAATATAATTTAGTGGTCTATTTGGTGTTAAAAATAACTATTGGGGTTGGGAGGCAGCTCAATACACAGATGGACATGCTTTTGCAATTGGGAACCCCAAATTAAATCCTTGGCACTGTATAGTCACTAAATACTGAGCTGGAAGTAGCTCCTAGTTGTACTAGCTTTGTCCCAAAAACCAAAGGAGAAAAAACCTACAATAATTAAAGGAGAAATTGTCCCTTCTTACACACTTTTAGAAGTCTGAAAGAAGGAATACAGCCCCATTCATAGTGTCATACTCACTGAAATGCGAAAGTGCTTCCAAAGAGTCTTTTAGCAGCTCTAAAATTGGATTCTTTGGCTGGTGGACTGCTGAGGAGGAGGAACTGATGTGGGGTATGCATAAACTTCAATTGCTGCCATTTTAAATAATAAAAATTAAAACATGTCAAATTTAACATACACAATTTTGGCAAATTCAAATTTCACAAGACTGTATTATCTACATTCAAATCATAAAATAAAATTAAGCTAATAACATAAAAAATATTAATTTCAAAAAAGACTGAATAAATCACATGGTATTGCTGATATGAAGATTAATTCTCTAAGCTAATGAAAAGAAATAGCAGACAATTCAAAGTCATTTATATTTAGCTTTGGAATAGTTCAAGCAGAGCTGTCTTCCTAATTACGTTTCTTATTAAGACTTTTATTATTGAATTCCCTAAGTATACACCAGCTATTCAACTGGATACATATTCTGAGTTTGCTAAGCAGAAAAGAAAAGTTAGTTCAAGATGTAAAAGTTGTTATTAGGTCTTATTTGCATATATTTTTAAAGGTTGAGATTGTCTATTTTCAAATAAAGCTTTTCCCTTTGTTCACTGAAATGCTTAAAACAGAGCTTTTGGGAATGGATCCATCTCAAAATATTCTAATTGTTAAGCTCTCACCTAGGAGTAAACATTTATAGGCCAAAACCACACAATTAAAGAGATTCCTAGTTGAGAAAACCATTCTTCTCTAGTAACAATAAAAATTAATGCAATTACACTTTTATTTATTTTGTTAGCATATTTGGCAATCAGAAACATAAACCTGAAGGTGATGTCGTCTCTGATCTAGAAAACTGAGGCTCTGCCAACATGAAATGGAAAATAATAAAAAGCACTTTACATTTTCTGATTAATCTCTCAGTGATATTTTATTGCTTGTCGACTAGTTAAATTATCTTGTATAGACTTGTATTTACTTCAAAGGTCAAGGCATCAGGTTGAATTTGATATCCTAAAAAAGCTTGGGGTTGGTGTACATATGGTCATTTCAAACATAAGAATCAGTCATAAATAAAATAAATTCAATTTCCTGGAGAGACATCCTGTCAGGCTCATCTTTCCTCGCTAATATTATAGTACTCTTCCTTTCTCTGAATGTTTATGTGAGAAAACTACTTACCCTGTTAACTGGCAGTTTCACAATGTGTGACCTATTACTTGAAATAACCCTGAAAATAATTAAAATAATCCATCAGATGCAAATATATGGCCAGATAAAGATTGTCCTCTTAGTTGGAAAGATTTGAAACTTACTTTTTCTGTGGCAAAACAAAGCCAAGTAATAATCTACTTAATTACAACATTTTGCTTGCTTCCTAAAACAGTTTGGAGAATTCATGTAACAAAAGGTTTATTATTTTAATCAAAGAAGATGCAAAGAAGTCATCTTATAAACCTATTAATATATAATTTTATATATTTATATATATTTATATATATGATTATTTTTGGATATACTTTCAAGTAATTACAAAGTATAAAGATTATAAAGTTAGATTCATCTGATCCTCCCTATACTATTAAAGAAGGAATAATTTTATGAAGAAAAATTTTTCATTAGATATTTGAAGATTTCTTTGCAAACCAAGTAAGAGAGGGTATATGACTTGAAGCACTAATTGCAGCAAGATAAACTCTCAAACTATCTCTTTAAGCATTAGTCTACCTGTACTGCTAAGTCCTATTATACATCCTTCGTTAGTCTTATTCTGAAACAATATTATTGCAGCCATCAAAGAGTTCATCAAATTTTTACTTTGCATGTGAAGGGAGTACATTATATTCTCTTTTAGAGAGATTTTATCACTTAGTTCTCAGTGAACTAGAAAATTAAATGAACCAAAACTACTTCCTCATATAATAGAGTAAATCACACGTTTTAAGACTACAAATTGCTGTCAAGTAGAATGCATGCTTGTACAGTGCATGTGAAAACATTTCCTCTCCTATAATGTACACATTTTAATTAAAGTGAGAGTCATTAAGAACTCATGGATTGTAAAATCACCAGGCCTTATGGGCTTACAGTAGAGTAGACCATTCCCTCCTCCCCCCAAAAACAGGAAGCAAAAACAAAAGCTTCTTTCATTAAGAGGAAAACTAAAATTTATACCATTGTAGTAAAGGATGAGCAAGAGGGTCTTGTTTATCCATCTGCTTCTTGATTTCCAGATACGGTGCCTGAAAAAGTCATTACACTTCTTTATTTTTCCTTGAAAAAATTTTTCATAAGAAAAATAGGTTGAATTAGCTATGCCTGATTTAGCTGAACCACAAATGTGTGGCCTTGACATAGTGAGAACAATTTCCCTAATTATTTTCCTCCACAATGGTGCAAACTCAGATGCCTTAGGCACAGAGGACTTGCCCTAATATTTTGCTTACAGATTTTCACCATTTTCACTCGGCCTCCAAATATGAGGCCCGGTACCTGATGGTGATCTCATACTTGTACTGAGTATTCTGTTCAAGAAATCCAATGATGCTAAACGGTACATTATACTAACTCACAGCACCTAAGCTAACTAATTTAGTAATAATGCCACTTAGCCCCTGACTGGAATTTTCCATTTCCCCACAGACACCTTAGGATCTTTTATGTTACTTTTGGCAGCCCCGTTTCAATTTTCCACAGCTCTCTTTTGTTTCCTCTCTATTCTCACTTTAAAAGTCTCAGACAGTATTTTATCAGGAAATGAAGTCAGCTCATACTGCAGTCTCTTTCCCCTGCTGCAGTCTTTGTAAAAAAAAACTTGCCTTTCATTCTTAACTTGTAATAATGAAAATGTATGCATATACATGAAGTTTTTGTCTTCTGAGTAGATACTTACATGAGAAACTGAACAAAACTTAAATAAGATCAGACATTTTCAAAGTATTTAATGGAATTTACTTAGTCAATGAATGTGTTCACAGAACAAAGGGAAAGCTGTCTATGGGTCTCCCTACCTGAAACTGCAATCTAGAAAATGGGACAATATAGTCTTGTATTTACTTGGAAAGGTTTAAAAAGTAATTTGAAGGAAAAAATACAACAAGCTCTTCATAAAGCACACATGTAAAAGGAAGTGAAATTTCTATTTACTACCTGAAAAAAACTGAGGCATCCATTAAACAGTTAAGGAACTTGCCCAACATTGCAGATCTTATCATCAATAAACTAGTTATTCAACATGAACCTATAACTTTCTAAGCTGACATTTAATCATCTCCATTGCCGCCGATTAAAATAGCTTACACATGACCCAGAATAAAAACAGCATTTTGAGGGCAGAAAAGTCATATCGGAATCAGTTTGTGGCTATATTTAATCCCAAGAATGATGTAGGCCTAGGGTGGAGTGTACATACCCATACCAGTCTTTTTCATACCAAATGTGCTTACTGAATTTTGTGTAAGATACAGCATTTTTGTTCTGTAATTGTAAATATAAAAGAAAATTTGTTTTGGGGCTAAAGAGATAGCATGATGTAAGGCGTTTGCCTTGCATGCAGAAGGATGGTGGTTCAAATCCTGTCATCCCACATGGTCCGCCGGGCCTGCCAGGAGTGATTTCTGAGTGTAGAGCCAAGAGTAACCCCTGAACACTGCCAGGTGTGACCCAAAACCAAAACCAAAAAAAAAGAAAATGAAAGAAAAAAGAAAAAATATGTTCTATTATTTTTCTTTTACAAATAAAATTACTTATTTTAAAAATAATTCAAATAGGGGCCAGAGTGCTGACACAGTGGTAGGGCATTTGCCTTGCACACGGTTGACATAGACGGACCACGCAGTTCGATCTCCCGTTGTCCCATATAGTTCCCCAAACCAAGAGCGATTTCTGAGTGCATAGCCAAGATTAACCCCTGAGCATCACCAGTTGTGGCCCAAAAAACAACAACAACAACAACAACAACAACAAAAAGGATTCAGATAATACAGATTGGTAGGGCACAGAAAAATAGCTTGGAAAAGGTGATGACTTAAACCAATGCTCCAACTTGTGAATGACTACATCTCCTTTACTAATGGTTGACATTGCATAAATAAATAAAAGAATGAGTTAATGACTACATGAATAAAGAGCTGTGCAAAGAATCAAAAAGTAATTTTGGAAATGTAAAATAAACTCTGAGAGCACATTTTCATAGACAGTAGTGATGATGTCTGAGGATGAAGAGGCACAAGCTTTGGGGCTCCCAAACAAGAGGAATCCATTTTTCTTTCCCCAGTGAAAGGAAATGATCAGAATAATGCTCATTGCAAGGTTGCAAGGGTCTCTGGGGGCATTGCAAGCCTTAAATCTACAATATTCCAACTGAACCTATAATTATTGTGCTGTTGTCAATTATGGATTATTAATTTTGACTTAGGATGAATTTTAAACCTCTCTTCAAATCTTTCTAACTAAAATGGCCTCAATAATTCAATAGTATGTGCTTTTCCAAATGCTGGCCCGCAGCCCAGATACATTAGATTTTCATCATAAACCCTGATCCTTGCTCATCAAACTTTTCCACCAAAACCTCACTAATGGCCCCAAATATAAACTTATGCCCTTCAGAAGTTTCATATATTTTACAAAGCTGCTTATAGATTCTCTGTTTTTTAAAATGTATTATTCTGTATTATTTACGTATGGCTTTTAATTGATAAAACATTTAACAAATTATTTGAATTCAAAACCGTATATTATTTGAATTATTGAAAACCGTAAATTATTTGAATTCAAAAACCGTATGAAAGTCTAGGAAGGTGGTAGCATATTTCACCTCTAACTTAAATAAAGTTATTATAGCTCCAGGTACTCAAACTCTTGTTCAAGCAAGAACAGAGGACTATAATTATGCAAGTTCCAAAAGTCACAATCATAGCATGTTATTTCATTGATGTAATTTCATTAAAACATTCTAGACTGTGGCACAATTTTAATTTTTTTATGATTTTAATTATAAGCATTATGAAAATCTACATTTTAAATCAGTCAATATTTCAATATAATTCTTCGCTCAGACAGCTTTCAAAATACGAATTTACTCAAGCAAAACTGAACCACAAGATGATATACTTACTTGTGTCATTTCTCTAATAGAAGTTATGCTATCCAGTGCTTTCATTACTCTATCATAGTTCTTCTTCTGTTTTAATGAGAGGGGAAAAACAGTATTCAAAACGTGCTTCTGCAAAAATGCACATCACTGGCAAATATATTATTTCTGTATGCGAATTTTCCATCAAGAGAAATTTGAAAGCAATGACTGCACTCTGTACATAACAGTAAAGATTTTAATAAGATGGCTCAAGGACATAGGATTTATAACTGAGTCATAAGAAGAAAAATGGAAGACAATTGTAGCCATAATACAAGAACATAAAATCATGTGCTGTGTAAGAATAAAAACGGAATCAGAAAAGATTATTGTGTTCTTGAATCCAATGTTCATCATTAAAAATATAAGTCAAGAGAAAGTAAGCACAACATTAAAAAACTAAAAAATTCACTTTTATAATATAAATATATACTAATTACTGCAATTCCTCTAATTTTCTTTTGATTTGGGCCAAAGAGATAAGATAATAAAGAAGTTAACTCACTTGCCCTGCATGTAGCTCATGTGATACAAGCCTTGGTATCGCAAATGGTGTCTTTAAACAATAGTTGGATGTGACCCAAACCCTAGTCCCCCTAAAAAAATTCTTGTCTTGAAGCATAATTTTTGTCTAAAAAATATGACAACACAATTAAGATTGATACTTTATTTTAATCATAATCTAAATATGTGCAATGTCAGTACTAATGAATAAAGGAAAGTTTTCTATGGAATTTTGTATACTATTGTTGTAAAATGATTTCAAGATCCAGATTCATAGTACATTGTGCAGGGCATTGCCTTGCAAGTGGCTATCCCAAGTTTGATTCCTGGCATCCTATCTGGTCACCCGAGTACTGCCAAAAGTAGTTTCTCAGTAAAGAGCCAGATGTAAATCCTGAGCATTGCCAGGTGTGGCTCAAAACTCAAGAGACATAAATAAATACATATTAAATATATGAGTAAAATTATTTCAAGATGAACAGTAATAAAAAAGGGAATTTTAGTTTTCATTCAATTAGACAGTATTTTTAATTTTAGAAGATTCTGCCTGATCTCTACACATATTTATAAAATTGTTTTTCAAGAAATGTTAGTTTATAAAGTAATATGAATTCAGCTTTTAGTAACATTTAGATAATGGAGGGAGAAGGAGAAGGAGAGGGAAAAGTACAACAGAAGAAAAAATATGTCTTTAAATTATTTAGACTAAAAATTAAAATGAGGTTAATAAGTCAGAATCTAAAAATGTACAAAACATTAAAATAACCATATAAATCACTACTATAAATTTACAGAAAATTAACAAATTGTAATAATTTACCACCTTCTTTTGTAATAGGATTTGTAATGATGAGAGTTTGAGGTCTAGTTTCCTGAAAAAGGAATGCAGAAAATGACTTCAAAGGAGGAGGCAAAAAATAGGTGATAGACAAAGGAAAGTAAACCAAATTTATGGAAAAAGAATCCTGTTTCCTAAGAAAACACAAAAAGTCCAGGGCCAATCAGGATGCCCTTGCTGAAATGTCTAAAATGACAGTAAGAGGATCAGTCACATTCAAATCTAAGGTACAGTTAGAGAAAATGTTAGTGTAGTATTTTAGGTGGGATCACTACTTACCCTCGGATTGAAGGCCAGCATCTGAGGATCATTAGGATCTACCACAGAAGGGTATGGCTCAAAAATGACAACTTTTCTAGGAGATTCCAATGCAGATCTACACATTGATACTAGTAGGTCTACCACCTTAATAGACAAACACAAAATACAACCTTAATATCTTATAGGTTTTATCAAGCATTCTACTATTGATTCTTCCTCTCATGACAGCACCAAACAGGCAGAACTGCTAGCAAGCTCTCAAATCTATAACGTGGTGCTTAAGCTTTAGTGACAAAACGAGACCACTAATTTAAAATATTCCAATCACTCACATTCTAATATAGCATCTTTTTGTTACATACACATATATGTTAGCATTGATCTAGGCCCTGTGGTGAGACAATGGAAAGATGAAACTCCATTCCTATAGAACTTACATTCTAATGAGAAATGCATAACAAAAATTAAAATAAGTTGAACAAAAGCATGCTGAAAAGCACTTTAGAGTATTGGTGTGTCTATAAAAATGACATGTAAGGGACAGAGAGATAGTTCATGCTGTAGGATGCTAGCCTTGCACACAGCTGACCTTGGTTCAATCCCTGGCACCTCATATGGTGACACAAGCAACATCAGGAATGAATCCTGATTAAAAAAATGTGGAATAAGCTCTGAGCACTGCTAAAATAGCCAAAAATATTCCCAATAATATTATATAAAATTTTAAAAAGCATGTTTTAATTTAAGCAATTTTAAGCAGAGATGCAGCAGAAAAGAATACTGTTTTACAGAAGCAAGGGAGAATAATAATATTTTACTAGAGATCTGAATGGTGGAAAGGAGAGTGTGTTTGTTTGAGAAGAAAACATTTTAGGTAAAAAAGACAATCTATACAGGATTATGAGTCTGCCATACAATGAGAACAGAAAATCTCTCGACATCATCTTTACTCTGTTCCCCTTAGCAATTAGTCTTTCATGACCTGTTATTTAGAATTAGAAGGACTTTATGTTCTACGATTCTCTGACACAACTTAGTCATAGGCAACAAAAATGTAAGCAGTTTAACAGTCTACTTTCCCACTCCTGTGGCTTCTAAGCAAATGAAAAAAAAATAAATAAACTGAAAAACATTTACACGAATACAGAGCACTAGAATATAGTACTAACTGTAGAAAGACCAGGTCTTCATAGGAATAAAGCCAGCTGAACTGAATTTTATAAAAATTTCCTTCTAGAAAACATTAAACAGATGTGAAAATATATAGTTAGAATAGGACAGTTTTATTTTTTGCTTCTATAACTCTAATCTTTTGATCCCAGGGACAAAGAGTATCATCTTAAACATGTATCTTAATCCAGATACAGTTATCTGATCTCCCAGTGAAGAAAATCTCTGGGCTTGAAGACAGACAGTACCTTGTAAATGCTTAAACTCAGTTTTGCTTCTTGGTATCCAGCAGTACCCCAAAAGCACTTCTGGATGTAGTCTTGGAAGACCAAGCGCCACTGGGTATGGTTCCAGAGGTGGCCCTTGTTATTCCCAGTCATTGTAGGACCCATGCGGGACCTCATACTTAGGTTCAAGTATTTGAATGTCCCAGTTGGCCAAAAATCAGTGAGAGTGTCCCCAAACCCTTCTCAAAAGAAAAACACAATAGAATTATTGAAAAAGAATTAGGAGTAGATAAAATAACATTTTATGAAACTGAGGGGTGGAGATACAATTTCAAAAGCTCTTTTAAAATTAGAGCTGAAAAGATAGTATAGTGGGTAAGTAGGTAAGGCCTTTTATGCAGCCAATCTAGATTCAATCTCCAACACCCTATACGGTCCTTAAGTCCTGCCAGTTGTGATTACTGAACACAAAGCCATGAGTAATGCCTGGACTCAGCTGGGTGTAGACCAACACAAATAAAAAAATAATTATGAATCAAATTTAATTAAAACACCCAATCTTCTCTTACAGGTTAAATGTTCCTCCACCTAATGAAAAAGGCAGTGATCTATAAATGATATTGAACAAACTGAATATCTACAAACAAAAGAAAGAAGCCACACAATAGCACAAAACGAAATTTAATTCTCCCTTTGCATTTCACTTTCCTAATCATATACTTCTTTTAATTTCTTTAAATAAACAATTTATCTCACTGAAAAAATTATTATATGTTCTACATATCTAACGAACCAGTACAGAAAAAACATATAACAGTTGTCAGAGTGCCTAAAAAGAGCTGTTTAATGAGTATAGTTGTTTTGAATATAGAATTAACACTTCATATTTATCCTCTCAATTTAAGTTTTATATAATTATATTTGTAACAAAATAGTTTTTCATTCAACTAATAATGGTCAATTTGACAATTTAAGAAGTATATATGGACTCAAATCTATTGATTTATTTGAGTAATTATAGTAGTAGTAAATGTACATAAACCTGAAGCAAAACATAATGACTGGATAATTAACCCTTATCAAATTTGCATGTATTGTATTGAATAAGAGCTTTTCAATTATTTTATATTATTTTTATAGAGTCACAATGAGTTACCAAGTTATTCACGATATACTTCCAGGTATGCAATGTCCCAACACTAATTCCTTCACTATCTCCACTTTACTCCAGCACTCTCCTAGGATTCCCTCTTCCCCACCAACTTGCCTCTATGCCAGACACCTTTTCTTTTTTCTTTAGGCACATGGTTTTCAATATTGTTACTGATATAATCTCATTCATAACACTTAATCATCATTTAGCACCTGTCCTCTCCAAGTGACCACATCCCTCCATCTTTGTACTTCCCCTAACTGTACTCCCCCCAAATGGAAAGTTTCCTACTGAAGGCCAGTTCTCATGTTCTTCATTTCTATTATTTATATTTTTGTTATTTCCTACTGTGGTTCTTTAAATCCTGCATATGAGAAATTTTATTTTTAAGTCCTTTAGGGATAATCCAACATTCTATTCCTTGACATTACGCTTGTTGAAATATAGAATAATATAAATGCTGTTATATAAGATAGGTTTAGACTCCATTAATTATTTTCCTTATTTTATATGCTTTTTTTTTCAGAAGTAAAAAGAAAATCAAGTGAAATTTTGATAAACTTGCATAAAGTAATATATTGGGTATCCTTAAAACTTATATTTTCCATTTCACAAATGTACTGCTTCTCTTCTATCAAGTTGTTTGTTTTTGTATATTTCTAAGCCATAAACAGTGCTATTATAAAACTGAATGCTTCACTTCTATTATAGTTTCTCCCATCATCTTTTCACTATGTTTCAAAAATAAATTGCTTCCATTTTATGGCAGTATGACTTTACAAATAAATTTTACATAATAAGTGTGAGAGACTTTCACTTTCTCAAATTTACCATATAAAAAAAAGAATAACAATCACTTTCAAATAATACAAAATTGGATTATTTTATCCCATTGCCAATTGTGAATGACAAAACATATCAGATAAAGGTATTCAAATTTAATTTCTGTACAAAACATACCAACTGTCATCTTACATTTTAATCTAATAACGGACTCATAAAATTCTCTCAAAAGCACAACCACGTGACTATCACTATTGGATCAGAATAAAATTTTCAAATCAAAATAAAGAATTGACAGTGCTAACTACCTGAGCTCCAGTTGCTATTTCATCAGCAGCTTCATTCATTACTCCCAGGGTTTGAAAAGCAAATACACAAAGCTCTCTTTCACATACTGTAGGCTACAAAAGAAAATATAGTTAATAACAATATATTAAAAAACGCAATTCCTAAATAAAATTATTATGTGCCATTTGTAAGAATTAAATAATCATAGCTTCTTGTAAATTTGGGTGGCAAATAATCAATGATAATTTACTGATACCTAATAAAAATAGTATAAATTTATTTCAGTTCATTTTAGGCATGCAGAATGATTTAGTAATAAATGAAAGTATTCCAAAATTGGACATCCATTTCTCCTAATTTAAAAAGGACATTCTAAAGAAGTTACTATACTAAAAAATTAGGTTAAACCCAAAACTGTGGAAAACAAATATACAAAGGAGAATTGCACACACTGCTCCCTAGGTACTTTTCTTTGGAAAAAATATGCATGACTCTGCTTACCTGCTACCCAGGTTTTGAAAGATTGGTTTTGTTGAAAAGACTTTTGACTTCAATAACCTCCTGAAGTCTACAGCACTGAAATATCCACTTTGCAATTGCTTTGGAAGAAATCTCATCTTTCAAATCTAATATAATGTCATCTGTTTGATTTATCATATCTTCCAAGTTCCACTGCATTAGGAAACTGATGAAGCCTAACAGGATGCAATCCATGGTGTTGCAAGGCAGACAACAGGCATTTATAAGTGCCAATATTCCTATACTCAGTCATTTCAAGGCATGACTTGGGCTACTGCTTAACCAGTAGAGAAAGTATGACCCTATTCTCAACATCTTTTATGTTTGTGGATCTACATGGTGGCTTCGTGGAAGTAAAGCTTGGGCAATCACCAGCATTCTAGTTTACCATCAAATATTTTTTTATATCTTTCTTTAAACAATGTAATTACAAACATGACCATAATTGAGTTTCAGTCTCAAAAAGAACACCTACCCTTCACCAGTGCATTCCCACCTCCAATGTATCCCATCTTCTATTTTTTAGGGAAAAAGTGACCTGATAAATTTCTTTTGAAGATTACATTTCTGAGACATTGAAGAAAAACTACTTATGGGAGGAAATTAATGTGAAGAAGTTTTTCATTCAGACTTCAGCAATAAACACAGTAATATATATTTATTTATAGAGTAGTTTTTTTCTTTTGCGGTTATTACTTTAAGCATATATACTATTATTAATATTCTAGTCTATTTAAATTAATACATGAAATTCATCTGGCAGTACTCAGAGTTTATAACTGGCTCTACACTCAGGTAACTCTCCCAGTGGAACTCTTGAGTCCATATAGGATGGTGAGGAATGAACTTGGGTAGGCCACATGCAAGCTAAGTGGCCCCTACTCACTATACTATTACTCCTGCCACACTTCTAGTTTTATGTATAACTGTGCATTCATTTTTCCCACTAAATTTCCCCCCCACAATGCACTTGGTCTTTTATTCATTACCTACGAGCATGGTAGCATATATTAAATATTATTAGGCATGGTAAAGATAGTACACATCTGTTAATGTTGCTTGCCTTGCATATGGCAGATCCCTATTTAATCACTGTGACATTATGTTTCCCTGAGTACTACCAAGAGTTGTTCTTGAGAACACAGCTTGGGTAAAGCCTGTGAACTCCAGTCTGACCCCTGAAACTCAAATAAATAGGTAAAGAATAAAAACCATTAACTGCACAATTATTATAGTGTGAAACACTATATAAATATTTAGGTATATTGAAACTATGCAAACAAAAATCCAAAAAGATAAACCCTGAATATAACAAATGACCTCAGAAATGGAAGCAAGTAAGAGTTACCCTAAGTTCACTGAGAAAGAAGCAGACACAGAAGGCTGCTCTGTTTTAATAATATGCTTGTTACACAACCATATAATTTTAAATGATGCAAATTATTCAATCTCAAAACCAAAATAGGATAAAACTCATTATGCGTATATATTTAATGGCTATTTTTTAATTTGAACCCTAATTCTCCTTATTTTCTATATGCTTTTATGTAAAAATGTGCTTATGTAAGAGTATTTATATACACATTCCAGGGAATATAACAATAAAAACTACTTTCTCAGCACCAAATTGTTGCTTTAAACTAAATGGAAATGAAAATGCAATATCCCAGGGTACACTAAATTGGAAAGTGCAAATTTTTGTTTTAATATTGAAAACCTTTAAAATGTGTTGAGGAAAAACGCAATATACGATTGGTACATATTTCAATCTACAGATTCCCAAACCCTAAATACTCAAGTGATATTCTGACTTAGATTTTTATTCACCAATTTTTGACCTTTGACTTATCTTAGGAAACAAATGAGTATTTCAATACTCATATTTTTTCAAATTCTCTTTTTATCAAAACTCTTCTTAAGCTCTATTTCATTTGTCCAGTTAAATGGTAAGTCTCTAAATACACAATTGGATTTGACAGTTAATCATTACTTTATAATATATCTACTTTTTTTTTTGGTTTTTCGGGCCACACCTGTTTGATGCTCAGGGTATACTACTGGCTAAGTGCTCAGAAATTGCCCCTGGCTTGGGGGGACAATATGGGACGCTGCGGGATCGAACTGCGGTCCTTTCTTGGCTAGTGCTTGCAAGGCAGACACTTTACCTCTAGCGCCACCTCGCTGGACCCTATATCTACTTTTCTACTGATAATGCTATGTCTCAATTACATTATGACATTTATTGTTTCTTTCTGGTTAGAAACTATTTTTTTTCACACATTTAATTCTGTAAGACTAATTTCTAGGAATATATTGCTACTATAGTCATCTGGAAAATGAAATCTGTACTGTTCATTTTTACTAGAAAGATCAAAAAAGGTATTGAAGATGCTAATAGTTCAATTTTTTTTTTTTTTTTGGTTTTTGGGCCACACCTGGTAACGCTCAGGGGTTACTCCTGGCTATGCGCTCAGAAGTTGCTCCTGGCTTGGGGGACCATATGGGACACCGGGGGATCGAACCGCGGTCCGTCCAAGGCTACTGCAGGCAAGGCAGGCGCACCTTACCTTTAGCGCCACCGCCCGGCCCCTAATAGTTCAATTTTGAGATGAACATTTGCAAACTAATTTTTATCATGTTTATAATTTTATTTTGGAGAAATGTAGTGTGAATACAGGATATTATTAGGAAGATCTCAACTACCTTTAAATAATAAAGAGTAGATGTTTTACTGTTCACAGACATGTCAATTCTATTCAAATATCAGACACAACTTCCCTAAAATAATAAGTAGTCATATGCTGGATTAGCAATCTCTCATCTTCATCCTCTGCCTCCCCAATTTTTTTTTATTATTACAAGTAACCAAGAAAATTCTAGCATCAATTCAAAATAGAGCATACACATTTTAACAATTAGAAGTAGATACGTCAGATAATGTTCATATACTTTAGTATAAGTGTAAATACAACCATGTGTGCATTAATTCCAAGTCTACAATAAAACTATTAGTTGCAATTCATAAAATATCACCTATTAATATTTTTTTAAACTCAAGTAATTAGCTCATGTAATTTAAAGTGAAAAATTAGGGGCGAGTGATAGTATGGAAGTTAGGATATTTGCCTTGCATGTAGCTGACTCAAGCTGAATCCTCTGTATCCCATATGGTCCCCTGAGCACTGCCAGAAGTAATTTTTGAGTACAGAGTCAGGAATAGTAAACCCTGAGCACCACTGAGTGAGGATCCTTAACAGAACAAATAAAAAACTAAATAAAATTATGAAAAGTCTTTGAAATTACACAGTATGTAATATGTGTAATATGCAATCACACTATATATTTGCAAGGTAATATTCACTACAAACTATTTAAAAACATAGGGAAACTATGTATCTTGCAACTTAAGATTTTAGGCTTGAATTATATTTAACTTTAATCAAGGTACTTACACATAAATCAGTAAATCACATTGAAAAATGACATCCTTAATGATGTGAAGGGGACTTGCCTTGCATGAACCCATGGTTTGAACCCAGACACTGCATAATTCCCCTTAGCCCCACCAGGTGTGATACATGAGCACAAAGCTAGAGTTCCCTGATCACCACTGAAAGTGGCTCTAAAACGAAACAAAACAAAACAAAAAGATAGCTTTACATTTTTATTAAATTTTAGTGAAGCAAAGTAGCTTTTATTGAGAGCTACTTAAAGAAGTGTGAGAGGAGAAAAAGAAAAAGATGCATATTCAAAACTAATAAAAACCCTATGGAATATATAGTTGAATACATGAACAATGAGTATATACTTTAAAAATATTAAATATATTTTACTTATTTTATATACTTATATATAAAGTATATATATTATTATATTACTATTTAAGATACCAAAGTTTTTCTGATTTGTTTTCATATTAGATTGAATCACAATAAATGCAAGACCAACTAGGAGTTAGCTTCATTTATCTGAAAAGTATACTTCTTTTGGAACCAAAGGAATAGTACAATAGATAGGTTAGTTGCAATGTATGCAGCAGACCAGGATTGACTCTCAGTCCCCTAAGCATTTCTAGGAGTGATCTCTGAACATACACAAATATGGCTCTTCACCATCCTCTCAAAAAGGTAACTTTTTGTAGTTTACAGAAAACTTTCTAGTCCCTCCAATTCCAGAAAAGGAGAGCATACTTCACTGTTGCAGCATAACCAGAATGTAGCAAAAACAAAATTTGGTACCTAAGGCACAGAGAATACTACAAGAAAATAATGTGTTTCTCATACTTAAATAGGAATATATTATCAGTAATTAAATCACAAAGACTGAATTCCGAACAAAATGTGCACTAAATTTTGGAGTGAAAAGAAGTCAACTCAAGTGTATAAAGCAAGGGTGCCATTATGATAAACTATGGCTTTAGTATATTCAGCCAGAGCTCAAAACCTCTCTTATATCATTCATGAACAGTGTGACGTTGAACAAATTTGTCCTTTCCACAGCTAAAAAGAAAGTATAATCACAAAACATTCCTCACAGGGATGCAATTACTATTACAGTAGAAAAATCCAAATAAATGACTTCAAGTAGTACACGATCACATGTAATGTACTTAAAAGGCAGGTGATATTAACAGCATACTATATCTTTAATATTGGAAATGATATTGCTGGTTAAATCATCAATCAGATAAGAATGATCAAATACATTGACAAAATAAAAATGTACTTCCTAAATGGTATAGGATATGATGCAGATGAAAAAAAACCTCTCCTCTTCTTACAATAGCTACATATTTTCACGCGCCAAATGGAAATAGCAAATATGCACAGATATTTAATAAATTCATCCTGGCTAAAACACTTACACATTTTTATTAATTTAACATGTACTAAATAATTATTTAATCTGCATTTCAAAATAACACTGTCTTCTCTGAAAGAAAACTTCTCTTGCAAAAAGGGATATGTGTGTAATCAATACTGAAATGTTCTGTATATACAAGGACTTCATTAAACATTCCTCTATATGTGCATTTGTGTGTATGTATAAGAAAAAGCGTATGGAATATATTTACATTTATTTGTAGGAAAGTATGGAATTAGCATATTTTTACTTTTTATGCTTCAGTTATTTAAGGCACGCACGTTACCACTGAGCTATATCCCCAAGCACTATGATGTAATGTTGAGATGAGAAAGAATTAGGATCAAAATGTAGTTTCTACTAATACCAGCTGGATGATACTGTATTTATTGAACAAACTGGTTTATCTATTACAATATAAGTTGTTTTACATTCCCCAAAATCCTTCTCATTCATGAGTTATTTTCCAATTAAATAAGCATTATTCAAAATATTGTAATATACTGCCCAATATAAAACAACAAAGATAATTTAAAAAATTCCTCTCCTAAAAAAGTCTTGATATCTCTAATTGCATTTTTCTTATCTAATGCCTAGACAGTCTTTTGTACAATATTAATTAGAATTGGGAAATATATCAAAAAGAATAAGCAGATTAAATATAGTTACATAAGGAAGTGAAGTACTTTGAAATTATTGGAAACAACCAAAACACATGGAAAAAATCTAAGAGATCAAAAATTAAAAATATTCTATGTTCATGGCATCGATGAATTATTTTCCATCATGTGGCAAAGCTTCTCAAATAAATAACAGAACTAATATAAACCCCGTCGAAATTGCAAGCACACTTCTTTGCCAAAATAAGTTGTTCCTGTATTCAATCATAAATGAAAGAAAATACAAAATCAAAATTCAAATAGTGAGGATGGTCTTATAATAAAAAGTTGGAAAACTTTCTTTTCTTTATTTTAAATTTAACATTAAGCAACAATAGTGAAAACAGGAGGGAACACATGGAAGAACATAGCTACAGCAAAATACAAACAAGATGTTTTAGAAATAAATGAACAGGGGCCGGGCGGTGGCGCTGGAGGTAAGGTGCCTGCCTTGCCTGTGCTAGCCTAGGACGGACCGCGGTTCGATCCCCCGGCGTCCCATATGGTCCCCCAAGAAGCCAGGAGCAACTTCTGAGCGCATAGCCAGGAGTAACCCCTGAGCGTCACAGGGTGTTAAAAAAAAAAACAACAAAAAAAAAGAAAGAAATGAACAATAAATCTAGAAGGAATTATATTTTTGTTTTGGGTGTCAAGATAATATTCTTGTCAACAAATTGTACTGAGACAACTATAAAATATACTTGTAAAAGAATTAACTTACACTCAGTAACACACTATAAACAAATTAATTCATAGAAAATCAGTGACTTACATGCAAGATATAGGCTAAAACCATCTTAAGAGTTAAATCGTTGGTACCTTGAATTAGCCAATATCTTACCTGATGAATTTGGATACCACTAACATTTTAAATTATGTGTCTGGAGTGATAGTACATTGGGCAAGGCACTTAGCTTGCATAAAGCCAAGTGACATTTGATCCCCAATACCCGATATAGTCCATGAATCCTGCCAGGAGTGATCCCTGCTTGTACAATCAGGAGTTAACCTGATCACTGCCATGTGTTACCCCAAACACAGAAAAAATTTAAACTGATGTTATCCAGAATGTTACCAAGAAAGTAAAATATGACCTATGAGAGAGAAGATATTTGCAAATAACATGTCTAGTAAAAATCTAACATTCAAAATTTATAGAGAACCCTAGAACTCAACTCATAAAAGAACAAGTCACCCAATTTAAAATTAGAGAAAATTTTTAAATGACATTTCTCTAATAAAGATCTAAAAATGGAAAGTAAGTATGAAGTGAATGTTCATTTGGGTAATATATAAAACCTAAAATGACAGAGAAGTTCACTTATATAAGGATAGTTAGTTGTAGTTGCAAAATAGGACAGAGTAGAAGTATTGATGAAAATAATTAGAATCATTCTTGTAGGGTACTTATCTGAGACCCACCCATTTCTGGGAGGGGTCTTGGGAACCGGATAGTAGGTGTAACCTTACCTGCTAGACCCTCCCATTCCTGGGAGGGGTCTGGGAAATGTTATATAAGGCTTGGACCAAGGGAATTCGGCCTTTTTGTCTTTTGCCTTTTGGCCCTGCTGGGCTCTCTGAGGAAGATGGCTGAAAGAGGATAAGACGCAGGGCAAGCCTAAAATGGCTGCACGCTTGAAAGGTTATGAGATAGGCCACACACCTGTGGTGGTCAGGGCATGAATAAAGATGATGCTTCCTAATGCCTGCATGTGAGTGAGTCTTGATTACACCGATTACCTGGGCCTGGAATTCGCCAGCTGGATGGGTATGAAGCCACGTGGCTGGGCCTAAGCACAAAGGCCTCCATCCATCGCCATCCAGCCCCATCGCTAATTATTTCATGCTACATCTGGCGCCCGAACTTTGACCTGAATCCTGGACCCAAGAAAACAGCGAATATGGTAAGATTACTGCTCTTCTGTTTCATTTTGGCTCTTTTCAAATGGAGTCAGCCCAAAGGGTTTGACCACACAAAGCCATGTTCAAATATGGCCGCAACCCCTTCCAGGGAAAGAAGGGCAACTGAAAAAAGAGAGGTGGAAGCTTGCATCACCTCCAGCCCAGGCCCAGGCCCAGAACTGAGACTTTGTTACAAGAAACAAAAACCTCGGCCTGTACAAAAACTGATTAAAAGCTTAAATTGGAAACGAAGGAGAAAAAAGACTGTATTTAAAGTGGACTGATTTTCTGAAAATGACCTGCGGCTTGAATTTGGATTTCGACTTTGGAAATTTCGGACTGAACTTTTAGTTTAAATAACTTTGAACTTTGAACATCCAAAAGCCCTCTGCAAAAAAGCTGTGGCCAAAAACTGGCTTGCTAAGTGCTGCCCTGAGGGGAAAAGCGGCGAAAAGTTATCAGCCCAGAAGCAGAAACGCCTCAGCTCAGCTTTGCTCCGTGGCAAGCCTGAAAACCTGCAACCTCATGGTCTACAGAACCGTCTGCGGGGCCTGAAACTAAAAGAAAGCCACGTGGTAAGATCAGCGTGGGACAAACCAGCAAGTTTACAGAAGCCACGTGGTGAGATCAGCGTGGGACAAATTAATCATTTTAAGTATAGGAACTAAGCGGGTAGTCTTATATTTTACTCATAGTTGGTGATGGAATAAGTTTTAGTTAGTTAGTGGTTAAAAAATAAAAATAATAGGAAGGTAATACAGCTTAGCCCATTTAAAATCTGATTTCTAACCACCTGCATCTTTGTCTTAGTCATTTTCTTTATAATTTAAATGTGTTTTGTTGTCTTTCATAGTTAATATTTTCTATTGCAAAATGTTTTACTGTGTGTATTTTAATGTACTTAGCCTGTTTTTATAATGTATGTTATGCATGTATGCTGAAGTACTTGTGTATAGGAAAGGTATAGGAACAATAAAGTTCCCCCAATATAGTTTAAAAGTATAGAAACATAAAAGTTCCGGAATAATGCTTGGTAAAAAAGCATTAATAGAATTTTAGGTTACAGGTGTAAAGTATATTTTGCAAAAATATGTTTTTGAAAAGGGCTGGTATATTAATTTTCACTTTATTACGTTGTTGCATGAAAATATTAACCCACCTTTGGCTAAAGGTGGAGTCAAAATTACAAAAGGCTCTTTTTATATTTCAAAAAAGGAGGAAATGTAGGGTACTTATCTGAGACCCACCCATTTCTGGGAGGGGTCTTGGGAACCGGATAATAGGTGTGACTTTACCTGCAAAGCCCGGCCCATTCCGGGGAGGGGTCTTGGAATAGGTAGATAAACCTGGAAGCCAAGGGATTAGGGGGCTTTTGCCTTTTGGCCCTGGTGGGCTCTCTAAGGGAGATGGCTGAAAGAGAATAAGATGCAGGGCAAGCCTAGAATGGCTGTATGCTTGAAAGGTTATGAGATAGGCCGCACACATGTGGTGGCTAGGGCATAAATAAAGATGATTCTTCCTGAAGCCTGCCTGTGAGTGAGTGATTTCGCGTTTCACCTGGGCCTGAAACTCGCCGGTTCATGGGGTTGCTGAGCCACGTGGCCTGGGATGGCAGACAGAGAAATCCACCTCCATCCATCGCCATCCAGCTCCATCCTTAATTATTTAATACAACAATTCTACATTGCTAGTGGGAATAGAAAATCGTTCTGTGCAATCAAAATTGTTGGAGAGTACCTCAAAAAATCCTTGAAAAATATATGTAGTGAAAGAAAGAAACCGGAAACTAAAGGCCCAAAATATGATTCCATCTACATTAAAGTTCCAGAATAGAAAAATATATATATTTATATGTATAAATATATTAGTGATTTCCCTTATTAGAGAAAAAAGAATAGTTATGATTACTTTCTGGAGTGAGAAAAATATTAAAAAACAAGTGTTAACACTGTGAATTAACTGAACACCAAATTGGAAAATTATGAATTAAATACTATGTGAACTTTTTTTAGTACATTACTTAATAAAATGAATTAAAATATTTAAATACATTTTATTAAAATTTAGATAACATGGTTATAAAATTAATAGATTAGAAAGAAATTATAAGTTTTAAAGTGTTTGCAAAATATCTTTTGACTCTAAGAGTTATTACTCTAAATAAATATATTTTCATTTCACATTAGTTAATTACCTGAATGACACAAATAAATTACTAAATTGGTGTATAAAAATCTTTTTTTTTGATTATCTGGAATGTTATGTAGCTCTTTTAAATGAATTTAGGAACTAACCTCTGAAACCTATATTAGCACTTGAAATTAAGTGAATAAAACTTTGAGTTACATAGCTGCATTTATATAATGACATATATATAAAATATATCCACAGTAGAAAGATGTATATTGAAACAACCATATATAAGAAATATGCAAAAATAATTTCCAAATATAAATTTTCAGCCCAAAGAAATAACTCACTTTGCCAAAACTAATATAATTTATAGATTTATTTGCAATACTTTGATTTTAAACAGAATTATTTGTTATTATTGTATTGTAACCTTATTCATTTACACTGTAAATCAAGACCGACATACTACCAATGTGAACTTACCCTAAGCATGGGGCCATTTTGAAATACATGTGGCTCATCACAAACCACACAATATTCATTCAGTACAGGGATCCGCTGTTCCGCAAACTCTATGGTCTGAATAAGATAATACAAAGAGGTGATTAAAGCAAGTTCATACGTGATGAAAACATTATTACAACGGATGGAGATTTAACACATACCTGCACTAGGAAGCCACGGTCTCGTATTGGAATGCATTTGGCACCATTTGGCTATAAAAAGCAAAGTACAAAAACAACAGAATTTTTATTTGGGCAAGTACATAAATAATAACAGCCTTTACTTTCTGCAACATTGAATACAGATGTCATCTTTTTAATCTTGTTTGTGATGTGAATTAAATAACTGATCAAGACATGAAGATTTTAGAACTTATTAAAGTATTTTTAACAATCTTGCTTTTGTGATCTTGATTATATAACTAAGTAGCATTGGTAATTTCTGCTCTTCTGGTATAAGTGATTGACAACTTTACTACATCACAAAAGCTCATTTCCTCTACTGCTCATCAACAAATGTTCTTGCCTCCTCGTTTACACTATTCTAATCTTACTTTATGATTGGAATTATTCCTCCAAGAACAAAATAGAAGGTTTAATGGGTATACGACTAAATTAATTTATTCTACTTAACTATAAAGGAAGACATGGGTAGATTTTTTTTTAATGAAACCACTGAAATTGTTTTCACAAATAAATCTAGCATAGAAAACTTTCCATTACAGAAACCCTTAACCAGGACCAGAAAGGTAGTTCAAAAAGCCAGAGCATATGTTTTGCAATGCAGTTTAATTCCAAAAGTACATGATTCTTTTAAAACTTCCAGGAGTGATCTCTGAGGACCTTTGACATAATTTCTCTAATGATTCTTATTATTTTTTTGCCTTTTTGGCCACACCCGGTGACACTCAGGGGTTACTCCAGGCTATGTGCTCAGAAATCACTCCTGACTTGGGGGACCATAGGAGATGTCAGGGGATCAAACTGTGGTCTTTCCTAGGTTAGCGCGTGCAAGGCAAACACCCTACTGCTTGTGCCACTGTTCCAGCCCCTCTAATGATTATTATTGATAAAAAACACATGCTTTTAGAGTTTCCTATCTAAAAGTTATTGGAATACACATGCATTTTCATGACAGAGATATAATTTTATGGCAAAACTTACAATCTAGAGACTTAAGTAAAGAATTCAAATAATAGTATGAATGCTTTGTGCATAGAAGATTCAGTTTTGATAAAGGATTCCCTGCACTCATGGATTAGCAAGCATCACTGCAAATTAGTCCAGGAGCGTCACTAGGTATGACCCAACTCCCCAAACAAGCAAAACAAAATTATTATTTAATTTTAGAAATAAATCTATACAATTTTCTGAGGGCACTCCCTTACTTTAATATATTATTAATTCTACTGAATATGTTCATATTAAAGTTAACAGCAAAACATGTCTCTTTCCCTTTGAGACACACACCCTAAAAGAAAGTGAAAAATTATGTACCTTTGAATAAATTACTTTATGAGTATAAGGGAAAATATACATTATAAAGATGCCACTTTCACATGAAAATCACTCTTTAGGTAAAATTTATCTTCGTGTTAAAAAACTAATTCTCAATAAATGCCAAACCAAGGATTTGAGCTAATTGTTATCTCCGGGAAGACCCAACTGCTCCATAAATAGCTTCAGTAAAAGTAACTTGCATTATATAAAGTAGAAATTTAAAGAACACCTCTAAATGTGGCTCAGGAGCACAGTTGTGAATGCACTTTCCATCTATATAATAAAAGTGCTCTGAAGTACAATTTTACTTTATGCAAAGAAATTAGTTTTAAATTAAATCAGATCATTCTAGTCCACCACTTAAGTGAGAAACAAGATAATTAAAAACCTACATAATAAAACATTGCAATTCTATACTTTCTTAAAAAGATGGACTAGATAAAACAACTCACTTCCTTCCACTTTTAGTAGCATTCAAAACAAAAATGATTTTAAATTTGACCACAAATGAATAGACTTGTTTTTTATCCAGAATAAAATGAATATTCCAGTATGACAATCGAAAAGAACATTTCAATATGAGCTTCTAATGTGTGGAATACAAAACATGGCCCAACATCTAAAGTAATAACTGTTAAGAAATGAAAATAAACTCATCCCACTTTTTTTTCCCACCACAGATCACCAGGTACCCCCACCCCCACCCCCTTTACTGGTGCAAGCACATCGCCTCTGCTGCATCTCAGCTAAGAGAACTGAAAATGAAAATATTTACGCACAGTGGGCTGGGAAGATGAAGATGAAGATGGTGTTAAGATACCAATAAGCCCTGAGGTAAGAGAGAGCCTCCTGCCCTCCGCAGTAGGTTCCTTGAAAAGCTCTGTTTTGGAGGACTTGGTGGCACTGGAATAAGACTTGCTGAGTAACTTGTGATTCTTCAATCCATATAATTCTTCCACCCGGAGATTACTGGAGTAAGACCTGCTCAGCAGTTTGTGAGGCTTCAAGTTGGCATTGTGCTCACATCGCGGTTCTCCAGAACAAGATCGAGTCAGAAGTTTATGCGACTTGAGCGTGAGGCAGTCCTCTTGCTTGCCCACGGCCGGGCAGGGACGGTTCAAGAGCTTGTGTGACTTTACTGTCACCACTGCCTGCTCAGCCCTGGGGTCACTCGACAGAGATCTACCAAAGGTCCTATGCGATTTGGTGGTGCACATGTCATCTGCCTTGACCGTGCTGGAGCAAGTCCTCCGCAACAGTTTGTGTGTTTTGGAGATCCCGTCTTGCTCAGACTTCAGTTTGGATTTGCTTTTACCACAACCGGGGGGAGGATAACTTGGCGACCTTCAAAAGTAAACGGCAGTTAATGCAAGGCAGATCATGAGCATAAAACATCTAGGAGAACCTTTGTCAGGTTCAATCAAATCAACTCGACAATGAACAGCAAGGCTTATTTTAGCACAACCAATCCTGATGTATAATACACGATAAGACAGTCTATCCTGCAAAAACTGAATCAAAGTTTGAATAAAAGGATCACAAAGGTTGAAGAGACATTACAGGAGTTAGGGCAGTTAGGGTGTTTGCCTTGCATGTAGCTGACCCAGGTTTGGTGCCCAGTACTCCATAGACTCCTTCAAGTCAGCCAGGAGTGATGCCTGAGTAAAACCAGGAGTAAGCCCTGAACACAACTGGATGTTGCCCCAAAATGAAGCAAAACAAAAACAAACAAACAACAACAACAAAGGATCACAGAGAGCAACATATTTGCCTTGAAAATTAAAGTACTAGTACTTATTTCTCTCCTATCCCAGAGTCCTATATTGCAAAGAAAACAAGGTAATTCCAAAACAAAAAATACTATTTTAGTAAATGATAAAGCAATAACATGGTAAATATTAGGGAAACAAAATAATTTGAATTATCACTCCTAGGGTATCTCTGGTGGTCCTACATCCTCACCTCTTACCACTGACCTACCCTACCAGTCCCCAAATCACTGGCTTGAGAGGTGATCCCCTTAAATAATCTTAAAAAGAGAAATGGACTATTAGGATGACATATCTTTGACATTACCTAACAGACCATATAATCAAATCCAGAAACATAATGAAATTGACTTGAGGGACCGGCGAGGTGGCACTAGAGGTAAGGTGCCTGCCTGCCTTGCAAGCACTAGCCAAGAAAGGACCGCGGTTCGATCCCCCGGTGTCTCATATGGTTCCCCCAAGTTAGGGGGAATTTCTGAGCGCTTAGCACAGAGTAACCCCGAGCATCAAACGGGTGTGGCCCGATAAAACAAAAAAAAAAAGAAGAGACAGAGAAATGAACACCTATGTCGTTCACATAATTCGTTTAACTTAGACAGTATTTGGAAGTCATAAATAGATTCAAGGAATAGAGAAAGAATGCTCTGACCTGAATAATGATAGGATAGCATATACCGGGCATTGGATAATGATGAAGTCCTCAGTTACCCACCTGCGCAAGGTAGAAAATAAATGCAGGGGAGATTTTACTTTCTTTTCTGACAGCTTCTTATTGTGCAGGCAATTGGATTTTTCTTTGCTCTGTTTCCACTGTTGTGTGACAAATGTCTGCATTATTCTGTTAATTCAAAGGTAAGTCTGTTAAGACAGTTCCAGGTATAGTTAATATATAGAGAAAAAATAAATACATAATTATGCTAATCCTATAGGTTATTTTTTAACCTATGTTTTAGAAAATGTCTATAAAATCCTGTTTCCAATCAATGATTGATTACTTGGCAATGATACAAATAATATAATTCATATAATAGCATAAGAGAGATTTACAAAGGCAAATTTAAGCCCATAATCATTAGCTATATGATGACACAAAAACATCTTTGTGATTTGTACTGGAAAAGGTTTTGAGACTAATTTTGATTGTATTAGGACACAACTTAGTTTTTTAGTTGAAGTGATTATGATCAATATTAATTAAAAAAAGAAATGAAATTGTAAAATCATAAGTAAAATAAACAATGCAAAACTGACTTTAATGTGGAATATATACCAACACACTTTATCTTTATAAATTCATCTTCAGATAAATTGTTGACTGTTATTACTGTTGTTGATTAGTTTGGAGGAACTTTAATTTTTCCTAAATATTGTAAGATGTAGAACTTGGATAATTCTTGATGTGATCCAAAACAAGATCAAATCAACATCATTCCATAGTGAAGAATTCTGAATGTCAACTATATATCTAGACAGAACAGTGACTTGTAAGATGGGTCTCAAGTTGAGACATCCTTTCTGAATCATGTCTTTCAAAAGACCAAGAATAAGGTGCCCTTAGTCTGTTATATAAGCAGATATAAAATATTATAGTTTTCCTCCTCAGGGCCTAGAGTCAACTCAAGAGTACAGAGCTAGGGATAAAGCTGAGCATAGCCAGAAGTGACCCCAAAACAAAACAAACAAAATTCACATTTATTTCATTGCTAAAGTCAAAATATGCTTATTTTTATGTATTTTTATTGGCCATTTCAACTCAGGTTGCTAGAGAATCTAGAAGAAAAGGACAGATTTCTGGAAACATATAATCTCCCAAATTTGAATGAGGAGGAATTAGAAAGCCTAAATATGCCTATCACAAGTCAAGAATTTGAAACAGTTATTAAGAAACCCCCAAGAACAAAAGTCGAGGACAAGATGAGTTTCAAGGAGAGTTTTATCAAACATTCAGATAAAAGTTACTACCATTGATCCTTAGACTCTTAAAAAATATTGGAGAGATGGGAATCCTCCCAATACCTTCTACAAAGCTAACATCATGCTTATTCCCAAAGCTGACAAAGATACTACTAAGAAAGAAAACTACAATCTCACAGATGAACATTGATGCAAAAAATCTTAACAAAATCTTAGCAAACTGAATCCAACAACTCATGACAAAATTATACATCATGACCAAGTGGATTTTATCACAGGGATGCAAGAATGATTAGCATATGAAAATCAGGCAACATCATACACAACATCAGTAAAAGAAAGGATAAAAATACATAATCATATCAATCAATGCAAAGAAAATTGTTGACAAAATAACACCTAATTGTGATTAAAATCCTAAGCAAAATAGGTGTGAGGAAAACCTTCCTCAAGGTAGTAACAGCTATCTGTTAAAAGTTCACAGCCAACATCATTCTTTTTTTGTTTTGTTTTGTTTTTTGGGGGGGCCACACTCGTTTGATGCTCAAGGGTTACTCCTGGCTAAGTGCTCAGAAATCGCCCCTGGCTTGGGGGGACCATATGGGACACCAGGGGATCCAACGGCAGTCCTTCCTTAGCTAGTGCTTGCAAGGCACACACCTTACCTCTAGCACCACCTCGCTGGCCCCTGACCAACATTAATCTTAATGGTGTAAAATTGAAAGCATTTCCACTGAGGTCAGGCAGTGGGCAAGGATATCCACTGTCTTCACTCTTATTCAACATAGTATATGAAGTTCTAGCAATGGGATGGAACAGTGGCGCATGTGTAAGGCGTCTGCCTTGTGCGCACTAGCCTAAGACAAACCGTGGTTCAATTTCCTGGTGTCCCGTATGATTCCCCAAGCCAGGAGTGTTTTCTGAACTCATAGCCAGGAGTAACCCCTGATCATCACTGGGTGTGGCCCCAAAAAACAAAATAATTAAGTATAAATAAATAGTTCTAGCAATAGCAATCAGAAAATAAAAGGAAATCAAAGGAATCCAAATTGAAAAAGAGGAAGCCACATTATCTCTATATTTACTGGATGATAAACAATGAAGATCCTAAAAAGTGCACAAAAAAGCTCCTAAAAAACGAACCAATACAGCAAAGTGGCCAACTACAAAGCCAGTTCACAAAAAAACAAACTAAAAAAACAGTTTTGTTCCTTTATACAAATAACTGCTTAGAGAAGAAAGAGATTGAAGTGTCTATCCCATTTAAAATAGTGTATAAAAGTATCAAGTACTTAGGAATCAAACTAACAAGAGAGGTGAGAGACATATACCACTAAAACTTCAAACCACTTACGAGATTAAAGAAGCCCTAAGGAAATGGAAAAATATTCCATTCTCATGGATTTGAAAATTTGATATTATAAACAGGACCATCTTGCCTAAACATTGAATTGTATAAATTTAATACAATCCCTATCCAAATTCAGAAAATATTCTTCAAGGTCTTAGAATAATCAATTATAAAGTTTATAGTTTGTGTAGAACCAATAAAGACCAAGGATAGCCAAATACATATTGAAAAACAAGAAACTGGGAGGCATCTCATTATCTAATTTGAAGCTCTTCTACAAAGTAAAGGAGGTCATAATAGCATGTTATTAACACAAAAAAAAAAGACTTACAGACCAATGAATATCAGAATATCCAATAACAGACCCGCAAGTAGGTGGGCAACTAATCTTTGACAAAGGTGCCAAGAACTTGAAATGGAAATCACTTCAACAAATGTTGCTAGACCAATCGTATAATCACATGTAAAAAGTTAAAGATCAATCTATAGCTCACACCTTACACAAAAGTCAAATCAAAGTGGATTAAAGACCTTGAGAGTAAATCCAAATCCATAAAATTCATTGGAAAAAAAAAACATTATCTCTGGGTTAGAGCAATGGTGCAGCAGTAGGGTGTTTGCCTTGCAAGTGGCTGACCCAGGACAGACCACAGTTCAATCCCCTGGCATCCCATATGGTCCCCCAAGCCAGGAGCTATTTCTGAGTGCATAGCCAGAAGTAATCCCTGAGTGTCACTGAGTTGGGCACCCCAGAAAAACAAAAACAAAAGCAAATAAGAATACTTCAAGACTTTACTTCCAAGAAGTCTTAGATGATAGGATGTCAATGGCAAGGGCTATAGCATTAAATCCGAATAAATAAAATTTCACAGTATGACAAAAAAAAAACCACTGGCTAAAACTCGAAGACAGCTAACATGGGAGAAAAAATGTGCACTCAACACATCAGATAAAGGTTTGATATCTAGGGTGTACAAAGTTCTCACAAAAGTCAATTCCGCAAATCCTAAATATCCATCAAAATATGGGGAGAAGTAATTAACAGACAATTCTCTGAGGAAGATCAACAGATGGACACCAGACACATGAGAAAATGCTCATCATCATTTATTATTAGGGAAATCCAAATTAAGACAACAATGATGTATCATCTTACACCAGTGAGGATAGCACATATCAAAAATAATAAGAACTGGGGCCGGAGCAGTGGCACAAGCGGTAAGGTGTCTGTCTTGCCCACGCTAGCCTGGACAGACCGCATTCGATCCCCTGGCAACCCATATGGTCTCCCAAGTCAGGAGATATTTCTGAGTGCACAGCCAGGATTAAACCCTGAGCATCACTGAGTGTGGCCCAAATACCAAATAATAACGGAAGAACAATCTTTTCATCACTGGTGGTGGGAATGCTGCCTTTTCTAAATCCCTATGGAAAACAGCTTGGAAGGTTCTCAATAAATTCAAAACTGATCTACCATATGACCCAGAAATCCTTCTTTTAAGTATCCCCAGGACTGATCACTAGTAATTGCAGCACTCGGTTCAATAGCTGAGACTTAAAATCAACATAGATGTCCAACAGATGAGGTAATCATGAGTATATGGTATATATGCACATTGGAATATTATATAGCTTTAAGAAATAATGCAATCATGTAATTTCAGCAACATGGATGGAACTGGAAGATACGTTAAATGAAGTAAGCCAGAAGATTTATACATACAGAATAATATCACTTATATGTGATATTTAGAATAACTGCATAAAGAAATGCAGTAGTCCTAATGGGAGTTGTTTCAAACACCATCACTCCAGAGTAAAGCAAGGAGAAGGAAAGAAACTGAGTGGAAGAGGAGAAACTCAAATATGAAAGAACAGGGGCCAGGGGCCAAGTGATCTTAGGTGCATGGGCAGAAATTAAAAAAAAAAAAAAAAACCAGAACTAAATATCCAAGTCAAAGTCAACAATAATGGAATTGAGAGACCCAAATTTTAACAATCTAAACTTTATATGGGCCTGTCATAATGGCAAGCTGGGGGACAAAGTGTGGTTGGAATACTTGGTGGAGAGGGGTAGATTCTGGTGGTGAGATTGGCCCTGAGTCATTGTACGTCTGAAACCCAAAATTAAAATAAAAAAATATTAAAGTATGTATAATATGCTAAAAGTAATTTATGTTTGTCTTTATGTGTGTCAGACTAATGAGTTTGTCATTTAATATGCTAAAGAATAAACCAGAAACTTCTACTCATAATGCTTTTATCTTTGAAATTCTTAAGATACTGCTCTTCATCTCAGCAAGTAGCCATTATTTTACACACTCCACAATAAAGAAGATGAAATGTGCTTATATTGGCTTAAATATAATAAAGCTGAGCTGCAGTCCCTTCATTATCATATATGGATTGACGGATGTTAACACGTTAATCAAAGAGGACAACCTGACTCAGCAAACTAGTACTAAATTTCTTATGATTCCTCATGTTTACAAACCATCTCAGAGTACCATAAATTATTATCAATCTGACTTACCACCGATCCCTTAACCCTTGAATCCACTAGTATTCAAAGAGTTCAGAGGAAGCTGTCACCATGAAATTCGTTTGGGTCTTTTATTTTTATTTAAACACCATGATTACAAACATGTTTGTAGTTGGGTTTTAATAATAAAAAGAACAACCTTAACAAGTGCAACATTTATAATGGAAGATCCCAAACTCTAGTAATTTCACCTTAGAGTTAAAGGTATGGAATTTAGTATTTGGTGCACTTTATTTTTGAAGAATTTTTTCACCCAAGTTTTCAACAAGAATTAGAAGGAATACTGATATTAGGCTCATCATTATTCCCTGTATCTAGCCTGAAATCCCCAGTGACTATATATTTGTACCAAACATATTTATCCTACTAAGAACAAATGGTCTTCCTGCATACCCCTCTAGAAGAAAGCCCAGCAAAAGCTTGCCAATTCTTGGCAGTCTAACTGGAACACATGTATTAAGTAAAAAGGGCCAAAATTGCTCACAGTTCATTATGTCAGCATTATAAAATGCAGCTTTAACAAATAAAATTGGCATATTTAAACACAAACACCCAGGTCCCTGCTTATATTTGCATTCAAAGAGGAGTGTGGGACAAATAAATTATTTTCTGTAAGAAAATTAGTGTTTAATTTTGATGATATTCTGAAATCTATTTATGGGTAGCACATTTAGTGTAATAGCTTTTTCATAATAGAGGGCCTGTGCCCCTGAAATATTTCAGTCCTCACACTGGTGTTCATGTTTGATATAGTGCCCGTGCAGACACATGACAAGTGCCATTGGTTGATGTTAATAGAAGACTTAATATGGTAAACTGCACATTTATATCAAGTGAATATAAAATTTTTTCACTGCTATGTGAATGAAGATTACAAGATAGTTCATAGAGAACGAAGGGGAGTCAATTTGGGCAACATTGTATGTGCTAATTTGGAACTTTATATGCACTGGAAAAACCTTTACTACATTAAACTGCTGAAACCAGTATGGTAGTGAATCAGCTTCAGTCAAATAACTATCATTAGCATTAATTAATTAATGTGCTAATTTGAAAAATAAACACTTTGTGTGCACTTCTTGTTGTAAATTACATTTATAAATGTAAATTCTGCATAAGAAGTAATTGTTTGTACATATTAACAGAAACACTGAAGTTTTACAATGATTTTTGCCAAGTTTCCCAAAAATAATTTGTGTGATCAGTGCAAATTCAAAATAAAGACATACAGAGTTTTAAAATCATCTCCATGATGTGTGACATTTAGTCAATGGATGATAGTTATAAAAGATAATCACTAGTCACTATAGTATTAAATATTACAAGTATCTATTTTATTTTTAGTCCTTTAAATGATCAACTTTTTTTTACAATATTCATTTAATATCAAACATTTATTTCAGTCCTTACACAAGGTAAAGGCGTTATTTAGAAGCAGGCAGATGGGTCCAAGGAGATAGTTACAATGATTTAAGCATGGAAGACCCTACCCTAATGTCTTGTCAATAGGTTCCCCCAGACACTATTAGGAACAATAATCCCACAGCACTACATGGAAGTAGGCCCAAGTACTGCACTGGGTATAACCCCAGACACTTTTACATGTGACTCCCCTCAAAAGAAAAAAAAAAAGAAAAAAAGAAATGAAATCAGTATGATATCAAATCAGATACTTTTGGGTTTTTTTTTCTTGTTTTTGTTTGTTTGTTTTTGGGTCACACCCGGCAGTACTCAGGGGTTACTCCTGGATCTACACTCAAAAATTGCCCCTGGCAGACACAGGGGACCATATGGGTGCCAGGATTCGAATCATCATCCTTCTGCATGCAAAGCAAATGCACTGCCTCCATGCTATCTCTCTGGCCCCAAATCAGACTCTTTCCTCTTCACACAATATGATTTTTAATTAAGCTGGTACCTTAATCTGGGCCTCGGTTTCATCATCCAGGAAATATGAACAGTAACTATACTGGCTTCATGATTTTATGTAATGATGAAGTGAATTTATACATATAAATTGATTAGAACAGTGTTGTCATAGCATAAACACTTTCTAAGATTTTGTAACTTCTGTTTTCATTTACATTGTGTAGCTTCCAGAAACACACAAATACAAAAATCACAGAACAAATGTAATGGATTGTTTTTAGCTGTGAATTCCTGAACAATAAGTCTAAGATTTAAATCTGCCTTCTTAATTTTCTTCATATTTCTAAAAATTAGTATATTCAAATATAATTTTTCTCTTACAAAGAATGAAAACTACATCAGATTTAATTTCAAAATCAAATAGTTTAAGAATAAAGGGAACTTTGAATGACACAGCCAAATTCTGTATTTTATAATTAAGGACACAAATATATCACAGAAATTAAGCTAAATTTACTAAAGGCATAAAAATGTTTACCCATACAGCTAAGTTTTAGAAATTGCTAAAATTATTCATAGAAATGAATAACTATAAAATGCTAAACATTTTTATAAATATTTCAACAAAATGTGATACATATGCTACTTGTTCAACAATATTACAATACAGTGACTACAACAAACAACAGTTTCTCAAGTTTAGAAATATATATATATATAATTTGTTTTTCTGAACATGATTATATATTGAGTAGACATCAAAAGTAGGAAGCTACATATTTCTAGACTGTTCTTAGATTTAACAGAAACATTTTATCATTTTTATTTTGTTTGGATCAACCTCATTTCATTTCATGTTTTTGGTTTATGGACCACATCTGGCTGTGCTAAGGGCTTACTCCTGACACTGTACTAAGGGTCACTCCAGTCAGGATTGGTGGACTTTATGGGGTTCTGGAGATTGAACCCAGGTCAGCTTCATGCAAGGAAGGTAATCTTTACCTGCTGTTCTATTTCTCCATCTCCTTAGAAATTAATCGGATTGCCAAAAATAGTAGATAAACTAGAGCTACAGCTGGTAAAAATAAACAGAAAAATAAACTAGAGCTGGTGATCAATATCTACTAAAAGTTAATTTGCTACAGGACTAGCATCAATGCATATATGTTAATACCATCTATGTTTAAAACATGCTATATGCAAAAATTTACTGCTTCCAAAAGATAAGGAATGTTTTTAAATAAGAAAGTGTTTTTTATTCTCTATAAAGATGAGAAGAAAATGAAACTCCTACACACTGTTGGTGGGAATATAAATCCTTACGTTCACTATAGAGAACAGTTTGAGATTCCCCAGAAGAATTAGAACTACCACAGAACGCAGCAATAATTCTTCTGAGTATCTGAAAAGGAAAACAAATGCAAAAAGAAAAAAAAACAAAAAACCAACCCAGGTGCATTCCTATATTCTCTACAGCATTATTCACAATAGTAAAGATGAGAAAAACAAACTAAGTTTACTTAAAGCAAATATATAATATGCATACAGAATATTAGCTATCCTTTAAAGTCTAGAAGTAAACATTTACTGAATATTAAGATAGATTTTACTGATATAGACATACCATACATTAAAGTATCACTTAATATTTATTTATGTACATAAAAACCCAGCATTTACAAGAATTTATATTCTCAAAGGTAATTCACACTTAAATGACGTTTGTGCAATACTACTTCCATATTAAGTCACTAAAAGCCTAAAACAATTCTAGAGCTCTGTGATCTATATAATCCTTGGTATTAATAACACAGTGTAAATGATTATGTATTAATTATTGAGTCCTGGATGGAGGTGGATGGTGATGAGATGGATTGAGGTTGAGACCTTTCTCTGGCCAGCCTGGGCCATGCTCTTCCAACTCCCTTCAGAAAGCCGGTCTGAGGCTTCATGATAGCCGCGAGGAAATGATCCACAGACAGGTTTCAGGAGACATGAAGCTTTATTCAAGGCCCTAGGCTAACCTTTTAAGCATCCTATTCCAGCTGCCCTGCCATCTTTTTTGTTTGTTTGTTTTTTGTTTTTTTGGGGCCACACCCGGCCGATGCTCAGGAGTTAATCCTGGCTGTCTGTTCAGAAATAGCTCCTCGCAGGCACAGGGGGCCATATGGGACACCGGGATTCGAACCAACTACCTTTGGTCCTGGATCGGCTGCTTGCAAGGCAAACGCCACTGTGCTATCTCTCCGGGCCCATGCCCTGCCATCTTAACATGTTTCTTCTCCATCTCTCCTGCCAGCTCTCCTCCTCCTCTCCTGCTGAATTAATCTCCATTCCCTCTACCCCTCAGGCAATCCTTTTGTTACCTTCCAAAGACCCCGCCCAGAAATGGGCAGGTCTTAACATCACGTAAGTTACACAGGAAGAATGGGGGGAGGGACATCTGCCTCTTCTTTAAAAAACAATACAGAGCCAGCATAAAAGGTTATGGTGTCATTTGGCTAGGGCCTTGAATAAAGTGTCTTGTCTCCTGAAACCTTATTGCTGCGAGTCTTATCCTCGTGGCTATCCTGAAACCTCAGACCCCCAGTTGGGAGTTGCAGGCGCGTGGCCCAGCTGTAGAAGAAAGGCCTCTCCATCCATCCCATCATCATCCAGCCCCATCCAGGACTGTTATTCAACAACACAGACCAATTCTACAGGCAAGTAGATCACAAGTTCTCCATTTTTAAAATAGAGGTTCCAAAAAATTTTCTCTTAGAGCATTGTTCAAGAGACATTGATAATGTCTCTTAACGTTAATATTCACATTACTAATGTATAATATCCAAAAAATATCTTTAAAATGAAAGTGAACACATCGGTTGCACTTCGAGGATGCAAACTGTATGTTTAAATATATAATATACAATATCATAATCTCTTGATGAATGAATTTAAGCTTTAGAAAAATTGTGCATGTTATGCGATTAGGTAATATTTCCAGTATTCTCCTTAAATTCTTCAAGCTGGTATTTAAAAAATTATGGGGTTTATTAATTTTCAATTTTGTTCATGACAGAGGTATGCCCCTTAAGTTTTAAATGTCACTTCATTGGTATAATTTTATGCTCATAAAAATGCCTTATTTATCATAACAAAAGATTAATTAAGTTAATGACAGTTAAAGTAAATACTAGAAAAAAATAATTAGCATCAGGTTGAATGAATCTCCTGTCACTTCAAGAAGCTCTTAATGATGAAAACTGAGATGAGGAGCTGGATGGAGAGAAGGAAGGAAATGAACAATTCAGACCCTCCTGCTCAAATTTATTTTGTTTTCTCTGGAATAAAACTTACTTTTTTAACTGATGTCCCAAACCAAAACGCTCTTTTGTGGAAATCTGAAAGACATCAACAGTGGGTACTGAAAAGGAAAAAAGAAACCAGTCAAAATACTAAATTTAACTTCAACCACTTCCCAGGTATATAAGAAAATAATCTATATTTCTATATAAATATGTAACATGTTATTATGTATTTGTATTGACATATAAAATAAACACTTAAACATGTATAAATACTATATAGTACTGTATTTATATTACTTAAAGAGAAAATTGAAATCATTCTGTTGGTCATTATATATTATGTATGCATGTATAAGTTACATACATGTAAATATAACTAAGATATATATGAAAATGAAGAGTACCTAAAATGCGTTTGTTATGAACAATAATTTGTATGATGTTGTGTATGATTTTTATAATGAAGTACAACACATGTTTGTACATATACAAATATCTGTACTTTAGAAGAAAGCAATGGAAGATAAAAATTAAGACAGGAATTTACTTATCACTGTATATCCTAGTGTGTCTTTCAGATTTTAGGAGCTACTGAATTCCTTAAGTTAATAACTCTAAATGTTCATGAAATAGTCTCTTAAAATTATTATTCATTCACTGGCTAATGGTCAGTTTTCAAGGGCCTCCAAAAGCACTGCTAAGCCTGGCCAAATCCGCCAAAGGAAACTAATTTTTTAGGTTAATTGCTTTTCATGATTCACATAAAAAGTTAATAATTAAATTAGGCCCTGACTGTATGAATTTTCTGTATTAGCTTAGTAATTTTTTCATAAATTTAAAAGTATTGTAAATTATTTTTCATTGTTCTAATAGTGAAGGTAATAAGTTTATAAGAGTGTTATCATGGTTCTGATGCAGTTATCATTTACTACCACCAGTGTCCCAGACTACCCACTCGACCACTGTCCTTGAGTTACTTCAAGTATCCCTCTTCAGTCCCCACCTTAATCTCACTCAGTAAACATTATTTTATAATCCAGGGCCCCGAGTTTATCATTGATCAATTTAGTCTATTGCACTGTAACGTTTCTCTATATGCCACCAATATGTGAGATCATTTGACATTTGATCTTCCTCTGAATTATTTTAGTGAACATGAAACCCTCCAGTTCCATCCAAATTGTAGCACACTGGAAGATTACATCTTTTCTTATAGCTGTTTAGTATTCTGACTAATGGTTTTCAGGGGCCAGGAACCCGTGCCCTACATGCTAAAGGACCCAAGATCAATCTGAGCACCACACAGAATGCACATACATCTGGTGAGGTCCTGACACCCCACCCAAACATCATACCTGGCACCAAACCATGCTCTTTTAGGACAGAAATGACATGAAAACATATGAATTACATACAAATATTATTTTATAAAGAAAGTATAATAGAAACTCAGTTTTTCTTAATTTTTTAAAATTTGTCTCAAGCAAATTCTCCAAAACACCTGCTGGGGGGTGCTAAAACAATAAGAAAAAAAATTGACATAAACTACATATACTAGCACAATATACATTCATGTGTTAAAATAGTGAAAAATATTTTATTTTCTCTCATAAAACTAGGTAGTAGTTAGGAGGGTAAAAATACATGAAAATTATTCTGATACTCTAATCATGTAAACATGTAAGTACCAATAATGAAATATTAACAAGAGTAATAAATTTGTAAATGTTAGATGTCACTTTAAAGTCAAATGACTGTCATTAAAATAAGAAACTAGGTTTACTTTTAAAAATCCCCAAAATTGTGTCTTTTAAGTATATTTTCATGTCTAATATAAATAATTCAAATCTAATTTCCAGGTGAAAAGTAATATTTTTCTAGTCTTACTACTTATAAATATGCTGACATAAAAGCCCTAGCCAAATATATTTTAAACCAGTATTATTTACACCAAGGAATAACTCATTCAAAAAGTAAGTGTTAACTAAGTCAGTCTATACCTTGGAACAGTCATACTGTTTTTGCAAGTTCATTTTTTACTATAAATGTTCACACCTAAATGACTTATTGCAGGAAGTGTTTAAGAAGTATTTTCTTACCTTTTATATTTGTCTGCAATAATCTAAATAAGATACTAGGATAAAAGTTAGCTATTTATTCTGAAATAATAAATTATGTGCTCCATCTTAGTAATATTTTCCTATTTTAGTCATATAGTATACACTGTACTATACTATACATAGTTCATATTACTATCTTCTGTACTTAATTTTACTCAAAACTTCTTTATGAAAAAATGACATATTGGGAAATATGCTAGTAAGATGGTAAAGACAGTTAAAACTCTTGAACAACTTCCATCATGCTCTGTGCACTAGATAAATAAAACTAGCAAATCTGGACCAAAAACCTAGCATAACACCATGTGAGAAACTTTAGCAAAATTTTCTGAGAATACAGCAGACAGAACCAATAGCAGAGCATTGAAAGGATGATAAAAAAAAAAAAAACTCATTTTAGAAAAGGGAGGGGACACCAAAAGCAGATGATCGCTAGTACTTCTCAAACTAAAGAAACTGATGAGCCAGGAGAGATGAAGTCATGAAATTTTCCTATACATGGATGTACATGGAATTTATTATGCTGAGTGAAGTCAGAGGGAGAGAGAAAGACGCAAAATGGTTTCACTCATCTATGGGCTTTAAGAAAAATGAAAGACACTTTTAACAGTATCTCAGAGACAAGAGAGATGAAGGCTGGTAGGGGCAGCTCATGACATGAAGCTCATCACATAGAGTGATGAGTGCAGTTGGAGAGATGACTACACTGAAAACTATCATAACAATGTGAATGAATGAGGGAAGTAGAAAGCCTGTCTCGAGTACAGGTGTAGGGGTGGGGAGGAGGGAGATCTGGGAAATTGGTGGTGGGAATGTTGCACTGGTGAAGGGGGGTGTTCTTTACATGACTGTAATCATACAACTATAATCATGTTTGTAATCACGGTGTTTAAATAAAGATAATTATATAAAAAAAAAAAGAAACTGATGAGCTTATAAAGGAGAGTGTGTCCCTGGTTCATTCTACAAAGTGTCAGTGTGTATTGCTTCCCCTGTTATGTTATGGCTTCCTAAGTGAAATCTGCTAGTCATTAAAGATCCACTCCCAAGAGAAGCTGATGGAGTAAAATAAAGATGATAGGAAACATGGAAAATGTGCAAATTCGAGTCAAGTTCCAGCTTCAGTCAGAAGCTGTTTGTTACACTAGAACAACAACTGCATCATCACCAAATAGATCCAGTCTCAAGACAAGGCCACATATACTGCCACAATATAGATGGACCACTTATGTTTATGTCACTAGCACCAATGATATGGGAAATTGACAAATAATTCCTAAGAGCATAGCTGCTCTACACAGGAAAGATAAAGTTCTAATGTGAGCCATGTAAGCCATGTGTTGAATCCTGCAGAATCTTGGTGATGGAAGTACAGGATGGAACACAGGGGTCTCGGAGGATCAAAATGTGAGAAGTACTGAGTTTGTAGTCCACACTTTTCAGCTCCAGGTCTTAGAACTAACGAGTATCTAGCAACTAGAGTCAAGGACAAATGGAATTCATATTAATTCATACAACTTATGCTAGTTTCGAAGATGTGCATTTTTAACTACTGCTGAAATTTTATAATGAAGAAAAAACAGGTCCACTTACAAAAATAAAAAAAATTGGACAACCATTGATTCACGACAAAATTCCAAAAAGCAACAAATCATAGAGGAGACAACAGCAGTAAAAACTAGAAAAGTAAAATATACAATAGAAGGGGCCGGGCGGTGGCGCTAAAGGTAAGGTGCCTGTGCCTGCCTTGCCTGCGCTAGCCTTGGATGGACCGCGGTTCGATCCCCCGGTGTCCCATATGGTCCCCTAAGCCAGGAGCAACTTCTGAGCACATAGCCAGGAGTAACCCCTGAGCGTTACCGGGTGTGGCCCAAAAACCAAAAAAAAAAAAAAAATACAATAGAAGAGTAATAGGGCAAAAATAATTTAATGGATTATAAGATAAATTCGAAAATGTGAAAATATTCATATCTGATGTAAGAAAGATGAAAAAAACAGTAAACATTACAGAGGCTCCAGTTTCTATCTAGACATTTTAAGACAATCAGATAAGGAATAAGATAATTGCATGAAATCTACATGAGATGTTTTAAGATCAATGTATACAAAAAAAATATAAGTAAATAAAAGATATCTCGGAGAAATACAATCCAATAACAAACCCAAAATAAATATTTCTTACAAATGAACAAATTAAAACACTTTTGATGAAAACTAACAGATGTTTGTTAAGCAATTTTGCCTTTTGAGTAAACTATAATGCCATCCAAATTTATACTTAGTCAAATCTGCAAAATTCATGTGATTACTAGGATTGAAAAAACAAACTATACATTTTTGTGATTTATTAGTAAATAAATTAATCCATTTTCATCATTAACAGAGATGAATTTAAAATAAAGGAGAGATTAGATACTAAAGTGGCATCAAATAAAATTATCTAAATGAGAATTAAAACACAATTGTTATATTTATCAGGCTATGCAAACATGACATAAAAAGTATGTGGAAGAAAAATATGTTTAAAATATTAATTTAGTATTTAATAACATCAGTGGCAACATTACCTAAAATATGTTCCACATGAAATCATATAGCTGAAATAATTCCGGATATTAAAAACTAATTATTTTACTAGACTACATTATATAAAAACAGAAAAGTGATAAGAGAAATAGTTTCAAAAATTACAATTTTTACTATGTATTTCCTAATTTGAAGGGTTGAATTTTTTCTTAAGATAAAACGAATAGCAGATGTAAGTTCTCTGGTTCTCTGATATACTTGTACAAAAATTTGCAGTGCTAAGACACCGTAAATATGTGGCCAATAAAAGATGGCTGCAATATTGAGATTTCTGTTCCCTGGGTTCTGGTAAACTCTTCAAAAGCTCTGATTAAACAGAATAAACAGAATATATAGGGAAATATTCACTGTGTCTTTTCCTAGGTATATTCTTAGAATATACTTGCTTTTAGAACCCAATCATCAGGCTACAAAAAGCCCAAGCAGCATGGAAGGTAGATGTTCTAGTTGCAGAGCCCCAGTCAAGCTCCACAAGTTCATTTCCATTTTTGTTAATTATCTAAAACTGTCCGGCCTTGAGCATCCAATCTAGTTGAGCCTTCAACAAAAGAAGCCCCTTTCACTATCTAAGGGGCACCTACATGAAATTGAAGAAGAGAATTATGTAACTATCAAAGTACCAAGTTTGGGGGAAGAAAGTTTGTTATATAGCTACAGTTAACCAGATGAAGAGGAATGGATACAATTCTGTATGTAGTGGTAGGTAAGAAAAATATTTTAACAATAAAGTTTTGGTAAGCTTTATGATAAAAATCCTTGTTGTAAAAAGGCATTTGAAATAAAGTGGAAATATGAAAAGATCATACCATAAGGCTTCTGAAACAAACTACAATAACATAGTCTTCATTTACCAAAACAGAAATGTTAATATTTAGACTAAAATAAACAGTAATTAAATAAAATAGAAAAAACAAGGGATTAAAAAAAATCTCTGGCAATGCAAATTATATTTACTGAGTGTCAATTACATAAAAGTTCTTTTTAAATTTCATTGTCTCAATAGTTTTTTATACAACATGATGATAACTTTCTGACATATAGATATCAGAGTACAGACTAATATCTATATATCTAGGGTTATATAGTCAATATATAATTCATTAAAATTGGAAAACAATTAAATACATTATCAAAATATCTGGATATGTCCATAATTACTATTTGAATAGTTATTTATTTAACATTCATATCCTAATTAATACTCAAACTAATAAAAAAATATAACTAACCTGGGCCATTTAAATACTGCGTAAGTGAACAATGTAGTCTCACAATTATAGGTTCTGTACGAATCACTTCCCAAGCAACAGCAATCTCCTCCTATAAAAAAATATTAAAAAGATAATTAATCATCTTGGAGCTGGATAGTGTACAGTGGGTCAGGCACTTGTCTTGCATACACTAAGTTTAAATTCAATCCCCCAGCACCTCACATGGTACCTAGAGCCCTGCCAAGAGTGATCCTTGAGCAAGGAGCAAGGAGTAAGCCCTAAATAATGTTGGGTGTGGTCCAAAAATCAATAATAAAAGAAAAACGAAGTCATGTTTTAGAATTTATTTTTCCCCAATAGTGAAAACAAATTTAACTTACTTTTAAGAAATGCCTAAGTCACTAAGCTTAATAAATTATGCCAATACTTTCATGAAAATAAAGTCAAGCTATTCTAAATATTTTCCTTATATATGAAAATTGAAGCTCAAAAGTAATAAAGTGCTATATAAATACTCTAGCAGAATATATCACAAGAACCAATTCAAAAATTATACATATGTACGTATATTTAACAAATAATTCAATGAATCACAGTAGTTTTTAACAAAACACTCTAACTTCATTCTTTATAGTATTAGAGAAATAAAATTATAAAGTAAAGGTAGATTTTAACTGTTGGGAGTGTTAAAATAGTACAGGGGGCAGGGATTTGCCTTGGACACAATTGATCCTGGTTCAATCTCAGACATCCTATATGAGTTCCCTGTGCTCCTCCAGGTGTGAACATTGAGCACAGAACCAGGAGTACTCCTTGGGTATTTTAAAAATTTTAAATTGTTACTTACATCAAGAAAACTAACATCAATATGCAAATCAATATCTACATCATCAATGGCTCCATATTCCCTGAAAGCAAAGGTTAAAATATTTTTAAAATTTTCCTTAAAAGCGTGTATACCAAATAAAATCTAACTAAATATTTGATCACTAATTATCATCCATTTCTTATTTCTACAGATAGCCCAGAAATGACATTAGATATAAATTTAAAAGCTCAATCTAATGACATTATCTCTGCAGAGACTTCTGTCTGTGCAAACATATGCATACACAAAATCAAGAGTTGTTTGTTTCAAATAACCCCAATTCACTGTAGTAAATTAAACTCCTTATGTTACTGTCTTGTTTTCAATGTGCTACCTTCGGATGAAGAGTTAACTCTATGAGTTATAGTTTATCATTTTTTTTAGAAGTAAGTTTCTAACATTAACGAAGATTACTGAATAAAACACTACCATATTAACAGGTTCAATATTCTTTCATTTAAACATTCATAATTTTGAAGTTAGTACACATTCTCTGCTTTTTAGATAACTGTTTTCTAGACTCTAAAAGTTTAACATATCACATTAAAACAAATAACAATATACTTCACACAAAAACATTATGAAAAACAACTTTTCTCCAGATTCAGGGAGAATGCAACATATTCCTAAGAAAACAATAAAACAATTTTTATATTCAAACTATATATGACACTTTTATATTTTTGTAAAAATATAAACATATTTTATGTATTGAAGGAACAAAGCTACAGAAAAAACTGTAGAGATTATTTACTTCATGCTATGTGCCAGAAATTGTTTTCAATATTTTGCATGCATGTGAACACAATGTATTATATGTATGACTTACTTATATACTTTATACATGTATTAATAATGCCCAGAGACATAAAGCAACTCACTCACCATCACTGTGAAGTAAAGGCAGAAATTTGATACACATACCCAACTTCCAACAAGGAGGCTTAATCAGCTCAATATTTAATTAATCATCACAATGTATTAGAAAACAAGGTAAAGTCTAAGATATTATCTCTTTATTCAAGGCCTTATAAAATTATACTATTACTATCTTCGATTGAAAATGAGGAAACTGAGGTTTCAATCAGTAAAACCAATAATCAGAGAGCAGATAGAAATTCAAAGGAAGTTAAATTCATGTCCAACTTCAAAATTGTGTAAATCCAATATCTGGGGCAGAAATAATCTATAAAAATTGGTATGTGGGCATATATTTAAGTAATGATAATTTAGTACAAAATTGTGATATTTATTTTAAGAATTTATTGTGCATTTTCAATAGCTAAATATGAAAGAATAAAGGTAACTCAGGTGTCTTTTTCTTGGTATCTATGACTAAAATGAGCAATGTAATAAAATATAGTAACAGTTCCTTTGCTTTCTAATTTTTCACTTAAAATATCAAAACACTAAATACAAATTCATTACTTTTAAAATTATGAGTTTATTCACAAGAAACACTTTAAAAATGACAGATTAAAATTATTCACTTGGGATTTTTTAATTCCATGCATCAGCATATTTATATCATTTTAAAGAATCAGAATATTTAGGCTCTAGCATAATGTAAATTTGAATATTACAATATGACACTTGAATTATGAAATTGTACACACTCTGACAAGAGTTAGGAGCAAAGAAATGAAGCACAGATTCTGAATTTCAAGTGCCAGGTTCAATATTCCCTGTAAAAGCTAAGACTTTGTAAACTCTATAGGCTTCCCAGGTCAGATATTCCTCTTTGAATTGACACTCTGACAAGAGTTAGGAGCAAAGAAATGAAGCACAGATTCTGAATTTCAAGTGCCAGGTTCAATATTCCCTGTAAAAGCTAAGACTTTGTAAACTCTATAGGCTTCCCAGGTCAGATATTCCTCTTTGAATTTGTTGCAACATTTGTTAAAAAAAAAAAATCTGAGGTTATACATTAATAGGCTCTAGTGCCCAGTTACCTTTGTGTGCTGACCATGAATAAGTAAAGTCTTAAACTTGAGATCACAAAATATTTAGGCATTACTTTCTTTTAATGCTTGATACAAAAATATTTAACATACTAGAAAAATGTTCACTTAATAAGCAGGTTAACAAAAAAGTATATAAAAAATATCTTAAGCAAAATAAAAATAGGAAAACCAAAAGTTTTAAGAACGAAACTTAGACATAAGCTATATATTGTGGGAAAAACGTATTAGGCATTTGCCTTGAACATGGTTGACCCAGGTTAAATCCTTGCACCACATATAGTCTCCTGAACTCTGCCAGAGTTATCCCTAAGCTCATAGACAGGAGTAAGACTGGACCACAGCTGGATGTGGTCCAAATACCCCAACAAAACATGTCATTAATTTGCTAAAAATGTGTCTAGATTTTTCAATAATTCACAAGTGAAAGCAATAAAAAAATAAATAAAAGTAACAAAATAGGTAAAAATAGATTAAAAGTAAAAAGATATAATAAGCAACACAGCCATCTAATCAGGCATAATTTTCCTAAATCAATAAATGATTAATAGCAAACATTTTGCTTATATTAGTCTCCTTTATAAAAAAGATAATAAAACAAATTACATAATATTAACAATATAGTATATAAACATTTGGTTCTATTCTTTTATTCCATCTATCTTGTTTTCTACATTGCATCATATAAAATCAAAATATTATATGGTTACAATTGTATATATAAAGTTGTTCATAAAACATTAGGTTGACTTTTTCCACACTGTACTGGTAAGTAGTGTTCTGAACAGAAATCAATGAACATGTGTCTCCTAATGAAATAACTTCTAGAAATAATGAGTAAAATGAATGGTATAATTATATTTGAAAGTTCTAATCCATATTAATGTCAATTTTAATAAGTTAAAACAATTTATTATATTACCAACCAGATAAACACACAATCTCATTATAACCAGGCAATTTTTTTCTACCATCATTGCCAGCCTCAGAGGAGAATATGGCTTTTGTTTGGATTTATCTAGAACTGGTCATTTTAGACTGATAGAAAGGCATTAATGACAATAAAAATAGGTGTTTAAATAAAAAAATTAAAATTAGCTTAAAACTTCATTTGTAACTGTTTTTTTTACAAAGAGACTATCTAAAACACTTCAACAATATTTAGCAAATTTATGTCCTGAAAAATTCTTTACTATATTTATTTTGCATTATGACTTATAGGAATTATTTAATGAAATCTGGCTAAAAATATCTTGCCAATTTCTTTTGAAAATATTCAAGGGTAAATAAATTGAAATCTGTTCTCTCCTTCACAGAAACATAACATGAATCTAGAATTTTGGTTGCATCAAAGTTTTACAATTAATGGATATGCAGGTGAATATTTTAAATAGCTACTTTATTTTAAATGGCATACTTCAGAGAATTTACAAGTACATGCAAACTCATTTTTATTGCAATGACTTTTCTATATAATGCCAGTAATTTCACCTTTCCACTTTACAACTCCAAAGTTTGATTACTTTGTCTAGATGCAGCAGCCCAGTCATCAGGACTGCTTCTATATCTGAATAATTTTCAGTAGTCTCAGACTCATGACTAGCAAATACAGAATTAAGCCAAATTCTTGAAATATGAATGACTCTAGCTGTATAGCTAAATGTTTAATTATGTCCTGAATGCTGACTGGCGCATATAAATCAAAATAATTTCATGGAACATCTATACTTTATCAAAGTGAAAAGATCACATTTAAATTAAACTTAATATTTTATAATATAAGGTATACAACACAAAAGTGTCTAGTGTGCTTGTTTCAGTTTGAAAGTGAGAGCTTGAAAAGAACTGTTCTATAAATTTCTTTCTGGATTCTGCAGATGCCAATCATGCAATCAGTCCATTTTATTGGCTTGATTTTTACATGATCTAGATCTGCTCGTTTAAGAACACATATAGAAACATTGTTCTTAATGAATATGTATTTTGAGGGAACTATGTGTTAGTCTCGCTTAATGTAATGGAATCATGTTTTTTTTTACTGTATGAAAATAACGTTCTCAAAAATAAGACACCATAGACTAGTAACAATATTTTAAATGTTAGGTCATTTATGTTGGTGTTTATGTCTCCAGAAAATTATAGCTTATTATAACATTGTGATGTTTCATAATTCTATCTGATTAAATTTTGCAATAGATATATAGATATTGTAAAAATCTATATTTGATACCTTCCCTTTCTTACTGTCAAAAAATTAAAATGTTAAAACACATACAAGAGGGCCATAGCAATAGAATAGTAGGTAGGACATTTGCCTTGCACCGGTTGACTCAGGTTCTATCCCCTGCATCCCATATGGTATGAGCCTGCAGGAGTGATTTCTGAGCTCAGAGCCAGGAGTAACCCCTGAACACCAATGGATGTGGCCCCAAAACAAAAGAAACAAACAAACAACAACAACAAAAAACTTCTAGCACAGATACTTAAAGAATAAACTTCTACTACTGTTATTTTAATTTTAAAATTTTAAATTAATTTTAAATTAAATTTAATTTTAAAAACTGACCAGCTACCTTTTGAGATACTTTTATATTCTGAGTTATAGTTTTTGAAAAATAAACACCTTGTCAATGACTTCGGAAACAAACAGCTTGCACGTCTGTTTCTGCATGCTGACTCCATTTGTGTGATCTGCTCACTGTGGGAGAGCTATTTGTGAATGAGCCAAAAAATAAATGTAGTAAGGAATTTTGACAAATTAAAGCATTTGCAAGACTATCTGGAAATTCCTCTAAAAGGTCAAAGAGGACTGACAGCAATTTAAAAATAGCTTAAAATGAAGAGAAGTCATTGCAAAAATAATGGTGGAAAGGGTACTATAAACACTTTAATAATCAGTTTAAAAATATTTGATTATCAGGGTATAGGTAAAGCATTTTACACTGCACGTGGCCAAGCAGATTTTTTTTTTTTTTTTTGGTTTTTGGGCCACACCCTGTGCCGCTCAGGGGTTACTCCTGGCTATGCACTCAGAAGTTGCTCCTGGCTTCTTGGGGGACCATATGGGACACCGGGGGATCGAACCGCGGTCCGTCCTAGGCTAGCGCAGGCAAGGCAGGCACCTTACCTCCAGCGCCACCGCCCGGCCCAACCAAGCAGATTTTATTCCCAGAACATGTATGGTCCCCTCAGCATCACCAGGAGTGACCAAGAGCAAAAAGTGACCTGAGCAAAAAGCCAGGAGAAAGCCTATGCATTACCAGTTATGTCTGTCATCAAAAAGAAAAACAGGTTTTGGGAGTAGAAGTGATTGCCAGTATCTGAACGTCTACAAGTTAAACGATATTACAAGTCAATATTTTGAGAAAACACTTTCTTTCCCCTTGGTTCCTTTCTTATATGTGCCTCCGTTCATCTTTTTCCTGATTTTCAGATTCAGACTTTGGTTTTTCTGAGGATATTGAGGCAAAAGTAGAGAGATCAATATGTTACATAGCACATTTCAAATATTCAATTCAAAATCTTGAAGAATGACATATGTCAATGTAGTTTACATTTTGTCAAACGTACACAAGAGATTGTTGATTGTTTAATACACAAAATAATGATTTTTTTTTATCTCAAACTACATAGAAATAATAGGAGAAAGAATGGGAAGTGACCCATGACCACTGCACTGTTCCTAGTAGCTGGAGTACCACTAGTCCCCAGCAATACACTATCAGGTCCCTATTACAGAGTGTGGCCCTTATTAAAAATAAAGGGCAGGGGAATATTGTTTGATTCTAGTCTATAGGGAAGCATAGTTATGGTATCAAGATTTATGTGAACTCCATAAACTCCAGCATTTCTGCTCATATTTTACTGGCTGAAACTTTGTGTTTACATCTAACACTAAAAGTAGCATGAAAATTCTAACCAGAAGATGCATAAATAATATTATTAGTCACTACAAATGGAAATCTAGGAAAATTAAGGTGGTCTGACATGATTTATGTGTCTTATCTTTCTTTTGATTTCCTCCCTGGCAGCCTCCTTATAGCATATATGCTTGGGTGTTGGGTATAAATTTATCTAATTGGAAGCTGGGGGCAAGCTGTAGTGTTAGAATATTGTATTAATCTTTCACTATCAGTTGTATTGTAAATCATGGTATCACAATAAAAATAGAAAAAGAAGTAACTTAGTAATAAAACTTCCTCATACATAAAGAAATTCTAAGCATACCATCCTCTCAAAAATAATGCCTTTAAACCTTTTTCTGAACTTGTACCTTTCCAATCGTGATTCCTTCCGGTGGATGCCATGACAAAGATGTCCCCCCGTCTCCTAAAGTGCCCCCAATTTACATGAATTTCACTTGTGGGCACCTACCAATATGCTAGGGGCCCCCAGAGGGCCATATAATTCCAGAATGGAAAATGCTGCTCTAAAACAGGAACTCCAAAAGTTTATTACCATAATCTAAAAGGGATAAATGTAGATGTTACCTACACCCTCTAACTCAGGGGTCTCAAACTCAATTTACCTGGGGACCGCAGGAGGCAAAGTCGGGGTGAGGCAGGGCCACATAAGGGATTTCGCTTACCGAATATTCACAATAAAAATCACATTAGTAAGAAAAAAATAGCATTAAACATTTGCATACCCCAAACGGAACTGCTCGGGGTATGCAAATGTTTAATGCAATTTTTTCTTACTAATGCGATAAATCGCAAGTGAATAATCGCAAATACTGTAATATTTGAAGGCCGGCCACAGGCCACAAAATGTTGTAAGGAAGGCAGCAAATGGCCCGTGGGCCACGAGTTTGAGACCCCTGCTCTAACTTAAATAAAGCATTATTCACAAAAATGACAGAATATTACTCATGTGTCTTTAATTTTTAATAAATTTTATTATTATAAAAACAGAGGGTATTTTATAACAAGGAAGTTGAAAATAACACAAAGAAATTACTAATTACAAATAAAATTTTTCTGACTTGTAACTTCCTACAAATCTAAAAATATTAATCTCAAACCTCTTTTATATGTCAATGATCAATTATTTTTTATCAACAAATGGATTTAGTATGTATTTATATAAAAATCCTCATGTTGCATTATTCAAAATGATATATTAAGACTACTCATAAAAGTAGTAATTTAAATGTAGAAAATTAATAGAAATTAGTAACCTTATTAATTTCAGGAATTCTCTCAGAGTCCAAATTCATGTGCATATATGAATCAGAATTTCATCAGCACTTACACCAGGGATCCTCAAACTACGGCCCATGGGCCACATGTGGCCTGCTATGGACATTTATCCAGCCAGCCAGTCCACGGCTGCTGCCTATCTATTTTTTTTTTTAAAGAAGGACCACTTTGATGGAAGAAGAGGCAGGGAATTATGGGAATCAATGTCCAGCCTTCAGTCAGTGAGAGGATCCGAACATCGCAGCTGGATTACAACTACCCAGGATTCAGAGGAATCATTTGGGAGGGCCATCTGTGCAGTGGCTTGTGAGCAGTGAAGGTCGAAGAGCGAAGAGAATTGAGGCAGAGGCGCAGCAGAGGCAGCTTGGAAGAAGTTGGCAGCATAAAGAGGTGAGTTCCCTGGTCACTACCAGAAGGAATTGACGAACTTTTGGATAAGAAGAAGAAATGTAGTTATGGGGAAAAGAAGGAAACCTTAAAGATAAACTGAAGGGAAGGTAGAAAGAAGGAAAGAAGTTATGGTGTGAATAAGGGAATAAGTAAGGTGGAACAGAAGGAAAGGGGGAAAAGCAGAAAAGGAGAAAAGGTGGAAAGGAGGAGAGAAAGATGTTAAGCTGAATGGGTGGTACAGAGTAATTTCTGATCTCTGGGTGGGCTGCTTGCTGTCTTCCCTGCTGGTCCGTGACAAACAGCTGAGGAGTAGCAAAACCCAATTTAAAATACAGTAAGTGCATTTATATATAATTGTATAATGTTGTATGTTGTGTAAACCCCGGTTTATACTGTTGTGATCTATGAACAAAACTACAGGTATAATTAACTTTTTCACTGCTTAAGGACCGCCATATTGTAAAAATGATAATAAATGCCTTCTTTCTGTTGTCAAAGAGATGTGTTCAGAGAAGGCCGATTTATTTAGTACAGTGAGTCTTTCGGGTCCTAAAATTACGTGGAGGATTGAAGAAATGGGAGACAATTTGCATCAGCATTTGCAAAACTCCGCCAAAAACTTTCATACTTTTCCTTGGCACTCGACGAAAGCAATCATGTTTGTGATTTTGCACAATTTCTAATTTTTATTTGTGGGATAAATGATTATTTCAAAGTCACAGAAGAGCTTGCTGCACTGCAAAGCATCAAAGGAACAACTACAGGCGAGGATATCAATGAAAAGGTTTGCCAAACTGTGAATATTTTGGAGCTGGACTGGACTAAACTAGCCAGCGTGACAACTGATGGTGCTTCCAGCATGGTTGAGTCTAAGAAAGGAGTAATTGCTCACATTAACCAAGAGATGGAAAAAATAACCATTCTCATCCAATAGCCATTCACTGCCTCATCCACCAACAAGCACTGTGTTGTAAATCACTGAAGTGGGAGTTTGTTATGAAATCTGTGGTATCTTGTGTTGACTTCATTAGAGCTCATGCACTAAAACACAGAAAATTTCAGGAATTTTTGTCTGAGCTAAATGTTGACTATGAAGATGTTCTATATCATACAGAAATCCATTGGCTGAGTCAAGGGAGAGTTTTGAAATGTTTCTATGATTTACTTCCACAGATTACAACTTTGCTGCTTTCAAAAAAAAAAAGTACCAGAGCTCAATGATACAGAATGGAAATGGCATCTTGCCTTTTTGACAGAAGTAACAGAGCTAAAAACAATTTCTATGTGCAATTTCAAGGAAAGGGGAAGCTCATCTGTGAAATGCAATCACATGTCAATGTATTTTAAGTAAAATTAGACCTCCTCATCAAGCAAGTGAAGGAGGAAAACTTCTGCCATCTCAACTCAAAATCTGTTAGTGGAAAAACCATTGGTTGCATTCCCAAACAAAACATGTGTGAATTCATTGGAAATATTTCAAAAGAAGTTCCAGATTAGATTTAAAGAGTTTCATCTCCACAAACAGGACATACAGTTTTCCATAACCCCTTTTTATTGACATTGAAACTGTGGATACAATTTACCAAACAGAACTGGCTGAACTGCAGAATTGTGGTTGTGAAAGATGCACTCAAGTCAAGCAGACTTCTTAATTTTTATGCATCTCTCCCCTCTGAGATATATCCTCCTCTTGGGAACAATGCACTCAAACTGGCAACCATCTTTAGCCAAAAGCAGGCCCATAGTTCCCACTGAAATATTGGTAAGTTTGCTGACTTAATTTTACTTCATTTTAAATATTGTTTTTGTTCTCGTTTTGTTTCTTTACTTCAAAATCAGATATATGCAGTGTATATATAAATTTGTTTGTAATTTTTGTTTTTACTGTAGACCAGCCCTCCAATGGTCTGAGGGACAGTGAACTGGCCCTGTTTGAAAAGTTTGAGGACCCCTGTCTTACACAATTGTTTAACAAGTGTAGTATTTGTTTTGGAGATTATATGGCAAGAGAAAGCTTAATTTATTTAGTAAAGTAATGAATGCAGCATCAGTAATTTTTGTTATAACATAACCTTCTCCAACATACTTTAAGAATGTGTTAACTTAATCAAGGCAATCTCAGCTCTTTCCATCTCTTATAAAAAACTAAGATGTGGTTAACTGGCTTTCTCATTAGATGTCACACACCGAAAAAAAAAATGACACCAATAGCCTATTATGCATATTGAGGTACTTTTGCTCTTCAAACTCCATTAAGTTCTTATAAACCTCAATTAAGTAAAAGAACAGCTAATTAGAACAATCTGTTTTCAATAGACTTGGAACTCTGCAAAGAAGATGATTCCAAGACCTTATGCCTAAAACATCCTTTTCCCATGTGTACTTGAATACTTGAAACTATACAGTAAATTTGCTCTATTTAAAGTAAATCAAACTGGTCCTGATAAATTCTTCTTTACATCATGAGATTTCTGGGAAGTTATTTATTATAGAAATATACCAAGTAGCTAGAAAAATAAAATGAGAGCAGGCAAGAATTGTTTAGCATTCACTAATAACTAATTTGAATCACAAATTACCAATAAAATAGGAAAGAGGGATTATAAAGTCATTTATAATGTAATGTATTTCATTTAAAAGAAATGAAATTCTAAATATTAATGTTAGCAGATGATATATTATCAATAATATTATTAATAATTGAAAATACTAATATAGATGATCTTAGGTGCTAACAAATGCTTGTTGAAAAAAGATATCCATATATACATGACAAAAAATGGATCCTTGACTATATTAAAGGTATGTTTAAGTAATCTTTGACCATGAAATCAATAAGCATGGGCTATGAAATCTGTATCAAATACCCAAAATATTAAATTGTTTGTATTCCATAATTCTACCCTACTGACATTTTCAAAGAAGTAGAAGTCATTTTCCTATCAAATAGTTTTTAAGCTTTAAAACAACAATTGACTAAGTAAGAAAATTAGTCTTTGTTCTGAAGTATTTAATGATAGTTCCTATTGCCTTCTCTACTTACATAAACATTCATTGAATATTATTATTCCTTGCTAACTTGCAGATATATCAATGACCGAATGTGAAATGATAGAAAAATTCACTGTAATCTTAAAATTTTTAGATATTTGCTTTAGAAACACAATTCCAAGCACTGTCATTCAATTGTTGTCTAATGAATTCTATGAGTGGGAGAAACAGTATGGTTATCAAGCCTAGTTATTTTCAATTCAGGTAACAAGAGTTCCTGATTTTGTTTCTAAAATTAGAAAGTTTGGCTGAGAAGTATAGCCATGTGTGCTTCTCAGTTAAACATTTTTGTTTTCTTAGAATCTAGATATGTGGAGCTGGCGAGGTGGCGCTAGAGGTAAGGGTCTGCCTTGCAAGCGCTAGCCAAGGAAAGATCGTGACTGCGGTTCGATTCCCAGGCATCCCATATGGCCCCCCACAAGCCTGGGGCAATTTCTGAGTGCTTAGCCAGGAATAACCCCTGAGCATCAAATGGGTGTGGCCCGAAAAAATAAAAAAACAACAAAAAAAAGAATCTAGATATGTTCATTGAAGAGAAATTAAGCAGAGACTTTGAGCATCTTTCGAAGATGTTTCCACCGATAATAATTAAAATTTCAATGCTTGATCATATACATGCACTACTAATATTAGAATAGAAGTATGATTATAAACCAAATCAACAGATTAGAAATAAAGCTGCAGTGATATAAAACATATATGTGGGAGGGCCTGATTTTGATCCTTGGCACCCACAGTTTGAGCACTTAATTATAAAAAAAAAAGACACAAAACAACAAAATAGGGTGATGGTCCACATTTACATGATTTATGGGAATAAACTAAAGCAGGACATGACAAGTTTAACAAACCAGGTAAGAAGCACACTGAATGCGAAATGGGAGTGCATTACAGCTTTGTTGCATTAAAGATACAAAGGTACAAAGATAAAATAGCCTTTGGATTGAGGTTCAAGCAAAGGTAGAAGGACATTTGAAAGGGAAGAGAACTGCTAGTACAGATCCTCAAAGTCAAAAGGGAGGAGGCTGGGGAAATAGTACAATAAGTCAGATGCTTGCCTTGCATGTGGTCAACCAAAGTTTAATCCCGGGCATCCCATATGGTCCCAGATTATTGCCAGGAGTAGTATCTGAGTGCATAGCCAGAAATTATCCCTCAATATCAGCAGGTATGGCCCAAAATCAAAACCAAAAACTCAAAAGAGATTAAGGATGGCTTGTCAGGAGAGTAGGAACAATTCTTTATTTGGTGGAAGAATAGCTGAAGCAAAGGAGTCAGGTTTAGAGAGGTCAACAATTTCAAGGAGGGTAGAACACTCACTATACTCTTCTGGCAAAAACCAGAAATTAGAAGTTAATTAAATCTAACACTAGTAGACAATTAATTTGGTGACAGAAATGACTTTGCTGTTGTTGTATTTGGGTCATACCTCACAGTGCTAAGGGGTAATTCCTGGCTCTGGGCTCAAGGGACCATATGGGATGCCAGGGATCTAACCTGGATTGGCCATGTGCAAGGCAAGTGCCCTACCTGTTGTGCTATCTCTCTGTCCCCCCAAAAATGGCTTTTATTAAATTAAGGAAAAAAGAAAGGTATAGAAGGATGATGGGTTCTTCTAAATGACTAAAGGAAAAAAAATATTCTGGAAATGTATATATTAAATAAGTACAGAAAAAATACATTGCCATTCAAAACAAATATTAGGTCAGTTTATCCTTTATATGCACTTTACAAAGTCATACTAAAATGTTATTTAGATTGCAGTGATTATGCATTATTGACTTTTATTGTTCACACACTTGTCTTTGATTAATGATAGTATCAGGGGCTGTACAGGCCAAATCTATTACAGAAATTGATTGTGACAATTACTGAAGACAGATACTTTATAACTACCGAGAAGAACTGATTTCTTTAATGAAATATCATCTTTAACCACATACTCTCACCCACCCTAAATGACCAAAGAAACACTATTTTAAATAAACTGGAACACAATAGAATCTCCCAAGTACTTTCAAATACAGCTAACCTAAGGAAATTTCCACTTAAAAAACAAGTACAAAATGTCAACAACCAACAAAAAAATAATCATTTTATTCTTCACCAAAGGTAGGGTTTACCTGAGAGAAACTGCATGTGGCCCATAGATCTCTCTCACTGCTGACAAATCGGCTTCAAGCTGTGGGTGCTTGTGCAGTTCCCCGTCATAGTTCACCTGAAAAGGGGGGAGAACTGAGAAAACATTTGGGGCTAGACACAGTAAAAAAATTAAAATTAAAAAAGCCTGTTATACCATTCTCTCTCTGTAGGTTCTGTGATGAAGTATTATCTGTCAGCATTATAAAACAGATAACTCAATCACATATTTTGCTAAAGTTCTACAGTTTACATATGTCTATTATAATATTAAAGAGTAAAACAAGTTGATTTTGATAAGAAAATGCAAGGGTTAAAAGGGGTACAAATATAAAAGCAGCAGAAAGTCTGAAAAACTTCAAGGAATAGCATGACTGAAGAAAAACCTTTATTCTGTCTCTGTAAGAATTAGGTGTATAAACCCAAAGAAAAACTTGAAGAATTATTTTACATGATGATTAAATGTTACAATGGTTTAAAAAAAAAAAAGTCACTGGACGAAAGATCCCATTGCTATAAAATCTTTCCTGGAGAAAAAAAAATTGTGAGTTTTATTCATGTCCAAACTCTGCCTGTCTTTTACTGACTGAAAACATGACTGATTCTTTATTCTGCATGAATAAGCTGATTTACATTCTTTTATGTAATAACAACTTTGGCTTGGCTACACCTCTAACATTTTACCTTCCCATCATTTGCCTATATAAGCTACAAGGCGTATTTGATCAAGAGGCTTAAAGACTTAAAAAAAAAAAAAGACATTTTATTTTATATGTATACTGGCTATTCTGTTTTCATTTATGTGCAGTAGGAATTTCTTCAACCAGTTTTCAACATGTACTTTATTAAACAGGAAAAGGAAAATAATGAATGCAAATAGAATAATCAGGGTGCTTAATAACCAAAGCCCATCAATTTTTATAAAGGTTAATCACCATCTATTTAGAACTAACAAGGCGTGCTTTTGTTAGAAGTGTCATTATATCAACACATCAACTGAACATAATAAACTCAAGAAATGTGAATCAAATGCATTAGATAATGCTGCTTATAATTAAAACCTCAATGCAAAAAACATCACTCTTAACTGCAAAAGGTATTTAATTTCTGATGTGTAGAAAGTCAGAAAAGGAACAGATATAAGGTATTATCATTTCGTTAGAAAACTCAGAACAGAACTCTCTTAAATCACAAGCCCAAATTCTATTAGAACCTATATATGGTGGTCAGATACTTCGAGAGAGGCCTGGTTTATTTACCTGTCCTCCATAATAAAATTCTTCAGAATCATTATCACCTTCAGAATCTTCTTCCACTGTACTATTCTGTCTTGATTCCTAAAATAAAATAAAATAATAAAATAGTGCAAGCAAACTATTTCAAATTTCAAACTAGCAGCTTACATTTGGAAACTGTTAGAGGCCTTACTAAGAAAACCTTTTGCACATTACATAGATTTTTTACAATTTACATTCTAAAAAGAGAATATTATGGATGCATTTAGTTCTATGGACCTCTTTCTTGAAAGCCTTGTTTTGCTTGTCCTGAGTTGTGCAATTTAATGATCGATACAGGTTTTTAAAAAACTGTGAAATCGGGGGAAGGGAAAGCTGTGAAATCATGTAATCAACTACAGCCCTGCTTTTGTTCTAAATAAAATATCTGAAGAGCTCAGACTAATTTGAACTTTAATTAAAAAGTCTTCAGGATTATTATTCACAGAATACTCTCACTTCCAACACCAACTTTACACAAAGATATGAAACAAAAATATGCTATATACAGTGATATAAAATCAAATTATAAAAATAAATATGGATCATTATAAAGTGAGTTTTCCGTGTAAAGAAAATATTTTAGATTTCAGTCTTCAAAAGGATATCAATTAAGAAAGCTTAAGCTTAATTTTCAGTTTGTAATTAACTAAATCTATTTTGAATGCAAACAAGAAAAATTCATTTAGTGCAATTTAAAGGTGGTTGAAGCCTGTCCCTGATCTATTAACATAGTTCATAGGAAAAAAGAAATGTAGTGTTCTTTAGACACAAAAATCTATTAATTTAATATTTTGCAATCATAGTGATATTTCTAGAACAAATTTCAAATTATTTATGAAAAATACCATTAGAAATGGGAATTTTGGTTTTATAATTACTAAAGGACCTGGTTTTAGCAACAGTACGACTAAATTAGTGTCTCTCTGTTGGATAATAAAGAGAAAAGTGAATATTCTCACTCATAGGAAGGGAAAGCAATAAGGGTGGTACTTAAGTTTTTTTTAAAAAAAAGCAAAAATCTGAGGCAGTTTTTCAGTTTTTATTTCTTTTGGTTTTGGCCTCATTCAGCTGTGCTCTGGACTTACTACCCCTAGCTCTACACTCAGAGATCACTCTTGGATGATTGAGAGGAGCATATTGGGGATCAGCGATTGAATTCAGGTTGGATGCATGCCAAGAAAATACCATACCTACTCTCTTATCCTCTCAAATAAATGTTTGAAAGGTGACAAAAGTGGATTAGTGTGTTACTGCTGTTTCTAACACTAGAAAATAATCATAATATACTCAAGCCTTATACTTCTCTAGTTATCATTATTTACATAAGAAATTGTGAGTTTCCCAATAAAACTAAACATAGTCACTGATAATTAATTACATATGTGCAGCCAATCAAATACACGATTTGGAGAAAAGTTAGAAAATAAGTGAAGTTTTTATGTTCTTTATTTATATTTAAACCGGATGATATTTCTATTATTTTTAAAGAACTCCTTTTCAAAGTTAAGTTTAAGCCACTACCTTTAGCACTTTATTTCTAAACCCATGAGCTTGAGCTTCCTTAATTAGCTATTTTTAAGTTAAATAGCAATGATTCTATTAACTACAAATACACAGTAAATTTAAAATATATCTATTTTATTTTTTAAGGAAGAAGAAATGTTACATACCTCCCCATTTTCCTTCTGTAATTTTGATTTTATCGATAAGCAGCAGTTAATGTCATTTGTCTTCCTTAATTCTGAAAGAAAGATATAATTGAAAAATCATTTATGCTTTTAGTACATTATTAACTGAACAACCATAAGCTTCTTATGTACACAAATAGGATGATTCTCTTATTTGCAATAAATTAAATGATTATTTAAAATTATATTATGGTGGCAAGTAGCATAATACGCAAGCTCTTCTGAATTTAAAAGATCATAAAAAACTAAGTAAAGATAATACAAGAAAAGATATATTTGACTTGCTTGCTGTGGCTGACCTGGGTGTGATTCCTGACATTACACATGGTCCCTGAAGCACTTCCAGGAGTGATCCCAGAGCACAGAGCAAGAAATAAGCCTAAAGCATTTCAGGGTGTGGCCCCAAAACCAAATTAATAAATAAGGCCAAATAAACTAATTGCTACTAATAGATTACATCAGTTCTCATTAGATACTTCATAAAATCTATACTAACTTAAATATGATTTTTAAATATTCACTTGATCTGGCAATATCACTATGCCTAAAGAATTCCATAAAGCAAAAAACACAATACATTTAATCGGATATTTTTTAAAATATACTGTAAATATAGCCATTTTTTAAAATGTAAAGACCAAACACTAATGCACCCTAGTTACAAATTTACATGAAAAACAAGTTTATTGATGCTAAAAATTTTTTGCCATCTCAGTTAATGAAAAAAAGACATGTATACAACTAACTACAATTAAGTAAAGAATAAAAATTAAATAAATGTTTAAGTTCTATCACCTGTTGCTATTCGATGAAAAATTACTGGAATTGGCTCTGTAGTAACTAATACATCTTCATCATTTTCTGAACTTGACACATATGTATTATCTGCAAAGAAATATGGACAACTAAAAGCAGAGTAATTAAAAAACGTATTTTTACTTAAAAACAACTTACAGTGATATAGCTTCTAAGAATGAAATACACTCCTGTCCTGAATTATCTCAGGAAAAAAGAAGTAGTAGTAAAGGATCTCTGACCTAAGTCAAACATTTGTTTTATTTATTTACTTATGTTTGGGTCATACTTAGTGATGCTAAGGCAACCAGGAAGTGCTGGGAATGAGGGAACTTGACTGTTTCCAAAGCACAAATCTTTTGACCTATCTACCCAGCCCATGAGATTCAATATTAAAAGACCTTTCTACAAAGATGTTTCCATGTTCTAAGAAAATAGAGAATTCATGCAGGGGTCCTCAAACTTTTTAAACAGGGGGCCAGTTCACTGTCCTTCAGACTGTAGAAGGGCCAGATTATAGTAAAAACAAAAATTATGAACAAATTTCTATGCACACTGCATATATCTTATTTAGAAGTGAAGAAACAAAATGGGAATAAATATAATATGTGGCCCGTGGGCCGTAGTTTGAGGACCATTGAGAGAAGCACACCATTGATATTCCAAATGACAACCAAGTATCTGGCTACCACAGGTTGCTCAACTAACTGAACAGGCTCCTCTCAATAAATATTATCCTAGACTTTGACATGGGTTCTTTACAGAAACCAGGATCTTTAACTATAGAAACCTGACAGCAACAACAGTGATTTTACTCGGACCACAGAGAAAGACAGTGGGGTTAGACAACTTAGTATGCTTGGAGCCTAGAGTTGGTCTTATGCCAGGATACTTCATGGAACAGTCTCCCTGTCTTTTAGGCCAAAGATTTTTCCTTTCTATTTCCCCGTATTTTTCTGTGCCTATGCAAACAACAACAACAACAACAACAAGAACAACTGCCATACACACACCTTTTTATTGTATTATTTATCTCTTATCTTAAAAAAGTTTACTAAACCTTCTGCTATTGTATTAATGAATTATTGGAGATAAATATTCATAAATATACTTGCTACTAAACTTCTTATTTCTACTCATTCATTTTATTTTTTAGTTTTTATTTCTATTTTCTTTCTATTTTTTGCTTTCCCTTATCTTGATACATATGCATTATGATCAATTATGTCAACTATATGATGCATTTTCTTTAAATAAAAAAAAACTTATAAAGCATCCATATCCACCCCATTCCCACCCAAGTAATTCATTTAAAATAAACAAGAAAATTTACTGAGAATCAAAAAGAAAACAACTGTCTGAGGGCTGAACTACAGCCACCAGTTGTCAAGATTCATAGCTGGTAATTTTTTTTTTTTGTGAACAGGGTGAGACTTGTTCCTTCTCTGGAGCAAGAAGCAAGGGGGCTCAGGGGCCACAAACCAAGGGACAAATATGCAGGTCTCTGTGGTCCTCTACCACTACAGGGCTCCAAAGACTGCCAGTCTCAAGTTTGCATACAGAGTTTCCCCTCTCGTTCCATGACAACCAGGTTCCTGTAGTCAACTATGGAGGAGAGGGGGTTGCAGGGCAGAGGGATTGGGGTGGCAGGTATTCCTTTCTAAGCCAGAACACTTGCCTTCCCACTGGTAAAGGCTTTGTTCTCAGCTTGTTTTATTTTATTTTTAAAGGGAGAATCAAAAAGACAGTATGATCTTCCAAATCTTATGGGTTACCACCAGATAGAACTTTAAGGAAAGCATCAAGATCCCATCTATCTTCCAGCACATGACCAGTGACTCTGCCCATCAGTCATCCAGGGCCAGTTCTGCATTCCCTAAGGGAGGATGATTATGCCTGGCCTCTGTGGGAGGCCATGTCTTATTTAATGCAACTGAGAATGGACACTAAAAATTATTCCATCAATTCACTGTTTTTCTTACTGTTTGTTGAGAGAAAATTAGCATTCTTCAAAAATTTATGACATATTCCCTGATATTCCAGGATACTATTAAACTACACCAATAGATTCATGTCATATTTTATTACACATCGATTATTTTTAAATGTTAAAATATGATAAATTATTTAAAATATATAAATATGTAGCATAAAATATCCCCCACCATAATAGAAGGCCATATCCATTTCGATTCAGGGAAATTAAATGATTTTAAGTTTTCATAATATTGTGTCATACTGTAAAATTGTGTCAGTACAGTAAAAGCATAGTTTTAAATTGATAGGTATCTAAGTCATTATTCTACACCCATAGAAATGTCTGCACTGTTTTTAGATCTTCAATAGTAAGTAGATATTTATGTATATTCATATCATAGCTGCAAATGACTCAATAAACAAAAGATTTTAATAGCTGTTGAAGGGGTACGAGTTGAAGAGAATATACTTGAAACAAAATAGGTCTCTGTCTGCCTTACTAGCTTATTATAGTTGTAAATTTTGCTTATTTCGTTGCTTTTTGGTTTTCAGAAGAATATATATTTAAGACCTTAGAAAGAAGGGGTAAATGGACAGGACAGACAAGACCATATCTCTGAAGCAGGATTCAGGATTTCCCTTACTTCATTTGAAAGCAACATCAAATAGGGTGTGGTATTTATGCTGACCAAGTGGGACACCATATTAAGAAAGTGCCACAGGGCCCGGAGAGATAGCACAGAGGCTTTTGCCTTGCAAGCAGCCAATCCAGGACCAAAGGTGGTTGGTTCAAATCCCGGTGTCCCATATGGTCTCCCGTGCCTGCCAGGAGCTATTTCTGAGCAGACAGCCAGGAATAACCCCTGAGCACCGCCGGGTGTGGCCCAAAACCAAAAAAAAATGTGCCACAGTATAAGTTAGTTTAAAGAAAATATAAATTCAATTAAAACACTGCATCAATACATTAGTTCCTATTAAGATTCTGATCACTTGTTTGGAGTCTCATTTGTTAGTAATTTTATGCTTTAATCAAAAAGCCCTCTATTAAAACTAATAATTTCCTAAACCCTCATTTAGAGACTTAATGACTTAAAGATATTTGTTAACTAAATCAACTTAATTAGCCTGTTTCTGAACAAACTAATCTCTTAAAATAGCTGGTGGAGATGTGGTCAAATGGAACAATGGAACGTTCATCCTCTGCTGGTGGGAAGGTTGTCTGGTGCAACCCCTATGGTAATTTCTTAGAGAAGTAAAAATAGGTATCCAGCCATACCATGTACTGATATCTACCACCAGGACACAAAAACTTTCATTTAAAAGACATAATATATATATATAAATACATACATACACACACATACACACACACCACTATTCACTGCAGTACTTAGCACAATGGCTAGGATATAATCAATCAAGGTGCCTAGAGTAAGTGAAGGGATAATAAAATATAGTATATTCACACAATGGGATACTATGTAGCTGTAATGATGGAATCATGCTTTTTGCTACAACTAGGATGAGACTGCAGGATATTATATTAAGTGGACTGAGAAGAAGGACAAATATCAGATGATCTTGTTTATTTGTGGTCAGAGAAAAATAACCAAAAAAAAAAAAAAAACCGGGGAATGCATGGTTTCAGGGGGAATATCCAGATACCCTTGACCCATGAGAATAGAAAAAATATGGTAAGAAATTGTGGCAGATAATAAGATGAGAGAATGGGTGGGAGTTATTAAGGGTAAAAAGTTCAGGGCCTCCAGCACATTGATAACATAAAGATGACTCATACCCATAAACTACAGAGCCAAATATACTGTAAGTATGAAATCACCACAATCAATCAAAGTTAAATATTAACAGTCAAGGAGTAGGTCTTCAGGTTAGGAGGGAATCTAGGGACATTGATGAAAGGAATTTGACAGTAGAGTTGGGACTGGTGTTGGAATAGACATTGTAAGCCTGAATAACTATGTAAAATTATGGTGTCTTAATATTGAATGAAATTAATTTAAAAAAAGGTCTATAAAGCAAAAAATGTATACTAAAAAAGGACTAGTAAAACAACTAAATTACTAGCTGACTACCAACTAGGAGATATGATTCTTAAAAATCTAGAGTTGGCAAACTGCCATGTTATATCTTAGTGTCAGGGCATAATGAGGATTTTATAAAGCAAGAGACAAGTAAATTAAGACCAGAAAACACATCCTTGTTTCTTCAATAATTCAATTTCAAGATCAAATGACATATATAGTGTTGAAAAGTGAAAAAAGTGTAATTTATTTAAGAGAATACAATTGGTAAATACAGGTTTGCAAAATTAAAACAAAAAATAGGCATTCAAATTTAAGATTTTCCAATAATTTTTAGGAATATAAAATTGTAAGTATTAACAAATTAGAATTATTTTTAAATTGTTGAAAATAAATTAATTTAAACTATGATTTACCTGGTTGTACATAATACAATAGTGTTTTTTCTTTTTCTTCAGTTACAAAGATATTCATGATTGAGTTTTTGTCATGCTATGTGCAATACCCTTTACCAGTTCACATTTCTACTACCAATATTCCCACCTTCTGTCCTCCTCTCTGCCTGCCACTCTGCAACTTCAGAAAACATCTTTCTTTTCTCTCTCTTTCTCTCATATTTTTTTTCTCTTTTAGACACTGTAGTGTGTGGTTTGCAGTTCTTTTATTGAAGGGGTAATCATGCATATCACTATCTCCTTTCAGCACCCAGTTGTTGTCCAAAATGATCATTTCCAACTGTCATAGAAATTAAAATGTTTTAATCTCTTGAGTGTTGTTCATTTCATTTTACCAAAGAATGTATTCAATTTATTTTCACTTAATATCAATTATATTTTATTTATATTAAGAAAATATAATTCCTGTAATACAACAAGCTAAATAACATACAACTCAAGAATAAAAATAAGGACGAGTTGATCACAGCAAATCTAGAGTGGACCCCCAGTTAGTAGCTGAGCCCTCTGAACTAAAATCAGTTTACTCAAGTAAAAAAATTTGTTTGTTGAGGACTGTCCTAGCTCTATAATTGAGTCTTGTTTTCTTTTAGGTAGCTATGCAAATAACTACTTATAAGTCATCCTCAAACTATTCTGACATTTATAATAAGAACATAATTCTTATCTAGAAGTAGGAAAGTAAAAAATACAAGAGGTAATAAATGCATTGAAAAAAGCATATCAATATATGACAGTGAAGTAATAGAATGGATCCAAATTCAGATTCTTTCAATGGACTTCTCTTCCCAGGCTTGAGGCTGTTTTTCCCTATTAAACTCATAGGCATAGTTTAATGTTCTTCAACATATTCAATTTAAAAAATACCTATAGATCTTAATTAAAAGCTTTTAACAATATAAACATGATTTTCTTTCTCCACTATCAAGCTACTCAAGTATTTTTTAACTTCTGTAGATAACTAGGGAGAGATGAAAAGAGAATTACAGAAAATCATGTCTAACTATTGATTTTAGTCTATTTCAAATGCAACCGAATTTAATACAAATCACATCACACATCCTTCTATGTAATACAGTGATGAAAAATAATAATATAAATTTTATTGTTTCTTTCTATGTTGATTCCATCTTAATAACATTCTCAAGCCAATTATTACCCCATTTTAAAGATGAAGAGTCAAGGTTGAGAAAAACTAAGTAATGTACTGATTATTAAAACATTTAAAATAATAACACAACTGAATCTAAAATAAATGCTTGAGTGGTTTTTTTAAATAAAAAACTGTGTTGTTTTTTTTTTTTTAAAATAAAAAACTGGGCTGGAGCGATAGTGCAAGCCAAGTGGTACAACATTTGCCTTGCATGCAGCTGACCCAGGACAGTCTTTGGCTTGATCCCTGACATCCCATATGGTCCCAAGTTAGGAGTGATTTCTGAACGCATAGCAGGAATAATCCCTGAATGACACCAGGTGTGGCCCAAAAACCAAAAATAAAAACCCCAACAACAACAACCATAACTAAAAAAACAAAAAACTGGTACTCAATTTTCATAAAAGCATCTTAGATAATTGGGACAATTCACACATACCAGGAATTTTATCACCTAACTAGAAATAAAACAGTTTAGAACTAAAGAATTGTTCTGTTAGAGCAGAGTCTATGATGATAATAACTGCAAACAGACACGCTTATTCCCTGGTTTTTAAGTTTAAAAAAATTTTAACGGGGGGCCGGGAAGGTGGCGCTAGAGGTAAGGTGTCTGCCTTGCAAGCGCTAGGGTAGGATGGACCGCGGTTCGATCCCCCGGTGTCCCATATGGTCCCCCCAAGCCAGGGGCGATTTCTGAGGGCATAGCCAGGAGTAACCCGAGCGTCAAATGGGTGTGGCCCAAAAACCAAAACCAAAAAAAAAAAATTTTTTTTTAACGGTCTACGAAATCCTTAAAGTACAAGTAAACCAAATTTTTCTCTAATTACTGTATTTCTTCACTAATAATAATCATGGTAGAAGTATGAAAATTAGTGCAGGCTCAAAACAAAAAGAATACTAGTTTCAGAAATATTTATTTGTAAATTCTCTCAAATGTCAAAATGATTATTTTCAAATTGACATATTTCATTGACAAGTATGTAACACAATAAACATACCCACATTAATTCTCACAGACCTCCTCAAAAATTAGAATTCTGCTAATATAATGTTTCAACTAGTTCAAAGGAAAAACCATGTAAAACATACACTTCAACAGATGCCAGAACCAAATCTGATAAAATATTACTAATGGGGCCAGAGTGATAGCACATCAATAAGGCATATGCCTTGCATGTGGATTACCCAGGACAGTTCAATACCCGGCATCCCATATGGTCCCCCGAGCCTGCCAGGGACGATTTCTGAGCACAGATCCAGGAATAACCCCTGAGCACCGCCGGGTGTGCCCCCTCCAAAAAGTATAACTAAAAGCAAGAAAAAGGAAATGAGAAAGAAATGATACTTTCTTTTCTGGAAGCAACTGAATGCCAGTTTCCTAATTGTGACAACTCGCTTCAAGTCAGGTTTTAAAAACTATTCTAGATGTTCTACCCAATGAAAAGGAAGAAAAAAAATCAAAGAAATTAAGCAAAATCGTCATTTTCATACAACAGTTTATTAAACCAAACCTGCCAACTAAAAGAGTACTAATTAAAAAGTAAAATTTAATAATAGAAGCCCAGAATTTCATATAGTAGTAAGGCACCCAGTTTGGTTCTGGGCATCTTGTAGATCCCTAAGTATCACCAGGTGTGGTCCTGGAGACCCAGCACTACTGGGTCCCTGCAGCATAGTATACTAAGGAACCTTGAACTGAAAGAGAGCCAGTTTGGCCAAGAATCACCAGGTAGCAGGAAATGTGCATCGGTGAAGGGTGTTATACATTGTATGACCAAAACTCAATCATGTACAACTTTGTAACTATGATAAATAACAAATATAACAAAATAAAGAAAATTGTATTATGGACAACCTTGTAATTACAGTGTTTAAATAAAGTAATTAAAAAGAAAAAGAGTCATTATTGGAGTTTCTCAACTTCCTGAACACTGTTTGTGATCCCGTAAATAAAATTAAATAACTTACCATCAAAGTATATAACTGAGAATATTATTTAATCTCTCTTCGCATATTACTTCAAATGTAACATGTCCCAATAGTTGTTCTTCATAAAGTAAAATTTAAAATCCATTCTAAAGGAGTCTGGTGTTTCTAATGAATTCTTATATTTCTAGTATTTCTAACTAATTTTTTTGTTTCTAACTAAAATACTTGGTATGATATATATATGTTATATATAAATAACCTTTATATATTGAGATATAAAGTACTGGATACATCAACCAGTTCAAAATTCTATCCCAAAAAGCATTATATCCTTCCCTTATCATTGTGTTGTGTTTACATCACTTTTTTCTTTAGGAGTGAAATTACATCAAAAATTCCATAGAAACTTAACAATTTAACTATAAACAGAATCCAAGTTTTAAAAAGCACAAATAATACTGTCAATACTCAATTTTACTTTTTTCCATTTGGGGTTTATTGTATCTTCAAGTGCATTTCCCTTAACTAGGGAGGAAAAAGCCACAAGAGGGAGCTATGTATTTGATTCACTAAAGGCATCTGCCTTATTTCCTCCAGTGATGCAAAGTAAGTCATTATCTTCAGGCTGGACTTTAAATTGTGGTATTATTTCTATCCCGGACTGTTGCTCTCATGGCTTACAACAAATAAAAGACTTCTTTTTTTTGTTTTTGTTTTATTGTTTTTTTTTGTTGTTGTCATTGTTGTTCTTTTGTGTGTTTTTTTTTTTTTTTTTTTGGCCATACCTGGTGACGCTCAGGGGTAACTCCTGGCTAATGCGCTCAGAAATTACTCCTGGCTAATGCGCTCAGAAATTACTCCTGGCTTGGGGAACCATATGGGACACCAGGGGATTGAACCACTGTTCGTCCTAGGATAGAACGGGCAGGGCAGAAGCCTTACTGCTTGTGCCACCGCTCTGGCCCCAACGAATAAAATATTTACAATAAAAAGTAGAGCTTGAATTTTCCAAACTTCATAAATATTGACATCCAGAAACATAAAAGAGAGTGCTAATTGAAAAATTATGGCAAAAAAAGTACTTTTCATTATAATCATTTCATTCCCAGTTCTCTCACAATATCTTTTTAACACAATTTGTTATACTACTATTTAAAAATAGGGATGTTTTGATGAGTAATTTTCCCCAATCATATGCATGTCCTCTACTATGTATGGCTATTATTTTGGTAGAAACTATGGTTAATATAGCATACAATATGTATTTTAAACCAAAAAGGTCAAGGAAAAGAACAATAACATGTATTTCATATGTACCCTGTAATTTTGTAAGAAATTAATGAATATGTCATAGGAAAAAATTAAGTGCTAAATAAATATTTTGTCATAAGACAATATGAGCTATTTTTTAATATTCAAAATATATGAAATTTTACAAATATAGTTGTTTTCATGCAGAAAAGATACATAGTTCAACTATGTAAATAAAACTGCAAAATTAGAATATAGAGCAAAGTTTTGACAATTTATGACTTAGGTCACAATAATAGTTTTATAGCATTTTAATTTTATTTTTTTGGCTCGGTTTTTGGGCCACACCCTGCAGTGTTCAGGATGTTACTCCTGGCTCTTCACTCAAAAATCAGCTCCTTATAGGCTCAGAGGACAATATGGGATGTTGAGGATTGAAACTTGGTCTGTCCTGGGTCGTCTGAATGCAAGACAAATACCCTACCCCTGTGCTATCACTCCATCCCCAGCATTTTAATTTTTTAAGAAAGTATCTTAGATTAAAAAAAAAGTGTGTCACAGTCTTACATAGTCATTTAAAATGTGTTATTCTTTTTCAAAGAATATAATAAATTATGAACTTCTTTTTCTCAGAAAAAATCCAATCATATTTGATCTTATTAAAAATAAAATTGTATACATAACTACTGAGAAATACAGGGAAATACATATCTTGTTTTTATATCTTCAAATTAATGTAAGAAATCTGTTGTGTTCCTCTTGTTTGTGCTCTGATTCAATGAGACTGCAGAGTCTAGAAAATAAGACTGAGACCAGGGAGCTAGCCCAGAAGGCTGGAGCGTAGGCTTCACATGTAGAAAGCCTGTGTTCCATTTCCAGGCATTGCTGGTAGAGAGCCTTAAGATTAGAGGTAGGAGTAGCCCACAGTACTTCAGAGTGTGAAAACAGAGAAAAGAGGAAGAGACAAACGAACTGGCAGAGAGAAGAAAAACCAAGAGAGGGAAACAAGAGGTGAGAGAGGAGCGGAAGGGAGGAAAAGATAAGGAAAGGGAAAGAAAGAAAATCATTAGAACATAAAATTGTCCATGGCCTGGAAGAAAGATTCCTACATTCTAATTTTTATGAAGAAGTGTTTGTAGACTTAGTAATACATTTCAAAGGAGAAGTAGTGAAAACTACTGTGCATATGAAAGATGCCTTAGTTAAATGACTAGCACAAGTCAGACTTGAAGCTACAGGCTCAACTCTCATTGCCTTCTCTAACCATTTCACAAACTGGGATTACTTTGGAATAATTTCATAGAATTATTGTGAGAATTTGATTGAAAAAATACTTAGAAAACAAAATTATTTTTAACAATGCAAGAAAATTAAAGTTGCAAAACCAACAAATAAGTCAACTTGGTGACTATTTTAACAGTAATGATATCATCTCTAGATTGATAACTGTAACGGAAACTTATGTAAACTACTTTCAGTAGGAAATTATTGAGGTTCTCTGAATGTACCTCAATTAAAAGAACTCTTCCTATAATTTAGGATCCTCCACTGCCCATCTTAAAGCTATATATTTGGTAATGTTTTACAACTCTTTATAAAAATGATTCAAAAAAGTTGTCACAAGATTATTTACAATAAAAGTGAAAAGAAGATCAACATACCTGGGTAATCTTCAGATACGTGTACTGAGTAGGACACACTGTTAAAAGAAAAAGAGAAGGTTTAAATTACCATGAAGGTTCATATGCTTAAAAATTTATGAACAAGGGCCAGAGAGATAGCATGGAGTTAGGGCTTTGCCTTGCATGCAGAAGGACAGTTGTTCGAATCCTGGCATCCCATGTGCCAGGAGCAATATCTGAGTGTAAAGTCAGAAATAACCCCTGAGGGGCCGGGCGGTGGTGCTAGAGGTAAGGTGCCTGCCTTGCCTGTGCTAGCCTAGGATGGACCGTGGTTCGATCCCCTGGTGTCCCATATGGTCCCCCCAAGCCAGGAGCGACTTCTGAGCGCATAGCCAGGAGTAACCCCCTGAGCGTCACCGGGTGTGGTCCAAAAACCAAAAAAAAAAAAAAAAAAGAAAGAAATAACCCCTGAGCGCAGCTGGGTGTGACCCAAAAACCAAAATAAAAATAAAAATTATGAACAAATTCCATGTTGCCCACTCATGTATAGAAATATTAAGTCTAAACCAAGAACATTCAAAGAGATTAAAACATTTTTGATATTTTATTTAAAACACATAGAGGTCTGAGAGACACTGTTCAAGAGTGCAAATTTGATTATGAAATGCCTATCTCCTAATCTTGGTAATTTAATACAGAACATTCTTCTAGCTCAGTAATGCCTAATAGTCCCTAATTTGTGATCATCTGTATAGTTTGAACCAATCTCACCCAAGTAATTTTTCTTTCATTACTCAGGGTTTATTCCTGGTTCTGCACTCAAGGACTATTCCTGTAGGTTCTTAGTGACTTTTTATGGAGGCAAGGGATTGAACAAGGGTCAACAGCAAGAAAGGCAAGTCCCTTTGTCCCTATCTCTCCAGGCTCTAAATCATCTTTCTTAAAAAATAAAAAACACACATATTGCTCTTATTTAAAATAAGTCAAGAATTTAGGCAATTATTTTTAATTCTGCTTTCTAAACTGTTGACTTAGCTTTTGAAATAAGTCCTTTAATTAAAAAAATTCACATATGACAGTATTACCAAGTTACTCATCAACCAATCTTTCATCATTGCTATATATATATTAAACTGTCCCCCTGCTCTCAGAAGGATTGTTGCTGTTTTAAAAATAATTTTAGTTATTTCAAAGCTCCCTTTCAATAACTCTTTGCATCTGTGTGAGGCAATCTTATATGACAAATGCAAATTTATCATATTGATTTGTTCTCTTTTCTATCTCTGTCAACTAGTAAGTAAGCCTCTTGAGTTAGAAGCATTAAATCACTTTATTCATATTTTTAGAAAAAAGGCAATCTATTTTAGAGCATGGCACACAGCACATTTACACATATTAGCCAACTGAATGGACCACCGGAGCTTCCACCTGTCAAAGAAAGTCAAAACTTAGTTTGTGTTCAGTTAACTTAAGACTGAAATGCAAAAAATAATAATTTTATTCTCTTGAAAGGAATACATGAGACAAAATATTTTGCAAAAGATTATTCATAAATAAAAAATTATATAACATATGAAAAATATCTGTCCTATATTTTAAAAGTAAAATGGTAAATTATGCCTGAACCTAATCCTGTAAAAAACTACATTAAATATGAATGGACTAACCACATTAAATTACGAGCAAAGATGGTCAGATATTTTTTTTTTTTATAATCAGGGTCAGAAAGACAGCTCAAAAGGACTGGAGTATGTATATTACATCAAACAATATCCAGAGTATGGAAAATGGCTCAGGTTCCACAGATCCACTGACACAGCCTGTGGGACTTTTGGTGGCCCCTGCATCATATTATGAAGGTGAGAACCAAACCAACAAGGTAAGTTAGCCAGGCTGAGAATCACCAGCAAGTGGATCTATTGTCACTGAGCACTACTGGAGATGTCCCACTTTAAAAAGTGCAATTTACAAAGATCAAAGTCAAATGGAATAAAGACCTTGATATCAGACATGAAAGCATAAGGTATATAGAAAAACACATAGGTAAAACACTCCATTGACAATGAAAACTAAAGACATCTTCAAGGAAGAAACAGAACTCTTTAAACAAGTTGAAGCAAAGATTCACAAATGGGACTATGTTATGACATAAGCTGAGAAGCTTCTGCACCTCAAAGAAAGTAATGGCTAGTATACAAAAGCCTCCCACAGAATGGGAGATGGGTATTCACCCAATACCCATCAAATAAAAGACTAATATGTAAGATACACAAGGTACTGACAGATCCTAACAAGAAAAAAATATATAATTCCATCAAAACTGGGGAGAACAAATGAACAATTTCTCAAAGAAAAATTACAAATGGCCCAAAAAGGCACATAAAGAAAATGGTTCCACATCACTAATTATCAGGGAGATGCAAATCAAAACAATGAGGTAGCATCTCACACCACAGAGACTGGCACACATCACAAAGAACAAAAAAAATCAGTGCTGACTGGAATGTGGGGAGAAAGGAACCCTCATTCACTGCTAGTGGGAATGCCGTCTAGTCCAAAGGTCATAGAAAACAATATGAAGATTCCTCAAAAAACTGGAAATTAAGCTCCCATTTGACCCCGTTATATCTTAGAAACTCAAAAAAGCAATACAAAAATCCCTTCCGCACACCTATATTCATTGCAGAACTATTTACAACAGCAAGACTCTGGAAACAACCAAGATGCCCTTCAACAGATGAATGGCTAAAGAAACTGTGGTACAGATACACAATGGAATATTATGCAGCCACGAGGAGAGACAAATCATGAAATTTTCCTAAAAGTGGATGTACATGGAATCTATTGTGGAATCTGAGTGAGATAAGTCAGAGGGAGAGAGATAGACACAGAATAGTTTCACTCCTCCATGGGTTTTAAGAAAAATCGAAGACATTGAAATAATTCCCAGAGATTAGGGGCCGGAAGGACCGGCTCAAGATATGAAGCTTACCACAAGAATGTTGAATGCAGTTAGAGAAATAACTATGCTGAGAACTATCATAACAATGTCAGTGAGTGAGGGACGTATAAAGCCTGTCTTAAATAGAGGCTAGGGTGTGGAGGGAGGAGATGGGTCATTTGTGATGGGAAAGTTGCAATGGTGAAGGGGGGATGTGTGTTCTTTTTATGACTGAAATCCAGCTACAATCACATTTGTAATCATGGTGTTTAAAGATATTTAAAAAAGAATCAAAAATTAAATAAAAAGTGCAATTTAAACTACCTCTAAGAGATTTACATTCCTTGTAGAAATAAAGAGAAATAGGGTATAGTGATACATGCTAACTATAAACCTGAGGAGAATGAACTATTAAATTAATGTCAAAGACTTCAAGCTACATCGAGATAATTCATCATGATAAAAGGATCCATTCATCAACGTAAAGGCATAACAATCATTATATGAGTGTGCACCCAATAATAGAACTTCAAAATACATGAAACATGAAAGTAAATGTGACAGCATTAAAGGGAGAAACAGGATGGCTCCATAATCATAGTTTGAAAAATTAATAGAACAAGAAACATCCCCCTGAAGACATGAAAAATGGAGAAAATCTGAAATTGACTTGCAGAAAAACGGCTACTATAGAATATCCTTTTCAACACCACCAGGTTTGTTCACCAAAGATCATACACTGGCAAACAATAGAATTCATGTGAATGGAAACATGGGTGGTCAGGGTACACCAGAGTTTATATCCTAACTTTCTTGCTCCAGTAAAAATGTATCTTTAGTTCCTTTAAAAAAAAAAAACTCTCTGCAACAATTAAGACATTTACCTTGCATATAGTTGACTCGGGGTTTCAATTCCTCGGTAACTCCATATGATACCCAACCATCACCAGGAGTGAAACCTAATCTCAGAATTAGGAACAAGCTCAGAGCACTGCTGGGATGTAGCCTCAAAACCCAACCCTACTCTCTCCTAAGCCCCAAATAAACAATAGCCCATTTTCTTTAGAGGTCAGTGGATGGTACTATGAAGTAGGATATTTCCTCCATATATATAAGGCCCTAGGTTTTTATCTCTATACTGGGGAAAAAAATAAGAACAACACACATTTTTTTTTATAGCCATTGCCTGTTGAATCTGAATAGGATCCTAGGGCCTCTGTGACTATGGCCACAAAACAGAAAAGAAGTCTCTAAAAACCACCAAGACTGAAGCAGCACAATAATCTTGGGCACTCTACAGCAAGGAAACATATATCTGGCCACTTGCACTTAAGTGCCAATTGGTTCTGAGAATTGCTGGAGTGTGGTGTAAATACAGGACCCCTTGATTCTAGTTTAGGAACCTCCCAACGCCCTCCACAAAAGAGGAAGGAAAAAAGATCATATTTGAAAAAAAAACTCTTCTTTGATTAATAATAAGCTATTGTGATTTGTCTAATATATCCAGGTTACTGAAAATGCTTCACTGATGAATTTATTCAAGAAGCATTTTTGGTAACCTAGCGGAAGCCAAACATTACACATTAATGCTGAATAAGAGTGAGTAGAAATAAAATCAGATTAATGAATTCAGAGAGAGAGAAGATAAAACAAGATAGATAGAAAGGGCAAGTCGCAATAGTTTGTTTTCCTTACTTTGGTTTTTAAGTATAGATTCGCATAAAGTTGTACATAGAATACAAGCAGTACGTGTATCCTTTCCTCAGTGATTAATCTTAAGTATCTACAGTACAATATAAAATCCAATGAAGTAGACCAGGCAGGAAGGTAATCCCCTTGGTAATGAATTTCAAGAAGACATAAAACTTAAGATGTGATCTGAAAAGGAGTTCCTGCACCTACCACCAGTTCCAGACATCAGCCTAAACCTAAATACAGGACTCCCTCAGGATAGGATTTGGCAGGAACATAGGTTTTACTAAGTAAGACTAAATAAAAGGAACCTACATAATTCAAAGTTCTTTTCCCTTGACAATACCCTAGCAACAATACTTTTTTTTTAATTTATTTAAACACCTTAATTACATACGTGATTGTGTTTGGGTTTCAGTCATGTAAAGAACACCACCCATCACCAGTGCAACATTCCCATCACCAATGTCCCAAGTCTCCCTTCTCCCCACCCGACCCCCGCCTGTACTCTAGACAGGCTCTCCATTTTCCTCATACATTCTCGTTATTAGAACAGTTCAAAATGTAGTTATTTCCCTAACTAAACTCATCACTCTTTGTGGTGAGCTTCCTGAGGTGAGCTGGAACTTCCAGCTCTTTTTTCTTTTGTGTCTGAAAATTATTATTACAAGGGTGTCTTTCATTTTTCTTAAAACCCATAGATGAGTGAGACCATTCTGCGTTTTTCTCTCTCTCTCTGACTTATTTCACTCAGCATAATAGATTCCGTGTACATCCATGTATAGGAAAATTTCATGACTTCATCTCTCCTGACAGCTGCATAATATTCCATTGTGTATATGTACCACAGTTTCTTTAGCCATTCGTCTGTTGAAGGGCATCTGGGTTGTTTCCAGAGTCTTGCTATGGTAAATAGTGCTGCAATGAATATAGGTGTAAGGAAGGGGTTTTTGTATTGTATTTTTGTGTTCCTAGGGTATATTTCTAGGAGTGGTATAGCTGGATCGTATGGGAGCTCGATTTCCAGTTTTTGGAGGAATCTCCATATCGCTTTCCATAAAGGTTGAACTAGACGGCATTCCCACCAGCAGTGGATAAGAGTTCCTTTCTCTCCACATCCCCGCCAACACTGCTTGTTCTCATTCTTTGTGATGTGTGCCAATCTCTGGGGTGTGAGGTGGTACCTCATAGTAAAGTGTCTGCAGTGTCATCTTTGCCAGAAACAGCCCTGTGCTCTCCATTTCAGAAATGTCCACAACCCATGCATTAGATGTGCGACTTTATGGTACACTTTATTTGGAGGTTACCTGCATCCCAACTTGGGATGCATAACACCTTTCTTTTATATTACAGGGCCTTCTCTTCTGTTCTCTAACTTCTTTCAAGTCCTGATCTCTGGGCATAAATCACCAAATGGCAACAACCAGGAAATCCATATTAGTATGAGTCCATATTTTTGACATTTCATCACAAGTGTATCAAGCACACAGTACTACAAATGCAGATACAGAAATACTTGATCTGGTATCTTCAATATCTTTCTTCTTTTACCCCCAAGCCCTTATAGCCAGGTAACCACTAATTGGATCCCCAGCTCTATCAATGTGCTATGCATTTTTTTCTAAAACAGAAATCACAGCAGATGATAAAAATAGTATTTTAAGGATGGATTTATATATTTTTAAAATGTGATAAGCAATAAAAAAGGTTGAAGAAATAGGTCAGATTGCAAAGCTATTGTAGTAATAAAATATGAGTAACTGTAAATGGGGAGGAAGGTAATGTTCAGGAAAGGGCAAGAACAAATGGCAGATGTTGGATCCCAGCCAAATGTCCAGCTTTGGGAATAACAGTCCTGGCTGAGAAGATAAAATAACTGTGGCTCAAATAAGCTAGGGGAAAACATACACTATGACCCCATATGAATTTATTTTTCCACAAATATTCTCTTATTCAGTTGGAATGTATTATGGGGAAATGACAATATTAATAATCAAGGCAAATCTTCATTTGGCAGTGTATTATGTGACAAAAGTCTGGAACCTGGCCAGAGATTATATTCAGCACTATGCTGAATTAATTCCCAATGGCCTACCATCTCATCCAACAACAGTTGGCTTCATATTTCATCAAAATCAATGTCTAAATCCAAAATGAAACCCTAATACATTCTCATGTCTATCTCCAATTAGGGAGCCTGTTATAGTTAGTGTTAAATAAACAGGGAATCAAACTCCCTCTTTAGCATGGCTCTTTAAGAAGCATAGGGAAAGTTATTCTACAGCCAGGCTTCAGTACGTTTTCAGTAAAAGTATGAGGAGCAAGATCTACCTTACAAGTGGGCTGTGATGATTTAATGGCCTAATAGCTGTAGAGCCTCCAGGATAATTCGAGACACATAGCAGTAGGTGCTGAGTAATTTTAGTCAGCTTCCAGCACAAGCAATGAAAATTTACAGAACTGAAATTTTACATGAACAAATGTCCTCTAGGGAATTCAATTTGCTAAAACAATCACAATAGATTACATTTATCAGAGTCCACAGCTAACATGGATGATTTTATTTTTCAGTTGTAATATCCTTATGATAGAAAGAGACATTCACATTCATGATCATAACTAATTTTTCAAATACAAAATAGAAAGCAAAGGCCCTACAAAATGATTCAGCAGGTCCTTGTGCTACAGCATTTCCTTGGTAGTATACCAGAAGGAAAATCACCAGGGCTGTAAAATTTGAATCAGTTTTACTGTGTGGCTTACAGAGTTCTGAGGGAAACAACCTAGTAGCAACAGACATGGGTGATTAAGCTGAAGGATCTAAAAGTACTGGGGAAAAAAAAAGATCCAAACTCAAACTCAAAAAGATTCAAGAGCAAAGTTAACACAAAATAAACATAAAACAGGCAGAATATAATGAAATCAATGTGAAAAAATATATATAAAATGAAAAATTACTAGAACCAATCTTTGATTTTTAATTCAGGCAAAAGATGACTTAAGATTTTTGGAATACATATTTTACAAGTTCATTGAACTGGGGCTCTAGAATGCCAGGTATGGCACTTGCCTCTCATGAGCCCCACCAGGAGTTATCCCTGAGCAAAAAGCTAGGAGTAAGTTCTGAACACTTCTGGGTCTGGCCCAAAAATAAAAACAAAAATACATATATACTGGATACAAAGAAACTCAGATCACTCTCTTTGTTTGATGTATACTCTAAGTACCATCAATATCAAATTCTCATCTTTACAAATTTAAAGCTAAAAATTAAATCATTTCTATTACCTCAGTAATTTTTAAATAAAATTATTCCACCCACTGTATTCCTCTTTATCTATCTATCTATCTATCTATCTATCTATCTATCTATCTATCTATCTATCTATCTATCTAAATTAACAAAAGTCCCTTAAAGATAATTCCTGGGGGCAGAAGTAGTGGTGCAGGGCATAAGACATCTGCCTTGCATGCGCTAGCCTAGGATGAACTGGTTCCATCCCCTGGCGTCCCATTGGTCCCCAAAACCTGAAGAGATATCTGAGCCCATAGCCAGGAGTAACCCGAGTGTCACTGAGTGTGGCCCAAAAATAAAAAACAAAAAAGATTCTGGGAAATTGGTGGTGAGATTCTTGCACTGGTGAAGGGGGGGGGGGTGTTCTTTACATGACTGTAATCATACAACTGCAATCATGTTTGTAATCCCGGTGTTTAAATAAAATTATATATATATATATATATTATTCCAAAAAATAAATGAAAAGATAATTCCTATATATTTGTTCATTATCTACTAATTCTCTAATTTGTTTATTTTAAGTTCTCTGATAAATTTTGTTTGGTTCTGGGGATTAAACCCAGAGACTCATAGGCTCTATCAACTAAACTATGCTTTAGTCTGTAACGTCACTCTTATAACTAAATTAACCCCTTACCTCTTTAGCATTCTACTATTGAAATCCTTGCAAAAAAATCTTAGCTGCAAAGCTCACAAATTTAAGGAAAGTCACAAATAATATTAACAACTGGGATCAAAGAGATCAGACATAATATAATGCACATAAACTTTGCAAATACCCACACCAGATAGATCTCAGCCACCGTATTTCTCTCACACTCACACTCACTCACACACACACACACACACACACACACACACACACAAACCAATAATGACAGGAGTAATACCTGAGCAAGATCCAGTAGTAAGCCCTAAAACAGTTGGGTGTGTCTGTCTCTTCCCCCACAAAAAATTAAGAAGGAAGTAATGGAAAATGGCATTTGTAACATAATAGAGAAGGAAATTTTGGAAAGGTAAGTTTAAGATCTAAAGACCTTAAAAATATATATACTGAATCAATGTATGATTTTTTTAAGTGAGCTCTATGCTTTGTGATTTTTCTGCCATCATCTAACTCAAGACTTCTGAATACTGAATTTATTTACCTTTTCAATAGCACTCTTTTACTTTTTGCTGGAAATCTTCACACCACCACTTCTACATAAACAACACTAAAAGTGAAAATAGTTCCATAATCTACTCCTCCTTTTACCTTAGTTTAGCAAATCTGTAGTTATACTTTGTGCTTTAACTTCAAGTAGAAATACTCTTCTGTAGAAATCTCAGCACCAGTGTCCTACCCCCCCCTTTTGGGGGGGGGGGTTGGGCAACACCCAGTGACGCTCAGCAGTTACTCCTAGCTATGTGCTCAGAAATCGCTCCTGGCTTAGGGGACGGGATCAGAACGCAGTCTGTCCTAGGTCAGCTTCGAGTGTCCTACTTTTTAACCACACCTTTTTATAACTTCTAGCACTCAATCCTCTTCCTTTCCTCTGACACCTTCAAATCCTCATGACTCTCTGTGTGTCACTCTGCACAGCTTCACCAGTCCCTCTTGTCTTTATTTCCGTGTGTGTGTGTGTGTGTGTGTGTGTGTGTGTGTGTGTGTGTGTGTGTGTGTGTGTAATCCTAAATATTTCCTACATACAACCTTCAATTCTTTCATTTAACAGCCTCAACCCCTGATCTGTTATACACACTATTTACCTAATCTACAAATGCCACACAAAGAAAAAATCATTTAATGAGTCTGAGAAGCGAGATCTCGGCTCTCAGTGCTGCTGAGAATGACTGTGGAGCAAAGAGGCTCAATGTTAGTGTTCACAACTTTGTTCAGTGACCTTAAAGACTACTCTTCAAGTTATTTGTTTTTTCAATTATTTTTGTCAAACCTTCATGACTTTTCAACATTGTCTAACAACCTGTTCTTATTGTCCACATTAGATGAAATAGATTTTGCTAGGGTTCCTCTATAGAGCCAACCTCAGTTCTCTTTCCAATAAGCATCTATAAACTCATACTTTTCTTGTTCTCAAGTAGAAGGAAATATCTATTCCTTCACTCCAGACTAATTGTTTTACTTGATAAAAGATCCCATGAACCATGAAGTGTTGGAAACCTTTTACCATTAATTTATTCTAGCAATATCATAATCTGGAAATAAACATGTAACTGTGAAAGTATGAAAAAGATTTATCCAAAAAGATATTAGAAGTAGGGGCCAGAGTGATGACGCAGCAACAGAGCATTTTGCCTTGCATGTGGCTGACCCAGGACGGTCCTAGGTTCAATCCCATTGTCCCATATGGTTCCCTAAGCCAGGAGTGATTTCTCAGCACATAGCCAGGAGTAACCCGAGCATCACCAGTGTGGCCCCCCAAAATATATATGTATATATTATAAGTATATCATATATGTATATTTTAGAAGTAACCATACATATGATGGAGATACTCTAAAAAGCAAAATACCAAGAATGAGATTATAAAGCTATAACATACACACAATATAACACAAAAGTTATAGTGAGAAAGAAATGATAGCTATTTCTAATATTCACCTATTTTAACTGTTTCAACCCTTTTTGTAACTGTGTCAATGCATATCAACTGTAAATATACAGTAGCAGAAATATGGCTTGAAAAATAATGACAAATTTTAATAGCTGTTACCTCTTAATTTTTAGATTATAAGAATTCTATTCTATGGCTGTCTAATATGTTCTAATTTTATTATTTTAAAAGTACATATTGTATTTAAAAATTTAGAAATGTTTAAAAGTTGCCCTTTACTTTGCAGCCTTTACTAATAATCATCCTTTCTTATTGATAAAATGAAGTTATTACAAAGAGTATCTCTAGCCATCCTCACTGCCGATGCACACACAGATTGGCTTCCCCTTTTTGTCTCCCATAAAATCTATTCTTCAGGTTATCAATAGCCTTTTCATGTATTTCTTTTATTACAAGAGTTTTCATGCACTTTTTAATAAAAACAGACATTATGAAGCCCTCCATATATGGGTCCTTAACTCTACATGTTTCTGGTCTTTTCTAACTTCAAAAGATGCTCATCTAAATCTCAAAATTTCAAATATGTTTGCTTGATTTTCGTATTTCAAAAAACAAACCCTTGTAGACTGCTCTATATTTTTCAACATAAGCAATATCAACTAAATCCATTAACCCCTTTTGATTACTCATGAGCAGGAGACTCAAAATGTTGTATCTCCAAATCATACAGGCTTCTTTGGTGACCACATCCCTGGTTCTGTTCTAATTATTCCTGGAACATTCAGGAGACCATATGGGTGGCAAGAATAGAATCTGACTGCCAGAGATAGAACCTTGTTGGCTAGGTGCAAGGCTAACGCCCTTCTGTATATACTATCTCTCTGGCCCCAGGCAGCTTCTCTTATATTTACATTGTTAAGAGATTATTCCAAAGCAAATTAAGTACAATACAAAACAAGCAGAACTCTTAACCTTCTTCAACATTAATTTTCTATTGGGTAAATATCAAGAAGCTCAGAGGAGCAGCTCCTGTTAGGAATATAGATCTATTTCTATTTACCTCTTGGCTATATCAGGGCACAAGCTTCTTGGTAAAATTTTGTGTCAGGAAATATTAGAGCTAAAATAGAATCTGGAAACAGGCATTTCTAGAAAGAATCCTGAGTGATAATACTAAAGGTGGGTTCTGAATCTTTTCCAAAATATATCCTCCATCTACAGTATAAATTCTTAACTCATTATGTCTTCCACGATTCCACATGATCTGTCTTCATGATGTTCCCACAATTATCTGACCAGTCAAACACTGGCAAATACCAAGACCTTAGCTTATTGCTATTTTAAAATTTTATCCTTCCTGGAACAGGTACATATTTAAAAAAAAATAAAAATGAATGTTCAAAATTGAATTTTTAAATCTACTTTGCCATTAACTGTTTGACTGAGGTTAGATACTTAACCAGTTTCTGCCTTCAGTTCCCCTCATCTGAAGTATCTGAGACACTGTAAGAATAATTAAGGAAAAGGGGCCGGAGAGATAGCTTGGAAGTAAGGCGTTTGTCTTGCATGCAGAAAGACAGTGCTTTGAATCCTGGCATTCCATATGGTCCCCAGGAGCTATTTCTGAGTGTATGGCCAGGAGGAACCCGAGTGCTGCAAGTGTGACCCAATAACCAAAATAAAAAAATAGTCAAGAAAAAATGTGAACAGGGTAATCAATAATCTTCATTAACAATATTATCATTACTTCTTTATAAAGACTTACTACCCCGGAACACTCCCTCTATTCACTCTTCCCTCAAGATTCAATTTCAAAAGAATTTTTCTATGGACTTTTTCTATCAACCTAAGCTTCTTTAGTTATTCCTTATCCCATGCCTCCATTCACCTTGATAGCCAGTGACTGTCATCTCCAAAAAAGATCATTCTAAACTGTCACAGTAATTCATAAGTCAATAAATAAGTTTTGACTAAAAAGAACAAAAGTTATCTTTTTAAAAAAGGAATAAAGGACATTACAAATTGTCCTTGGCAGATTACCTAGTACTAAATTTTTGAATTATAAAAAAACAACTAGTAGTAGTCGCCAGTTCATTCACCCTTGGGGAATTACATGACCACATATGAGTGACCCAACTTTTCACCAGTCTCTTTCCAGTGTACATATTATACAACAAATATGGCAGGTTCTGAAAATTCAGCTCACATAAAATTCTATTTTCTAATATTATGATTAGGGTGATATTTGTACTATTTCCAGTCCCAATAGTTTGAGTTACAATTCAATCACACAGGAGTCAGAGAGATAGCACAGCATTAGAGCATTTGCCTAGCATGCAGCCATTCAAGGCAGACAGTAGTTCGAATCCCAGCATCCTATATGGTCCCCCATGCCTGCCAGAAGTGATTTCTGAGCGCAGAGCCAGGAGTAACTCGAGTGCCTCCAGGTGTAACCCAAAAAAAAAAAAACAAAAAAAAAGAAAAAAAAATATTCAACCACACAACCTAGGAAAATATCACAAAAATACTCAAAAAATTGAGGAAACTGAGGCATCAGTTCTTTTAAATGCAAAAAATTACAAATTTTAGCATTTAAGACTGATTTTATGAGGGAAGGGATTTGGGGCTATATAGAGTAGGATCATCTAATACAAGGTAAATGTGTTAACCCTGTTTCTCACTCTCTATCCCAGAATATCAAATTGAGAGTAGTTTACTTGTTTACTTGCCTAGAGAGCATAGCATTTTAAACCGTAAGTTAAACTACTCTGTGTGTGAATGTGTGTGCATGTTTACCAGTAATTCCACTCAGGACATTGTATATCAATGCAAATCCTCTGCTACTGAACTCTCATCTCTCACCTCCGCTATTTCTGTAATGAAAGTACTACATGAGAAATGTTAGTTCTAAATAGAAAATGAAGGCGGTATAAACAATGTTTGAGTGCTAAACTTTTGCACCATTATAGATTTTAAGCAAGTTATAAGCAGACTTTACTCAAGAACTCTAATGACAAATGTAACAAATATCTATCCTGTCTTTTGGAACCTCTACATGAAAACAACCAAACTAAGCTCTTATGATAAAAGAAAGACTTGATCTTATCCAACAGTAAAATAAATTCATGAAAGCCAACATTTAAATTTCCCTTTTCAAAGATAATGAGGTGATGATCTTTGCCCTATATATATTAAATTAGTTGCTTAATAATATTAATGTTCTGCTTTTCAAAACATTTCTTCTAATGGGATCCAAAAAGTAATAAAAGCATTGGATTTTAAAGTGACAGAATCAGTGACTTCTATGCTTACGAGGACAAAATAGTTCAAATGATTATACTTCTAAGTAAGACATAATCTCAAAAGGAATAAAACTTAATATATATACTTATTGACTCTTGTATTTGGGTACAGCAGTGTAAAATACAGATTTTTCTCGTATTATATAAGTTGTTTTATTTCTTTCATTCTTAAATCATAATCCAAAGGTGGAAGTTAAAAAATAGTATGCATCAGTCACCCATCACTGATAACTATACTAGTTATATAGAAATAATTCCACAATTCCTCCACAAAGGTTTGATATCTGAGTTTTTATTCTTTATACTCCGTATAACTAAGTTAACACACCTGTGATAAACATGCACAAAGTGTTGATGTCTTTACCTTCACTTCTATGTTCAAGTTCCATGTTCTATGTGTCATTTCTATGTTCAAGTTATAAACAGTTATTAAAATTTTATAGCTGCTACAAACATACCAAGGCTGCAAAACTATCCTTGATGGAACTTTCCATAATTGACTAAAGTAAAGTTTGTTAAGAACATGTTTAAAAATAAAACTATACATATTCAGAGAAAAAATTTAGACAAATATTATTCTACTACTTCAACTTTCTCAAAAGTTTAAAAAACCAATTACTTATTAAAGATAATTTATTAGTGGAATAATAAGCACAATATTTTAGATGAAGCGTAGCAAGAATTTGGAGGGTTGGGAAGAAGTTACTGGCAGTGTCATTTAGTCATATTTCCAGGCTCTCATACATATTTTGTAATTAAAAAAAACCTATTAGGCACCATAATAACCAGGTTGTTCATAAGAGTTTCAGTTATACAATGCTCCAACACCCCTAGTGTGACCTTCCTTCCCTCCACTAATGTTCCCAGGTTCACTCCAATCTTACAGCCTGTCTCCACAGCAGGCACATTTTTAAGTTTAGTTATTTTAGTTTTGGTTTCTTCTTACAGTGCTGTTGGCTCTGTGGTCAAAGTGGATCAAAGACCTTGAGATCAGACCAGAGTCCATAAAATATATTAGGAAAATATGGGCAGAATCTCCAAGATTTGGACATCAAAGTTATTTTCAATTATATAATTCTACTGGCAAAGGCAACAGAAGAAAATAAATGAGACTACATTAAATTAAAGAGCTTCTACACGACAAAAGAATTACTGACTAAAACAATCCTTAAAACTCTTGAAAAGTTTATTTATCTCATCCCCCTTGTCTTTATCAGGGCTCTGACTTTTATCGGTGCTCCAAAAAAAATAACTGTTTGCAGTTAAGCATGGCATGTTTCCTTTTCCCTGAATTCATTCTCTTCTTCCTACCTTTTTTACCTTGTTAACTCATTATAGCCTTCAGATCTCAACCCAGCTGGCATCTCTTAGAAAAAAAAATACTGATAGCCTTTCAGAGACTTGGATAGATCTTGTGATGGAAAAGTTTTAGTTTGTAATTACATACATCCTCCATTAAATCCATAAGATTAGAAGGCGCCTCTGTTTTCTTCAATTTTATATCTCCAGGAACTACCATATATCTGGCACATGGCAGAAACACTGTAATTATCTGTAGAATGAATGTTTATGAACAATGTAAAGTTCTTTGATCATCCAACTCAAAATAACCTTCCTCAGAACTTTACTTAGCAAGCATGAAATAGTTACTACCTAAAAACCAGGGACTGTAGCATATGGACCTGAGAAATTTAAACAGGCTAACCTCTGCCTGCTTATTTGTTAAATGAGATATCTACTTCCACCTATTGTAAAAGAAAAATTGCAAGAAAGGTGATATGTCAGAGAAAGCCACTTATGTAACAAGTAGAAATGATTTAAATTCTTCTGCTCTCCAAAATTTAAGAAAAAGAAGCACAATAAACCCACAAGGCTTCTTTCCTTTCTCACTTCATCCACTCAGGATTCTGTAGGAGAATCCATCTTCCAGGCAGAGAGGAGAAAAGACCAATCAGGAGCTACTGATACTGTAGCTAAGGTAGCTCTATACCCTTCAAAGGGTATTGGAATAAGCCTGAAGAATTTTACTAAGAGTACTGAGAAGACACTCACTCTTCCTGAACATGAGTGACAAAATCTATAACCCATTTCTGCTGTGTTTTTTAACACCTTCTAAGCAGAGAAAGCAGAGCTTCAAAAGGCTCAGAGATGAATGCAGAGCCCAGATCAAGCTAAAACCAATCTTACTATCAATGAACTTTTATTAAATGAGCAAATATTACAGTTGAAACTAGCATAAAATATAGTTGGTTTTACACTTAAAATTACTCTAACATACAGACACATTAACACTGCTTCAGGTATTTTTGTTTTGGTGTGTGCTGTTTTTTTTATTTGTTTGGTGGTCACACCCAGTAATGCTCAGGGCTTAGTCCTAGCTTTGCACTTAGAGACCACTCCTGGGGGAAGTTGAGGGGCCACATAGGGTGCTGGGGCTTAAACCTGGGTCAGTCACATTCAGCTATGCTCGTTCCCTGCTGCACTATTGCTCCAGCCCCATCTTGAGATACTTTAAAGATTAACAAGTCACATAAATTAAAAATAAAACACAAGGCAGGTGAGATAGTACAGGGGCTAGGGCACTAGCCTTGCACAAAGCAGGGTTGGGCTTAATCCCCTGCACCACATGCAGAGGTCTCCAACTCAATTTACCTGGGGGTCGCAGGAGGCAAAATCGGAGTAATCCTTGAGTGCAACGTCAGTAGTAAGCCTTGAATTTTGAAGGGTGTGACCCAAACAACTAAAACAAAACAGAGCAAAAAAAGATCCCTCTAGAGCAGGGCCACAAAATGTTGTATGGAGGGCAGCAAACGGCCCGCGGGTCGTGAGTTTGAGACCCCTGAGTGTCCTGATCTTAGCCAGGAGTGATCCTTGAATGGAAAGCCAAGAATAAGCCCTAAGCACAGCCAGATATGGCCCAAAGCACAAACAAGAAAATGTTTTAATGTTGTGATTTATGTCAAATTATTCTGGAAAATACACTTGTGAATTATCTACAGATCTTAGTAATACCCATGAAATTTATAGAGCCTAAAAACTTGTAACCTACAATACTGTAACAAATTAGACATCATCCCAACTAATGTTACAAGGGCACAGATATTACTATTTTTCTATTCATCATTGAAAAGTCATTTTTATTAAAGTATTCAACATTTTTCTCATCTTTGAAGGGTAGAGGATACCAACAGTGTTCACAGCTTACTACTGTGCTGAGAGGTCATTGTGGTGGGGCTCCTGGAAACATGGGATACTGAGGATCAAACTTGGATCAGCCTCAGGAAAGGAAAGTACCTTGCCTGCTGTACTGTCTCTCCAGCCCCATATTTTTCTTTGTAGTTAAAATTATGTTATACTTCCAACCCCTTAAAAACATTTTTTACTATTTTCAGTACTTTATCTATATTAATTCATGTCAGAAAACTCTAGTTCTATCCACTGCTTTTCTTGCTTGTTTCATTTTTAGAATACAGCCTAAGAGAAGGTAAGCAACTAAATCAGAAGTCGCAATGCTTAGAAACCACACAAAAATATTTTAAATGCCTACTGAAATCAATTAGCCTTTCACTCTTCAAGCTTTTGGAAATGATTTCTTCTCACAAGATTATTGTAGAAAGTGTAATTATTGGAAAATAAAGTACTGTATTTAAATTTGACATATTTTGAGTACAAAGTTAACTGATCACTAAAAATTCAATTAGCAAATGAAATTCACACTTATGCAATACAGAAATAGCCATGTAAATGGTTTTACCAAAGGAAAGATGGCAGCTTAACAAAAGCTACCATTATATACCACAGTTTTAAAGTTATATCTAAACATTTATCAATGTGTCAGAACTGAAAACTAAGTAAAGTTTTGCTGTGGAAGCAAGAATTTTATCAAGGCATACTGTGTGCCTTAAATTCGATAAAGATAAAATTTTGCCTTTTATTACAATATTGGTGGAATAGGAAAACAGTATAAATCAGGAAAAATAACACTAGATGAGGATTTCACTGATAATGGCATGTAGCGAAGCAAGGCAAGGGACTGGCAATGTCCAATGAAAACAAGCCTCTAGATAGCTCTGACCACGGACCTGAAGCTACCAAGTTAGGGAAGTGAAAGATATGAAGGGTGTAGGGCTGGAGTGGTAGGTATGGGGTAATTGCACATTGGTGGTAGGTGTACTATGGTAACACTGTACCCTCAAAACACACATTCCCTCTCTTATAGACTATTGACTCAAAGACAGCACAGCAGTTAACTGCTATTGTTGATCTACCTGCAATTCTGCTATTTTGAGCTAGTTTCTAATAGATGTATATAAATGTTTCCATTTTGTAGGCATTGCTTTATAAAATAAAAGCGAACATTTCAAAACAGCATTTAATGTTCACTGATCCCTCCAGAATAATGAAATGCCTAATGAGCTGTCTTCACCTTTCTTGACTACATAGTTACTTTCAGTAAGAATTTGTCCTCTTTTTTACCAGAATATTTTTGTTAAACAAATTAATAGTGTACTAAAGCTATATTTTAACTATAACAGGTAAGAATAATTTTTGCTAAACAAATAACAAGCAACTATTGAAGTAAGATAGGAATTGACTATATGTAGAATTAAAAACACAAATACCTGGGCCAGAGAGATAGCACAGCGGCCTTTGCCTTGCAAGCAGCGGATCCAAGACCTAAGATGGTTGGTTCCAATCCTGGCGTCCCATATGCCCCGTGCTTGCCAGGAGCTATTTCTGAGCAGACAACCAGGAGTAACCCCTGAGCACCGCCAGGTGTGACCCAAAAACAAACAAAAAACAAACACAAACAAAAAGCACAAATACCTGCCTGGCTTTTACCACTCTAGAGAAGCCTGTGCTCACTCTTAAATATCTATTTCTCTTTTTCTCCCATCACATTGCTCTAAATAAATTTTTCAATTAGAAATATTTTACTTCACTTAAAAAAAAATTCCCTCCCAGAAAAAATGCCCTCGACCTTGGTCGATATGTTTCTAATTGAGAAAGGCAATGACATTTCTAGAAGGCCAAGAACAAGAAACCCAACAAATATTGGGAGATGGGTTTTGTAAGTTCTAAAGTTGAAAGGCTTTTGAGAGTTTCTTGGTTCTGTTTTTCTAGTGTAGGAATCAAATAAGAAAGGACTTTCCAAGATTCCAAAGCTTATTCTGTCTCACCAACTCATAATACGAGATTTGCCAACTCAAGAAGTCCTTATATCCAATTAATACTTCTGCAGTGTTTTCAATGAACAATTACCTTGGGGAATGATTTATAATAACAGGAGGCAGACTATAAGGAAAAATTGTCAAAAAATTGAAAATGGGCAAAAAAAAAAGCTGCAAGGAATTTTTCCATTGGGATGATAAGCATTCTCCAATGGAACTTGCAAAAATATCTCATTCTAAGGGAGATTTTCTGATTGCCTCAGCTATTTTTCTACACTGTAGGGTTAAAGGCTAAGTTCTGAAAAATTTCATCATAATTCAAATAATTCTAATTTAGTATTACTAATGAAGGTTTTTCCTAGTAGGATATTTTCAAAATTAATTGTCTGTGCCTCCAACTAATATTTAAACCAATTCTCGTAGGCAAGAAAAAGAAAAGTTCTATAATTGTTAAATGACTCATTTCAAATGAATTTAGTGCTAAAGTCATTAAGTCATTTCTGTAAATATGGTGAGCTTTAGTGAAAACATTTTTGTGTTTTTGAAAAGCTCAAAAATAAGGCCTTATTAAATAAATAATGATATATCTATTAGAAAGCCTTGGTAGCCAATGAAAGGGAATACAAAAGTAACCTCATGAAGATCTGAATGCATCGTGTTAAAAATTTAGATTTTTATGGCCAGGGAGATGGCTCACAGATCTGGATTACATGCTCTCAACTAGAAAGTAGTCTAATAGTTGGCCCTTCATGGCTCCTAAGCACCTAAAGAAGCACATTCTGAATACCAAGCCCAGAATAGCCCTTGAGTGACCACCCCAAATTATGTTTTTATTTATTTATCTAAAAGTCGATTTGCAGTTGGAAAGAGGTTTGTGAGAGACATACTTTGGAGGAGTTTGGATTCTTGATTCATTGTTGTTATTTATGTATTTTTGAAATTTTTCTAGAATAACTTTATTAAGAGTAAAAAATGTTTATTGAGGGGAAAATAATTTAAATTAAAAATGCTTCACAAATCATAGGAGCTAGCTCTAATGTAAGCTTATGATTCAAACTATATTAAATTTTTTTTTGGTTTTTGTGCCATACCCGGTGACGCTTAGGGTTTATTCCTGGCTATGCACTCAGAAATCTTCCCTGGCTTGGGGGACCATATGGGACGCTGGGGTATCAAACCACCATCACTCCGACCCCAAACTGTATTAATTTTTAAGCTTGCAAAGGGGCTTGGGGATGCATAGAAGGAGGGAACCATGGGTCGCTGATGTGAGAAAGATGGCAGCAGTGGTTGTTTTCTGGTTGGAACACTGTGTGACTGAAACTCTGTCATTAATAACTTTGTATGTCATGGAGCCTGATATATTTTAAATCATTTCACAATTCAAGTGAGAGTATGTTCACTTATTAAATGAGAAAACCTTTCTTTTTTTTTTTTTTTTTTTTTGGTTTTTCGGGCCACACACATTTAATGCTCAGGGGTTACTCCTGGCTAAGGCTCAGAAATTGCCCCTGGCTTGGGGGGACCATATGGGACGCCGGGGAATCGAACCGAGGTCCTGATCCTTGGCTAGCGCTTGCAAGGCAGACACCTTACCTCTAGCGCCACCTCGCCGGCCCCGAGAAAACCTTTCTAAGTCAGTCTTCAGGTTAGATTCTTACTATACTTTTTGAATGAGTTTACATTAATTCTTTCTCAAGTCCTCATCAACTTTTTCTTCAGGGAATCTTCAACATGACTCAGACAAAGCTAAGTACTATTACCAAAATCTGTCAAAATGCCCTATACTAACCTTTATACAATTTTAGTTATAAATTGACTTGCTATCTAATTAATGTTTCTCTCACTAGATCGAATAATTTCTCTGTATCTTGTTAAGTACTGTGATTCATATAGGTACATGCTGTAGCCTTAGAGATTCTCAAAATATATGTCTAGTTCCTTTTCAGGTGTACTGACTGACTTTTAAAATATGTTAGTATAAGTGTATGTCTTATCAAAGATAAACAACCTAAATCTCATTAACTTAAAGTCTATTTATAACTCTGATGATTGGAGACAAATAACACTTGCCTTCCCTTATGGAATGTTTTTCATATATACAATATTTAGTCTATTGATTGAATGCATACAACAAATCATTGTAATGGAATTTTATTGCATTCCATGATGTTTCAAAATTAGAACAAAGGAGTCACATTTTCTATATTTATATATTACGTGCAGTGAATTGAAGTATATTCATCGATAATTCAATATACCCCAAATCAGGTAAATAATACACTTGATATTTGCAACACTGATTATAAAATATGAGCAAATAGCAAAGGGCATTTGAAGGTCTTAAAACTTCAATATTTGCAGGTCATGTAAATATATTTTAAAAATTACAGAAATTATTCTGCTCAGATAGCTCCCCAAGAGTCAAATAAATGTACACCAGAAACCCATTATACCCCGACCACAGAAAAAAGCAAACATCAATCTAGCTTTAAAAAATGTTCTTTCAGACACTACAAACACTTTTGTTCGTGATGAATTTCTACCTACCAATACAGTATAGTGGTACTAATGATACTTCAGTGTCTTGAATACAAATTTGCCTAATACTTGTTTCTGCACATTTAATGTGTTAGGGTTGGATTTGTGGTGTGAATAAAAGTATTATTTTCTAGTAATGCATCACTAAAAAAAAAAAATCTTGTCTTGACACTCTTGATTGCTACAGTTTTGGGTGATGAGGATGGAATGGGAAAATTTTCAGTTCCCCATTTGATGTCACTTCTAAATACAGACATACCTGCTAGTCCAGAGAAAAGAAAATAGAGGTAAGGAGAGAGTGGAGAAAAAAGGTTGAAAAAGTAAAGTCAAAGAAGGAGAAAAAGAGAGGGAAGAGAAATTAACAATGTAAGACAGAAAATACATATGAACCATCCTGGCATACATTTAAAAATTCACAAAAATACTAAAGAGAAAAGAAAAAATAATTTTAAATAATATGAAATTAATGACAAGTTGACTAATTTAAAATAGTGATGCAATCATTCAACAAATAACTACTGCCTCTCTCTAGTACCATGTAGGACTGACCATGTATTATCATCATTAAATTTATCATCCAGTGACAGTCCAAAGCAAATATGAAAACTAGGCATGCTACTTCTACACCAGTATGAAGGTGACTATTCTATTTTCCTTCCTTTCTTTTCTTAAGGGATCATGAGAAGAAAAATGATATAATGAGTTATCTCAACCCCTATCTGTACTCTTAAGGGATACTTCATAAATAATACTAATTTCACTGATACCAATAGGAGACATATATTTATACAGGATCTGAAAGAAATATTCTATTAAAAAGGAAGGCAGGGCCAGTTATAGTGCACACACATCACATAGATCAAAATCCAGAGTGCAATCCTCAATACACACACACAGTTTAAAAAAAAGTCTGATTAGAAATAGTTGATATTCAGTCTGTTATCGGCAAAAAATAAAAAAAAGCTAGTAAATTGCTTGCTTTGGAAGTATGAAATATTCCATTGGGTTTCAAAATGAGAACTATTAAAAAAAACTATAAAATTATAAGGGACCTAAGAGATAGTACAGCAAGCAAGGTGTCTATCTCTCATGTGGATAACCCCAGTATCTTGTACTCTGAGCCTACCAGGAGAAAGTCCTGAGCTCAGAGCTAGGAATTATCCCTGAACAACTCCAGGTGTAACCCAAAAGAAAACAAAACCAAATTCAAATTAAAGATAAAATCCTTTATCATCTGAACCAGATTTTTATTTATAATTGACTAAATGTTTCAAAAATTATTTTTCATAACTGAAGTCTCACAAATCTATCTTCCCCATTAGTATAGTTATTGATGAGTATACAATGTGTGGTAAAGAACAGAAATGCTTTGAAAGAAATAAAGTTTCTTTGAGAATATTTAGAAGTTAACTTTGATTAAAAAGCATAACAAAAACTACTGAGTACTGCAGACTAAGGAAAAAAATTAAGAACAGTAGCCTGACCTAAATAATCTGACTTGGTACAATTAAAAATAAAGAACACTGAGGGTTAAAATAAAGTTTCATGTGATAAGAGATTAAGGCATATAAAAATACACTAGATTCTACCATGGAAGGACAAAATGCCTTTTTTAAAAATATAACAGAAATAGAAGAACTGAGAAACCATCTTCTAAATTAGCAACCACTACTTCAATGCAGATCATTGAATTCTAACCACAATGTAGTTTAACTTTTTGAAAACTGTCATATTATAAACACTCACAAATTAAGAACATTTTATTTAAAAGTCAGAGAATCCTTTTTAGAAATTTTTAAAAATTATCTTCAGGAATTTTTAAACAAAGAATTTTTTTTTTTTTTTTGGTTTTTGGGCCACACCCGGCGGTGCTCAGGGGTTAGTCCTGGCTGTCTGCTCAGAAATAGCTCCTGGCAGGCACCGGGGACCATATGGGACACCGGGATTCGAACCAACCACCTTTGGTCCTGGATCGGCTGCTTGCAAGGCAAACGCCACTGTGCTATCTCTCCGGGCCCAAACAAAGAATTTTTAAGGAAAAAGATCTTCACTCAAAAAGCATTGATGATAGGAATTTAAAATTTCAGTTCCTTTTTAGAAGTCAAGTTCCCCATCATAGAGTCTAGCAGACATCATTTATTACGTCAGGAGCAAGTTTTACCCATTTATGAACCAGTCATCTATGACCACTGTTCAGAAATAAAAAAAAAAAAACATTATTATGTGAAAATTATTCACAGTTTCATTTCCTATAGCTACAAAATTAAAAAAAGATACAATCTGCTGAGTCAAAGCTAGTGTATATGATTTGCATATGCCATTAAAAAACAATTTTACTACTTTGTTTTCAAAGCCAAATTACTCAATGGAATATTTCATACTTCTAAAGCAAACCTTTAATTAGCTTTTATGCAAATATCAGTCTGCACATCTACTATTTCTAATCAGAATTTCTTTAAAACATGTTTAGCAAATGTACACAAAACAGTGATTTCAATTATAGAAAATAAATCTGATTTTAAATATTACAAGCACTATGCATTCATTTCTATAAAAAATATGGTCATGTGTTTTGTGTTTTTTAAGTTTCTCTCCCACATTAGATTCTAAATTCCAGTTCTTCTTTGGGAAAAGCACTAAGCACTATATACTGTCTATTTATTGCACTGTATTTTTATTGCCTGCATTAATGGGTATAAAACCAAAATTCATATGCCAACAAGCTAATCCCTAGGGTAAAATGCTAATAAAGATTTAAGAGATAGATTATGTATGTTCCTAGTCATTGTATGCTATTTCAAAGTCGATTTTTCATAATTTAGGAACTAGTAAGAGCTCACACTTACACTCTATTAACAAATATAGTTCTGTAAGGGGAGTATGAATGCTCTCAATGCTAGTAATCTCAAGTTAGTTTAGATGAGTTCTCCAGTAAACATGTACCAAATCTACTAAATAATTGAATTACAAGACATTTATGAATCTGAAAATTCTTGAATAAGTACTATATGCATGCTATATATTTCTACTTTTCAGCATCTGAAGCAGATGCCAACTCCTATGATTATGCAAAAATACAAGATATAAATTCATAAATATTTAAATACTAAATTCTATGTTTTATCCCTTCCCAAAGACTACCTTCATATTTTAATATCAGAAAAAGAAAATGAAAATTTCTGTCATAATAAAATTAAGAAAATTTCATATTCACAGTGGGAAAAGTTAAAGCTCTCTAGTGATGCCTTATGCAGACTTTAGCAAGCACATTTTTTCTTATCTTCTAGATTAAATAACACTAATAGGATTCTTAGATTTATAAGAGCCAGACCTGTACAAGCACAATGCTTTGAATAGCCTATTTTACATTTTCATGTGACTCAAGTTCAACAGACCTACATGCTTACTCTTTTGGACAAAATAGTAAAAGAGAAATCAATTTTAAAAAATGGAGAAACTTGTTTTGATTTCACTCCCTAAAGACCAACCAAAGGTAAAAGGGTTTGGAATAGCAGGTAGGGGCAGCAGAAAGGGGGTATATATAATGTAACCTTGATTTCACAGAGTGTTAGAGTGGAACAGAAGTCAGTCATCACCCAGTGAACACCCTCATTTTACAGTTGAGGAAACATAGTTATAGGAACTCATTCAATCCCGTGTGGAACCCAGAAGTTGAGTTTGGTTTGCTGACCTTTTTCCTCTAAGTTATTTGGCTCCTTGTGCTTTTTCTGTATACTGAGTCTTGCTATGGCAAGAAAATTCTAATTACCTTGTGACAAGATCTAATCTTTCTTCCTCAAAATACATCTGAAAGCAGAGCCAAAAAAGAATAGTTCATGTCCTATAAAAGTGCAGGAGGTCCACTTTGTCTCACGGGTTACTATTTTGGTTTCAAAATAGTAATCAATGCAGTGATTATGTAGTGGTTTTGTCATCTGATATTTCACTTTTAATCTGTATTAACGAAATAATCACTCATAATGTTAAGAGTGAAGTCATCTTCAAAGAAATACACTTAAGAGACAACCAAAACTAACAGTAAACATTGATATCAAATAAAATAATGATTAACATTCGTCTAGATACAAGATTATTTTAACTTCGACATTTATCAGTTACCTAGATTAACAAATAAAAAAGTATGAAGACCTTTAACCAGAATCTGGTAAAACCATTCTAGCAGTCAAACTTAGAACTATTTTTATGTATTTTTAAGGCACACACAAAAAGCAAAAGCAATAATACCAATATGGAAATAATCAATTCCCACTTAAGCATTTTAATTGTTTATTTAACTTTACTTGTAATCTCAAATGCATTTAGTTCCTTTTCTCTTCTCCTATTCTATATCCTAAAATAAACTGTCTAAGTAATTACAGACATTCCATTTTAAACCGTACCAGTTTCATAGATCTAATATTTTTTCTTTTTAAGTCAATTAATATTTGTATATACAATATTCAGTTAATAGTGTTCAAGGTGACAACAAAATACTAAAGTTGTCATCATTGTAAAGAAGGAATTCTAAATTATCAGTAAGAAAGGGAAGTAAAAACACATCTAATCTGAAAGAGATGGATTTAGATATCCGCGGGAGATATCATACCTAATAAAAATAATTTAATAGTAAGATTTTTGAGCTGCAACAAGAAATTAAACTTGCTCTCATATAACAGCAGTCCAAGATTTACAGCAAAAATCTATCATCTGGACCACAAGCACCGGTAAGACAATTCTGAGGGTCACCAACACTACAGGTCTAAGCAGCTCTGAATCCTTCTTTATCTCCCTTATTTAATCATCTGTACCTAATAAATGATTATCACAGAGAGTGGCCTCCAGGGACTCTTGGGGAAGCCAAAAAAAATTCAAAATAATAAAATTTATAATTTTACTCTTAAACTCATTTATTCCATTATTAGACTGCCCATACTCAGAACTTCAGGCCTCCTTTGATCCAGACACATTCAATTTTATGATCTCCATAACTATTTCATTGAATTTGCATATTTATTAACATTCCTATGTAGCAGAGCACTAACTCTACCTTCAGGTCTGAAATCAAACAATTTTCACCAACCATGAAGATTTACTAGTTAAATATGAAGAAAATATTATTTTCCTCTTTCTTTTTTAGCAAATAATTTTTGAGCAAGAAAACATACCTAACTCTGTTGTGCATATATTTTTCAAATCAAAATTAGTTATTATAGCAGAAACTAATATACTATGCTATTTTCCTTCATAGTAACCAAAACAATGAGAGCAAACACTTGTTAGAATTTTCCTTTTCAAATATGACTTTCACTTCAGAAGAGACCTTTCTAAAGACTTCACACTAAATTGTATGCCATATGACTACACCATAAATATGCCACATGCCTAATAAACCTTATCGTGGTGCTTAAATAAAGATATTATTAAAATATATAAAAAAATTAAAAATATTTATATTTCAGTGGGTTTGATATTTTAAAATTTAATGAAGCTCCTTGTTTGAACAATATGAAAGAATTTTTCAGTTTACAGTTAGTTCTAATATAAGGTGATAAGTAAAAGCTAAAGTATATCATAGTATAAATTTTCATATTGAATGACATGAAGACTTCTTAACTACTTTAGCCCTAAAATACATTAATTTTTAACTTACCTTTTATAGGAATTTCTATAACAGTAGAAACAACTAAGAGAACAACTAAGAACTGAGACTTTCATGAGAACAACTAACAACTGAGACTTTCATGTTGGCATCCCCAATTACTCAAAATATGACAAATAAAAAGAGTTCTGTGTATTTCTAGAGACTACAGAAACTAAAGGATGTTAATTTTCATACTATGATTCCTATGAATATTGTTTACATAAAAGGACAGCAAATTTCATTCTGAGAAAAACAAAAATAAAGCTACATTCAAAACAGAGTAAAAATATAAAAAAATATATCAATTTTATAAGTATGAAAAAATTTCAATTCTGAGAAATTTTCAATTCTCAGAATCCATAAAAGTAAGATGAACATGGCCATTTGAATAATTTTAATTAGTTGATTTAATTCAAAATTCAGGCTGTTCTTAAGTGTGTGTAATTACAGTAGAATCAATTCATCATCTATACCTGGCTCTGATACTTAAAATTTCAAGGATCAATGAAGCTTCTTCATTGAGGCACTTTCCAAGGAAAAAAGATAACAGCTTAGAAATTAAGAAACTAAGAGGAATACTTAAGTGTGCAATTTGCATAAAAATGACAGTTAAAAAATACTGACAATACTTCTGTTTGCCACTTCCAGTCCCAAGATCTCTTTTTGTTTTCTTTTTGGTTTTTTGTTTTTGGGTCACACCCAGCTGTGTTCAGGGGGTTCCTCCTGGCTCTGTACTCAGAAATTGCTCCTCGCAGGCTCAGGGGACCATATGGGATGTCGGGATTCCAACTACCGACCTTCTGCATGCAAGGCTCTACCTCCATGCTATCTAAATATGTATCACCTTAACCCACCCAAATAATCACAACCCTGGCTCTGAGGAAATAATTCAAAGAGAGTATCTCATAACTAAAATTGCAACAAAATTAAAGGGAACTTTTAAAAGCACAGTTTTTACTAATGTGCCAAATATTAAACCCTTAAGAAAAATTATAAATTCGAGTGAATAGAAGAAACAATTTAATAATTTCTCCTGAGTCCTTAACAGTCAGAACTCATTCATAAATCTATATAACCAAGAATGGGAAAGCGATTTCTGAAGACCTACTGTGTACCATCAGAGCTGGTGAATTAAAATGGACAGGGAACCTAAATTTAAATTTCCAGTCAGATGATGGAAAATACAATGAAAACATCACCAAAATAAAATAAAATTGAAGTCTATGAAAAAAAGCTGGAAGTTAGAACAAGGGCAAATGCTTTGTCAACTTGTGCAGCAAGTTTCCCAGAGAAGTGATGATTGAGTGGAAATTGGGAGAAGCTGGGCGGGAGACATGCTGGCAAACTGGAAAACACATACTAATTGCAGGAAACCCAGTTCCATCCCAGCCAGGCACTGCACTGTCCCCAAAGAACAGATCTGGAATTAGACTCAAAAACTGCAAGGTCTGGGGAAAAAAACTGGGAAAAATGTACATGAGTAAAAGGTTTAGAAGAGTTCAAAGCACTCTACTTTTATTCTTCATGTGTATCATTTTTGTTTGTTTGGGGATCACAGCTGGTGGTGCTAAAGGCTTACCTCTGGCTCTGCACTCAGGGATTACTCCTGTCTGTGTTTGCATGATCATGCAAGGTGCCTTGGATCAAAGCCAAGTTGACTGAGTGTAAGGTAAATGCCCTGCCCACTGTGTTAACAATATGTATCTCATTTTATCACCTTAAAGCTTCCAAATTAAACAGTACCCAGACTTCATAAGCAGCGACAATTTCATTCCATCTATTATCTTTATCTATATAGAGCCTCTGGCACAACTGAATGTAAAAAATCATAACTGGCCTTAAAGTATCTGTTGAAGAGCTTAAAGCAATCATACAAATAATTTGAGTATATATTTTTGATTTTGTTGAAAATACAACACTTTTGCCTTATCAAAAGACAACACACACACAGACAAAACAGTATGTTTGACAGTAAAGTAGTGAAGTAATTCTAGAAAGCAGGATGGTAGTTTTTCAAAAATATACAATTTCCATATGATCTAGTTATTCCACTTCAAGTTATCTTATTCAAACTCACTCATTAAAAGACAGAGATATAACCCATTATATTCTTATTTCAGTATTGCCAGAGATATGAATGGAAAACAACGTGAGTGAATTATAGTGAGATAAAAATATAATACATGGGTTAAATGAATACCATAAATGAAAACCCTGACTTTACATGAGTGTACCAAAAGGGTATCAGACTTAGTGAAATAAATCAAAAGGGACAAGGTAAAGACAATATGATTTCTTTTATATGTAAAACCAACTTAGTGGTTGTTTAGAAAGGGCAAACAAATAGAGGTAGGTAAATGGGGGCAAAGAAGACAAATATATAGAGAAGGACAAAAGTGGACTTTCAGGATTGAGTTTTATTTTTTTTATTTTTTAGATTCTGAGAAGAATCACAATGATTTTACTGAAATACATATGTAAGAATCACAAATCAGGTCACAGACTTGTGTTTAACTGCATTTATATATATATATGTATACACACACACACATATATCTTTATTTACGCACTATGATTACAAGCATGTTTGTAGTTGGGTTTCATTCATAAACAGAATATCCCCCTTCACCAATGCAACATTCCCAACACCAATGGCCTCCCCCGCCCTGTCCCTGCCTTCATTCATGACAGACATTCTACCTCTCTCATTCTTTAACATTGCCATGGTAGTTACTGTAGTTATTTTCATAAAGGCATTCAGCACTCTTTGTGGTGAGCTTCAAATTGTGAGCCAGTACTTCCAGCCCTTAACTCTATTGTCTATGGGCCTTATTACAATAATATCTTTTATTATTAATATCTTTATTTAAACACCTTGATTACAAATATGATTGTAGTTGGGTTTCAGTCATGTAAAGAACGCCTCCACCTTCACCAGTGCAACATTCCCACCACCGATGTCCCAGGATTGAGTTTTAATGTATAAAAATGTTGATTTTCAATCATGGTGCATTTGAAACATAGTTATAATTAATGTTACTTCAAAAAAAAATGTCAAAAGCAGTTCTACTTGAACAACTGCCAAAAATTTGATCCAAGTACTTGACACACAATTTATACAAAGAAAAACATGAAAAGAACAGTACAGCTTGCGTGGATCAGTGTCCATCTTCTCAAGAGAAAGCCAAATGAAGCAGGAGCCAAGTCCAACAGAAGTCAGTGCTTGGCACTGAAGAGTCAGGGCTGGCCCACGTGTCCAAATGTGCTGATATTTTTTGCATGAAGAAGCAGTTCAAATGTTCATTACAAATGGAAAAGTAGTGGTGAAAAAACACTATTTTTTTATTAGAAAGCTACGGGTAAAGTGATTTTATTAAAACTATCAATTAAAAGGCAACACCAAGGCTTGTCCTCTTTGAGAACAGCCATATTAGAGGACCTCACGGAAGTAAGGACGTCAATTATAAATTTAGAGCAATCGCACTCTTCCTTGGCAGAAGTTGTCCTGCAGAATAGAAGAGGGCTGGACTTGGTTCTCCAGCACCAAAATGGAGTTTGCGCAGTACTAGGGGAGGAATGTTGTTAGTGCACAGACCGTACAGGGGTGGTATGAGACTCCATGACCAAGCTAGGGGAAAACTTTGCTACAACAAAGAAAACAAAATGGGGCCAGTGAGGTAGCGCTAGAGGTAAGGTGTCTGCCTTGCAAGCGCTAGCCAATGAAGGACGGCGGTTTGATCCCCTGGTGTCCCATATGGTCCCCCCAAGCCAGGGGCAATTTCTGAGCACTTAGCCAGGAGTATCAAACTGATACTGAGCATCAAACAGGTGTTATCAAAAAACAAAAACAAAAAAACAAAACAAGAAAGAAAACAAAAAACAGAAAGCTACCAAGCCTGGTTTGAAGGGTAGTTTAAAAAAAAAACCCTGGGCTCACCACACCCATCTCCTCCCTTACAGGACCGCTGGTAATTCTTTTGCTCCTACTGACTCTGGGACCATGCATTCTTTTTATTTTATTTTATTTTTAATTTTATTTTTTTATTTTATTATTTTATTTTATTATTTTTCGTTTTTGGGTCAGACCTAGCCATGCCATGCTCAGGGATTACTCCTGGTTTTAAGCTCAAAAATCACTCCTTGCAGGCTCAGGGGACCATATGAGATGCTGGGATTTGAAACCACCATCCTTCTGCATGCAAGGCAAATGCCCTACTTACATGCTATCTCTCCGGCCCCATGCATTCTACATAAAATAGTAAGCTTTGTCAAAGACTGGGTCGAGACAGTCCAACTCCTAGTACTAAAGCACCATTATTCCCATCTAAACACCACTGATGACAGCATAGTCTAGGTACAAAGTGTGTTTAATGGCTAGACCTAAAGGGATATTTTCCTAGCAAGCATTTCAGGATTGAGGGAGATTTGAACATTGGTGCCGGGAATGTTGCACTGGTGATGGGGGGTGTTCTTTACACGACAGAAACCCAACCACAGTCATGTTTGTAATTAAGGTGTTTAAATAAAAATATTAGAAAAAATAAAAAAATGTTGCCTAACAGAAAAGGAGGGGATGTTAAAGTGTGTAATTTTTTAAGCAATTTTGATGTTGATAAGCAATTTTGATACTTTAAAGTTGAAGTGTTTTAAATAGTTTTAATTGAAAGTGTGTCCTCAGAAAGTTAGTTCAATGGACTGGAATGTAAACTTTGAAAGTAGATGGCCTAGATTTAATTTCTATGTCCTTAAATTAGCCTGAATTAAATTCCCAGACCTTAAGGGCACCCACTTTCCCTCCCTTAGTGCTGATCTTCCACAAGATATTTTTAAAGGTCACAAGATGGAGGGACAGAGATAGAAGGTCCTTGAAAGGGATGACTATGTGTGTTTATATTAAAACACAGGGATCAGGACCCACCCAGAGATCACCTGAAGAAACCAACCGCACCTTTTTTCTGATTACACTATTGGATGTGTTTTGAATTATAACAGTGTGTGAACCAATGAAATGTCTAAAAACATATTATCATATGGATTACTATAAAAAGCCCTGGCTTTCTAAGACTCAGGGTCCACTAGTGAACTTGCTGTATCAAGAGACAGTGCACCCCAGAGCTCAGGTCAATAAACCTGCTTTGCTGTTTACATTCTCTGGAGAAAAAAAAAAGGCAATACCCTTGACTTAAACTGTTAAAAAGAATGTGCCTTTCTTTTTGTTCTTGTTTTGTATGTTTTTTTTTTTTATCTTTTTTGAGGGGCACAGGGGCTACTTCTGGCTCTGCTCTGAGAAATCATTCCTGGCACAGGGGACCATATGGGATGCTGGGGATCAAACCAGTGTCTGCCCTGGGTAAGTTGCATGCAACAAGGCAGATGTCCTACCGCTGTGCTAACACTCTGGCCCCCGAATGTGCCTTTCTTTCTTTTTGGGGAGGGTTTTTGGCTCACACCCGGCCAGCGCTCAGGGGTTACTCCTGGCTCTATGCTCAGAAATCGCTCCTAGCAGGCTCCAGGGACCATATGGGATGCCGGGATTCAAACCACCATCCTTCTGCATTCAAGGCAAATGCCCTTGCGTCTGGCCCCAGAATGTGCCTTTCTTACAAACAAAAAAATATAGCAAGTCTCAAATTGTTTGGGTTTATAACTATAAATGTCACTTTTTTGTTGTTGTTTTGTTTTGTTTTTTTGGGCCACACCCAGATACATCAGGGGTTACTCCTGGCTAAGTGCTCAGAAATTGCTCCTGGTTTTGGGGACCATATGAGATGCTGGGGGATCGAATGTGGTCCATCCTAGGCTAATGCTGTCAAGGAAGATGCCTTACCCCTTGCTTTGGCCCCATAAAAGTCACTCTTCCCACATAGAATATGAACAAGGGATTATCTAGTCCCTAAATAATAAACTGGTTTCTGGTGACACTCTCTTTTTGGTTATTTCCATGAGAAGAAATAAGAAAATGGAGATATTTTACTTTAATAATGCATCTCCACCACTTACGCCCTATCACCACCAATCCCCCCAAAGAAAAATTTTCAAACAGAGAATCTGGGTCTCTGTCCTTTAGGATAGGTCTCCAATAGGGGAAACAGAGATTTTCTGTGGTCTCGAAACCTAAAAAGTTTCTCTTAAACTCATAGCTGACAAGTCTAAAGGTGCTTGGGGATCCTGCCCTTCTCAGATAATATTCAGGAGTCAGCAAGTCTAAATGAAACCAGAGTGTAAAACAGTTCCAAGTGTTGATTTTCCTGCATCAGGAAAAGGAACTTTCTCAATCATTATTGCACCTAAGGCCTACCTAAATAAAACTTTGTTTCAGGAGGATTATTTATTTGAAACATCAAACACAATGTATAATATGCTTTACAATGGTTTGTGATAATAATCAACGTGGTTAAATAAGAAAATCCAGAGCCTCTTTCCTCATATCCTGAAATCAGGTCTGAAGTCTATACTCAGTAAAAATTATTCATGAAATGTGGAGATGGTAAGAATAGAAGATATCCAAAGGCTCTTTTCTTACAGATTCTTCCTTCAGAAGATTTCTACAAGGTATCTTTTATATAACAAGCACTTAACTTCATCATTCAATAAAACATGATTTAAACTCAATAATACAGTAACATGGACTCTGAAGTCTAGAAAGACTACCAAATTCACTATCTTAATAAGGAAAAATGTTAAATGCCAATGCCAGGTATATTTGACACAGTTAAGCAAGAAAATAAAATCTTAAATTGAGAGCACCATGGTTTAGCTTGTGGAATACTGTACATAAAGAAAACTGTCATGTTTTCTTAAAAGAACCATAAAAATGCTACAGGACCAGGTGGAAGAGCCTAAAAAAAAAATCAGATTTAATAGTTCTCTGGGAATAATTTGGTGAAAAGCCAAGTAGATACTCATGAGATTCAGAAAAACTGGCATGGCTACCACTAGCAGTACTCTGCCTGAAATACACGAACCACAACTAAAACAACGAAAATAAACATCATCAAGAAAACATGTTTAATTTTCCAGGAAGAGTAACCTAAAGCTTAGCATACCTTCTTTCCACTGTTGCCAATGTTACTATGACTTAACGTAAGTCATTATAAATACTTGTTGTAGTGCAGGTGTTATGTGCTCATAAACTAATGTAAAAGACTGTCGTGAGAAAAATATAAAACCTTAATAAAATTAGCCTTAAGTTATGCCATTTAACCCACTGGTTTTGCTTTTGACAACCATTGCTAAAATAAATATATAAAACTAAATTTCATAGAGACCAATTGAACATATATCTATGTCAAAGAGCAGGAGCTGCCTAATATCTTAATAAAACTAACAGTGACAGCTCAAGTATAAGAATTTTAGTCTAATACTATGTATTAGTATCATTTTTAAAGAGTATTTCGGTTTTAAAATACTGCTGAGGCCAGGGAGACAGAACAGAAGAGAGGGTACTTATCTAGGAAGCAGCTATCCTAGTTGGGAGTGACCTCTGAGCTCAGAGCAAGGAGTAAGCCCTAAGCAAAATGGATGTAGCCAGGGGTCTCAAACTCACGCGGGCCTCAAACGGCCCTCCGTACAACATGTTGTGGCCCTGCCCATGAAGAATCTTTTTTGTTTTGTTTTGTTTTGTTTTAGTTGTTTGGTCACACCCCCTGATGTTCAAGGCTTACTACTGACTTTGCACTCAAGGATCACCCCGACTTTGCTTCCTCCGGCCCGCAGGTAAATTGAGTTTGAGACCCCTGATTGTAGCTCCAAACCACAAAATAATAATAATAAATACATTGCCAGTTACTTTTTTTTACTTTGAGCATTCTCCTCAAGGTAATTTTTCTTTAAGTAATTTTTCCTTTAAATATTAGCATTCTCCTCAAGGTAATCAAGAGATAAAACAAAGTAAAAGTTAATTTTAAAAACAACTAAAATATTTAAAAAAATAAACTTCACTGATATTCAACTAGTACTTCAGTCAAAAATGTTCAGACAGGGGCCGAAGCAGTGGAGCAGGCCATAAGGCGCACACACTAGCCTAGGATGGACTGCGATTTAATAATCTCCTGGTGTCCCATATGGTCCCCCAAGCCAGGAGTGCATAGCCAGGAGTAACCCGCGTGTCACGGGAAGTGGCCAAAAACCACAACAAAACCAAACAAACAAAATGTTCAGACATTTATTTATTTATTTTTGGGTTTTGGGTCACAACCGGCAGCGCTCAGGGGTTCCTCCTAGCTTTACGCTCAGAAATCGCTCCTGGCAGGCTCAGGGGACCATATAGGATGCCGGGATTCGAAACACAGTCCTTCTGCATGCAAGGCAAACACCCTGCCGCCATGCTATCTCTCCCGCCCTTATGTTCATACATTTTAAGGACAATCTTAACTATGAAAATATTAAAGAGTATCATACGTTGCCAAAATAGCAATATGTATTGCTTTTTCAAAAAAATAAAAATCCATTTTCTATGGATGAGAGATTACTGCCTAAACATATTATTTTACTTAATTTTTAATCCATTTATCACAAGCACCTGATGAAAGCAATTGTATCTCTTACTTATTTACATGTCAGTATCAATCCAAACTACCTGCAAGCTCCATTACGAACCAGTCAACTTTCCTGTTCAATATAAGATAATCAGCCTGATTTTCTTTTGTAGAGCTGGATTATACACTTAATCATTTAAAAGGTAATATATACATTATATTATTTATAATTTATTTATTTTAAATGTATCTACTAAAATTTTAGCAATTTGCATGTTTAGCAAGAATGTAAAATAATCAATTTTATACACAATATAATTTTACCTAGCTAAATATTTGCTTGTTAATTCCAAAAAGCAGAAAGAAAAGCCATGTAATTTGAACAGTGACATTATCTAGATTTTTTTACAGTAGTTCCTGAAGATTATTTATAGGCGTATTATTGGCCAAAATTACGTTCACCTCAAAAAGTAATTTTTCTCACAGGTTTTCAAATCTATTTTTAAAAATAACCTAAATTTCCTTAAAATTCAAGAAATAGCCTAGACTGTGTATGTGTGTGTACACACACACACACACACACACATACACACACACACACACACAAAACAAATACAACTGGGGAAATTAAAAAGTAAACCTCCTAGTGAAGATATTTTGTTTCGCCTACTTTTCTTATTTCTTTTTATTCTTTTTCTTTCTTCAAGTGTTCTTTAAGAACCTCTTCTTAGCTGAATATATGGCTAATCGGCAGTATTTATGCTTCACGTGTATAAGGTCTTTGAATTTGATCCCTAAACACCACCCAGGAGTCTTATTCTCATCTCTAATCTGAGGATTATTACTACAAAATGGAAAGTTATCATCCATTAAGAACAAATTATAAATTCAACAGTTTCATTCTATTATAGAGCTTTACAGTTATTTCTAAGATTTCATATTAGATATCTGAGTAAACAAGGAAGCAATTAGATGTTAAGAGGTTTATTTGACATTTTATAGCAGGAGAATAATAGAAACAGGATAAAAACATTGTACTCATTTGAGCATATACAACTTAAATGAAATTAAATATAGTCAATCAAATGTAAACCATTCATTTCAGAAAAGAAATTCCCTATGGCCATTGATAAACAGGTAATCACATTAACATCTTTATCACATTTGTCATTATCATAATCAACATAGGTGTCTTGAAAAGACAACTGCAAAAGAAAAATCTACTCCTAGCAGAGAATGCACTGATTAACCCCTGGAGCAAAAAGGCAAGAAAAAATAATTTACTATCCTTCCACTGCTTCCTAAAACAGTAATAACAACATTTTGCTCTCTAGGACTCTGAGTTGAGTACATTTTAAAAACAATCATGTAAGAGCCAAATTATATTTTTTAATTATCAGATCCATTATGGCATCTGAAACTTTGTTCTCAAGGGAAAAGATGTTTTATTTTATTACCAAAGCCATTACCATATTTCAGAGACAAGAATACATTTTAACATTCATCAATTATAAAGGCTGAGTAAGAATTAATAATATCTCTAATCAGCAAATTATTACCAGCACATTCTAGCTATTGACTATTGTCAAGTCACATTTCAGATCATACCAGTAAGAGGGTTACAGAATAATATTGTAAACTATGTAAATTTTCTGCTAGAGAATTATTCATGACTTAGTGAACTTAAATGCCCTCTTGATGCTGGACAACACTAAACCTTCCTAGGTAATATATTATTCACATCACTTTGCAGGAGTATAAAAACGGTGGGATAATGTGACATGCATGAGATCATTATTTTTAAGGACAAAATAATCTCCACTTTTTTCTGACTGAGACAATGATCTATGTTGACAAAATTTCTGAACCCACAGATTTTTGGGTCTTAGTGGGCCCAAATCCATATTAGTAATGTAATTTACATATTTCACTAGCATAATGTAAGAGATTGGCTTTTCACCTATACAACGTATAAAAATAGAAAAATTCTAGAGGAAAACAAGAAAATTTTTTTTTTTTTTAGTCTCCAAAACAGGACTATAGGGGCCAGAGAGATAGCACAGTGATAGGGTGTTTGCCTTGCACGCAGCCAACCCAGGACAAATGGTGGTTCAAATCCTGTCATTTCATATGGTCCCTTGAGTCTGCCAGGAGCGACTTCTGAGTACCAATCCAGGACTAACCCGAGTGCCAACATGTGTAACCCAGAAACCAAAAATCAACAACAACAACAACAACAACAACAAAAAAAAAAAAAACCCATAAAACAAAAACATCAATGTCCTCATTTTGCACTATTATGTAAAGCTATAGTAATCCTAACATAATCCTAATGGTATGGTGTTGGCACTATGGTGCAGAAATAAAGATAGATATATTGATTGATAAAACAGAATTTAGAGACCAGAAATAAATCTACATAAATATGAATGATAAAAGTCAGGACTATGGGGCCGGCGAGGTGGCGCTAGAGGTAAGGTGTCTGCCTTGCAAGGGCTAGCCAAGGAAAGGACCACGGTTTGATCCCCCGGCGTCCCATATGGTCCCCCCAAGCCAGGGACAATTTCTGAGCGTAGCCAGGAGTAACCCCTGAGCATCTAACGGGTGTGGCCCGAAAAACCAAAAAAAAAAAAGTCAGGACTATAAAGTAAAATTATTTCAAAAAATGTAAAAACAAAAATGGACGGTCACATAAAATAATGAAACTAAACCAGTACTTCACATAACAAAGAAAAGTACATATATATTTTAGTATAACTATATGTAATATATATGGGAATGAAGGAATAGTATCATGTAATAGACTTGCCTTGCATACAGCAGGCCCCAGTCCGATTCCCAGGACCTATACAGTTCCCTAGGTCTAACCGAGTGAAGAAAACCAAGAATAAATTGTAACCCACTGGGTTCCCACTTAATCATAATAACAACAACAACAACAATAATAATAATAAAATATAAGTCCCAACAGGATAAAATAATAAAAGGAAATGTAAGTAATACACTGCGTGGTATTGCTTCAGGAAGTCTTTAGAGACTGCATTCCAATGACAAGAGAAACAAAAGTAAAAATAATAAATAAAATTATATGAAATTAAAATGTTTTTCTGCACAGTGAAAGAAGTATCATTAAATTAAAAAGATATCCTACCATAGGAACTGAAGACGAAAAGGTTAAGGCACTTGACTTACATGTAGCCATTCCTGATCTGATCACTGGCACCTCAAAAGGTATGTCAAGCACTGCCAGGCCTGAACACTACTGGGTGTTACCCAAAATCAAAGATTACCCTGCCAATTGAGAGAAAATATTTACAATCACATATACAACAACATGCCAATTTAGATGTGAAAAGAGCTCATAAATTTACCAACAAAATAACAAAAAACTCCTCCCAAAATTGAGCAGAACTGATGAATAGACACTTTCTAAAATGACATCCATAACGCCAACAGGCACATTTTTGAAACATCATCCATACTTGCTGTCGAGAAATGCACATAATAAACATAAAGAAACATCACCTCATACAACTGTGAATGACCTTTATTACAAATATCAAGAAAAATCAGAAAAGCAGTGTTAAAGGCATATGATTAAAATAAAAGAAACACTCATTCACTATTCAGGGTAATGTAAATGTACGTAACCTCTAACAGAAGACAGTATGGAAACTTCTCAGAATATTAAAAGTAGGTAGGTCCAACAAATTTCTTCTAAGTATGTATCAAAAATATAATCATGTAATCTGAAAATGCATTCCAATGTTTACAAGTATTTATATATTAATAGTCATAGTATGGAAATAAACAAAGCACCCAACAACAGATAAATGAATAAAGAAATATGGGGTGTGTGTGTGTGTGTGTGTGTGTGTGTGTGTAAGCACATGTGAATAGAATACTACTCAGATAAAAGAGAAGGAAATCTAGACATGGGTAACACTGATAGGTATTTTGCTAAACAAAATGAGTCAGAATAAAGACAAATAAAGATGATTACACTCATACAGGACATATAATGAAATAGAGCAGACAAAGTCAAACCAAAACAAACCCTCAGTTTCTTGCCACTGAATTGAAGTTTTCAGAGAAAGAGGAAGAGAGGAAGGTCAAGGAAGTTCAGTGCACTAAGATGGACTGTACAGAAGGTTTAATGTGGTTGGCATACATCTGAAAAGATATGAACCTATACTCCCCATACAAGCAGTATTGTTATATAACAGATTTCCTTACAAAACTAAATGTATAATGAATAATATTTTTTCAAATGTGAAAATCTTAGGTTAAATAAGATTCATAAAGAAAATTTAAATTATTTTATAGACATAAAAATTACACTAAAAAAGGAAAAGGAGATAAATTCAGCCACAGATGTTAAAGTTAGAGAAATAACTATGCTGAGAACTATCATAGCAATGTCTTTGAGTGAAGGATGTAGAAAGTCTGTCTCGAATGCAGGCAGGGATGGGGAGGGAGGAGATGGGACATTGGTGATGGGAAAGTTGCACTGGTGAAAAAGTTGCACTGGTGAAAGGGGTGTTCTTTTTATGACTGAAACTAAACTACAATCATGTTTGTAATCGTGGTTTAAATATATTATTAAAAATAAACAATAACCTTCCTATTTAATGTAGGTTGTGTCTACTGTATACTATTCATGGGGGTTAATCAACCAATTGGAGACACAGAACAATACATTAAGTTATTAAAGAAGTTACAGGTACTTGACTTTGGAAATTAAGAGAAAATGAGATAGGGGATTTTAGCAAACTGAATATTCTCCAAGAATGTCAGTTGTGTGCTCTGAGATAAATTGCTGAATACATGGACTATACCACAAGACACAATTAGCTTAATGCTTCTTAAGCAGCTGGGCAATTTTCATATACCAATAAATCATCTATCAGAATCAAAACAAAACAACTTTTTAGTCTCCTGGTTCTGTTTGGTGTTTAAAGGACATACTTTCTGAAACCATATTCATCCACTATTTAAACCTCCTCATAAGAATCACTTAAGAGGCAGGGGAGACGCTACTAAAAAAGCATCACACGTGGTGATATTAAAAGACAGTGAGGATCTTCACCTGACTCAAAGATGTTTCATAATTCTAAAGAAAAGTAGAAAAATATTTTTAATTCCATTACATTACTTTGATTAAACTATGGCTTTGTTCTTGTCCCATCAAATAGCAGTTTTGTTTGACTAGTTACTATTATGCTTCTCTGGAACAAGTCATACAAACATTTCTTAAAAGTTGCCCAAATTCACTAAACCCATTTTCTCAGATTTTGCATCACTTAAAAAAAAAAAAGAGGCTTTTTTTAACACATTTAATCACTTCCATAAATCCAAGTGACCTCTTTTCTCTGCCAATCATAACTAAACTCTCAGTAGTACTAGACAGCTACAGATTGTCTCTCTTTTAACACTCACGTCTTCCATTACATACACCTTCCTTCTCTTAGCTCCATGCTTATGGTGTCTCCTTTTACTCAATTGCTTGATATATCTTCTAGCTGGGCCTCTAAATTTGTGGGAATATTATACTACTCAGATCTGCAACCTCTTCATTCCTCCATATGCATAGATGCTATGAGCACTACCACCTAGATATAAATACTATCTCTATGATGAGAATCTTACACCATCCTTCATTCCTTAACTATCAATTCCAAACAAGTATAACTTTCCTATATAACCTAATGATGTTCTACCCAATCCCAAATATTCTACCCAATCCCAAATATTTTCTTGTCCAAAAATCTAGTATTATCAAAATACTTACTCTGGCCAAATTTTTTGAATCATAGTTCATTTCACTCCCTCATTGCCTACAAGTCACTCTATTCCGTAGTGTACTGTGAACACCACTTTTCCACTTCTGTTATGCATTTCCTCTGCTTCAATCCCAGCACACGTTACCACAACGCCACCTTTCCCCTGAACTTATATTTTTTAATTTTGGGGCCACACCAACCTGTGTTAGGGCTTACACATAGCTCTGTGTTCAGGGAAGAATCACTGCTGGTGGGCTCAGGAGACCATATGGAGTATCAGTAAATAAATTATTCTCAGCCGTGTGCAAAGCAAACACATCACCATTGTACTGTTACGTTTCCTTGAACTTTTTGTTTTTGTTTTTTGGGTCAGACCCAGTGGTGCTCAGGAGTTACTCCTGACTCTGCACTTAGAAATCTCTCATGACAGGCTTGGTGGACCATATGGCATGCTGAGGATCAAACCTGGGTCCGTCCCAGGTCAGCAGCATGCAAGGCAAATGCCCCACTGATGTGCTGTCACTCCTGCACTTCTTGAACTATTTTTATATGCTCCAATTTAGACTTCCAACTTTCTGTTTTTATGATACATATATATGTACATATATGTGCCTATATATCTATACACATTGAGGGCCCGGAGAGATAGCACAGCGGCGTTTGCCTTGCAAGCAGCCGATCCAGGACCAAAGGTGGTTGGTTCGAATCCCGGTGTCCCATATGGTCCCCCGTGCCTGCCAGGAGCTATTTCTGAGCAGACAGCCAGGAGTAACCCCTGAGCATCGCCGAGTGTGGCCCAAAAACCAAAAAAAAAAAAATATATATATATATATATATATATATATATATATATATACACATTGAATATGTAATATGTACTCAAAATATAAATTATTATATTTAACTATATGTTTTTCTGCTAAAAATATTGTATTATTCTGGCCTAGTAGTTAGACTTCAATTCAGATTTCTTAAAATTATATAATCTTCCTGCCTACATCATTCCTAGTCACTTTGTTAGCATAGTATCAAGAACACTGAATGATTTATAATAGGTGAGCATCTACTAATTGTTAAGTCAGTTCATGAATTATTTAAAATATGCTAGATGTATGTTTATACAAACAGCTTTCATTCCCCAGTAGCAACAAAACATTTACCCTATTTTGAAATCGGAGTATCTTACATTAGCTCACTTCATCATCACTTTAATTAATGAGAAAAAAACTAATTTCTGTTTTTTGACATGGCAATTAATTCAAAATTACCCTATCATATATTGCCCATGCCATATCTTCAGTCATCTTGTCACCTTCAACAGTTTAAATGCAAGGATTCTAAACCTACTCCTTTCTCAAAAAAGTCTCCAAGTCTGCAGCCATTAGCCTCCACATGGGAACATAAGAGTCTAGTATGATTATTCTGAAGTACAGTAAAGTTTTGAAAAGAATTTATCATATGATAAAGTATGAAAATTTGAGATTTCTGATACACTGAGATTTTTCAATCATCTATATTTTCATAAGTGAAAAATAGAAAGGACTGGCATTACAGGTAGAAAGTTGGAAACTAAAAAATTAAAGATCTCATGTAGTCTTTAAAAAAAACTGTGGAAAAAAAAGTGGATGGAAACTATAGTACAAGCAAGCAACCAATTCAGGTTCAAACCTTGGCATCCCATTTGGTTCCCCAAGCACTGCAAAGAGAAATTCTTGAGTCCAGAACCAGGAGCAACTCTGAGAAGTATCAGGTGAGACCCCAAAACAATACAAAGCAATACAAAAAAGCCTATTAAAAACATGTGCCATCAACCTTGAATGCTACTTGAGAATCAGTATTGGATTTGATCTTTATCTTCCCGTTAGTACTTTTCCTATAAAAATAATTCTAATACCAAAACTCTCTTATTCTCCCTGTCAGACATGTTTTTGGTTCCTAATCTTAATTTTCCACTAAGACCTGAACATGTCTCTTCTCTCATTTGAACAACAGAATATACTATACTATATATGCTTATTTATTTATTTCCTAGCCTATTAGTGCTTAAGGACTAGGATGTTTCTATATTCAAGGTGGCCAGTTATAGACCTGAGGCCTTAGTTTTTTTTTTTGTTTTTTTTTTTTTTTTGGTTTTTGGGCCACACCCAAAACTCAGGGGTTACTCCTGGCTGTCTGCTCAGAAATAGCTCCTGGCAGGCACCGGGGACCATATGGGACACCGAGATTCGAACCAACCACCTTAGGTCCTGGATCGGCTGCTTGCAAGGCAAACGCTGCTGTGCTATCTATCCGGGCCCAAGGCCTCAGTTCTTAATAAAGGAATGAAGTGAAGAGATCAGTTGTAATGATTTTAATATATGTAAGTTATTTACCAGGAATATATAATAATTGCTACCACTTTATACATTTAATAAAGTATTTCCCTGTGTTAACATAAAGTCCATATTATGAATAGATTTTAAAATGTGCCTGTACATTTTTTTCTGCAAATAACAACACAGCAAAAAGAACATGAGTATTTGTTGTTTTATAGGCACTTCACAAAATATTATCTAGTCATTCACTGGGAAGAAACAAGGGCTTTTCAAAGATCTGTTCTTGTTTTTAATAAGGGACCAAATGCCTATTTAAATAAACTATATAACTACATAGCTTTGGGATAAGCTTACAAACCAATAACCTACACCCAACACAGTTCTTATTACTTGGTCATAAAAAAATTTAACGTTTGCTATTCCACTTTGCAATCGATTTCGAACCATATTGAACATAGTGAAAATGAGCAAAATTTATTCTTTTTTAAATTAATAAGAAAAACATATATTATTATAAGACATAATGAGATCCTTAAGGAAGCAGTTAAAACATTTCTTTCAAAAAATCCTTTAGATATTCATTTCTCTGATAGTTTTTACCACCACAGTAACACAAGATATATAACCTAACTTGTCATTTGCTCCAATAGCTGAATAGCAAATAAGGCTATAACTGATGATAATAATCACTATTGAAAACAGAAATGAGTAGTGATTTTACCAACAAGGCCTCTGCCACCAAGTGTCCAAAACCCAAAAATCCTTTAAAATTAACAAAAAACAAGACCTTGGTTCTCTAATAGAAAAAATAAAAACATCAAGACATATCTGTCAGCATTTACTAGTAAGCATGGGGGAGAAGAGTCAGGTCTACAGCACTGTACAACCTACTAATATCATCAATGAGTTAATTTTTTTGCCATCATTACTTTATATCTCTCAGGTTATAGATTTTTTTCCCTTTGTGTTAACTGCTTTTATACCCCTACAGAGTTCTACTGCATTCCCAGCATCATATCCAGAGAGAAGAATATCTAAAGCAGGAAAGAATCCCCATGTATTTTCTCCTTCTTAAGAGAATGGGAGTCAGTTCCAGAAGTCTCAGAGCAAATTCCTCCCAGAAAGCATAAATTAATCACACAGAGATGAATCCCTGAACTAATCAGGGCTGGGAGGAGAAGGGACCAAGCAAAGAGGGTAAAGAACAAGAATGGATTAAATGCACTCTTTTGCCCCAGATTCGCAAAGAGGGTTACTCACTTTCATTACGGTGATTCAGTGAAAAAAATTGGTTTTCTCTATATATGGGAAAACTAGAAAAAAAGAGTCTGACAGACAATAATGTTTGAAGCAGAGGAAATAAAGGGCGTGAAAACAGTTAGCTCTACAAGAGACCAAATCACTGAGCTCTAAAGTGAGAGTAAGAGGAAGAAATGGGTTATAATGACAGTTATATTTTCCTTCCCTTCTCCCTTTCCTCTTTCTTTCACCTCTCACCCACACATACAGACTCATTCATATACACATCCTTAACTCCCAATCCATTCACCATCTCAGCCTCTATGTCTGTTAGGGTGAGAGGGAGGGCGATAGACCCTGTCATAAACTTTGCCTTTGTTCTCCATTCTCACTTTCTCCCGTGTTTTGTCGCTTTACTAGATGTATTTAGTAACACAGGGTATTTTGAAAGGGAAGAGTAAATGTCTACCCAAGTACTGAATTTAAACATCCCTGCTCCCAGAGTGCTAAACACTAAATCTTGTGGCAACTACACAGTATTCTCTAAAGCAGGGGACCACAAACTATGGCCCACAGCCACATGTGGCCCACCCAGGACATTTATCTGCCCACTGGGTGCTTTTGCCTAATGCCTGTCCTGCTTAGCAGCCCATTCATCCCAGGCTGCAGTGAGCATATATGGGATGTGCACCACTCTCTCTAACCCCTTTTCCTTCTCTCTTATCTCTTGACTCCACTTCCCTAAGACAGGGATCCTCAAACTAAGGCTCACCAAAAGCATGCTCATAGTTCCCATTGAAATACTGTTAAGCTGGGGCCCGGGCGGTGGCGCTAAAGGTAAGGTGCCTGCCTTGCCTGCGCTAGCCTTGGAGGGACCGTGGTTCGATCCCCCGGTGTCCCATATGGTCCCCCGAGCCAGGAGCAACTTCTGAGCACATAGCCAGGAGTAACCCCTGAGCGTTATCGGGTGTGGCCCAAAAACCAAAAAAAAAAAAAAAAAAAAAAGAAATACTGTTAAGCTTGTTACCTTTATTTACATGTTCTTCATTTTTAATATTTTTTGCTTCCATTTTGTTTTTTACTTCAAAATAAGATATGCGCAATATAGATAGGGGTTTGTTCATATTTTTTTTTTTTTTGGTTTTTGGGCCACACCCGGTGATGCTCAGGGGTTACACCTGGCTATGCGCTCAGAAGTCGCTCCTGGCTTGGGGGACCATATGGGAAACCGGGAGATTGAACCACGGTCCATCCAAGGCTTTCACAGGCAAGGCAGGCACCTTACCTCTAGCGCCACCGCCCGGCCCCTTGTTCATATTTTTTAACAATAGTCTTGCCCCCTCCAATGGCCTAAGAGACATGAACTGGCCCTCTCTTTAAATAGTTTAAGGACTCCTGAAAAGTGTTGTTGGTTTTTCCTAACTTATATAATCACTGTATTTTACCCACTATCAAGTAGTGAATGAAACATCTTCACATGAATGTAACAGACCAAACAAAAATGACTTTTGGAAAAAATAACAAAATTAAGTGTAGAATTGAGTTGGACACTAAGAAAGTGAATTTATTGGTGTATACATCAGTCAGTAAGAAGAAAAAGCCCTTCTCCTTTCTTGACTAAAAGCTTTATATTTCCATTCCCTCTCAAGTTCAGCCACTTGACCATAAGATAGCTGACCACAACAACAAAAAAATGGGTTAAACACCCTTTAATCAAAATATAATTTAATGATCTTTCATCTCTTACTTTTCATCTCTCAGAACATAGAATGCTTCCTCTCTCAAGTAATAAATTCAAAATTCAAATGAAAAAATTTTTTTGTTGAGTCAAGTCAGCTTGTAGAGAATTGCATATGCTCATAAAAGATCAAAGCTATGTCATTGTCATCTATCACTTTAATGTAAAATATTCATCTGTTGAGAATGACCACATGGTATATAAACCAGAGTACACACTGAAAGCTTAAGGAAGCAGCTATCAGAACTAATTCTGTTAGCTTCTTCCTCTGGGAAGCCCTAAAAGAAACTATGAAAATAAAGTGACCTTCCTTTCATCTATGCAGTAAACACATTTTATTTTAATAAATTTCAGGAAAAAGAAATATAAATTGATACAGAATAAACATATAACATAAAGAAGATTGTTATAGGATTTTAACTGTAGAGACCCAATTAAAGGACACAAAGGAGGTGAAGAAATATAATCAAAGATCAAGTATAGGACAGTTCAAAACAGTAGGATGGACACCTTAATACCAAGAAGCCATGTATGAATGCCAGGTATAATAGATTTTTTAAGTCTACAGTAAGCTCCATCCCTGTGAAATTTCAGTGTCAAGGATAATGAAAGTTAAGAAGCTTCCAGAGAAATACAAAGAGGCAATTTACATGCAAAGCAAGAAGAGTCAAAAAGGGACAGACTCATATACAAACGTTCAATAGAAACTGCTAATTCAGTAAAGATCAGCTTAACCATATCATATTATACCATAGATAAAACAGTTAATACAGACCCAAGAGTGTTTTATTCTAATTATGCCTGCTTACTTCAAATACATATGTATTTTATACACTCATTAACTACCCAAAAAATCAGAACAAACAAAAACAACATACAACCTGCATTCTTTCAATCCAAACGATGAAGTCAACAAAAGATGCAGTCTTTTGCAGCTTTCTCATGACAATTAGCCAGATAGAATGGTTTCTACACTTGGCTACCAGTTAATTCAAAAGTAACAGAAACATGTCCCCTAATCAAGCAATCTCCCTTTCTGGAATATTTCTTCGAAGTATCTTTCAAGGATTCAGTCAAAGTATTTTCAGATATTATGTAGTTAGACATTATAAAGTAATTTAAAATATTAAGTTAGTTTCCATGAATTAAGATATTTAATAGGGATACAGGAGAGATAATGAAGGATTGATGGCATTTGCCTTGCAAGCATTGATCCAGATTCAATCTGCTGCGGCACCAGGAATAGCCCAAGCACTCGGTGTTACCCAACCCACTCACAAACTTTAATCAAAGATTTAACTTAGGGGCAGGAGAGATAGTACAGTGAGTAAGGCATACTCATTATTCCATTGCATACAGCCTACCCTGATTCAATCCCAGGCATCCAATATGGTCCCACAAATTGGCCAGAAGTAATTCCTGAATGCAGAACCAGGAATAGTCTCTGACCACTGCCAAATATGACCCTCAAAATACATACTTTAGATTTAGCCATTTTTCTTTTGAAGAGAAAGATTATGCATTCTAATCAATTTGGGTCTATTACTATAAAATAAAATTAAAAACAGCTGCAAAGTGAAAAATTATGCTTAAGGAATTATAAAATGAGCATCAATTGTAACTTCTATATATCAAAGCTAAGTTGCTTTCCCTATATTCACCCTAGCTACCCCACAGTTAAATAATCAGAGGTAATAATAATTACTTATATATTGATGTAAATTGAATAATAAATAATGTACTCTGTCCAAAGAAATATGTTTCACTACATAAACAACAATTTACACTGATGCATAGTTGACAGGTATCTGATTTTTTAAATCAATACATGTTCTATAAATATGCATAAAAAGGTTCTATACCAGTATACAAAGAACATATTGATTTAGTAAACTACATAAATATAATCAAATACAGCATTTAGACAAGATTATGCAATAAAAGTAGCTATAAGATTTCTGTGTAAATTATGAAACCATTGAGCAGAGACTACATAATATATATACACACACCAGAGTACAGAAAATTTAGAAATGAATCACTGTTACTAGCACAATAATGGAATACTAAAATATAAATTAAGAAGTACTCAGATTAGCCAAGTTTTATAACTACTCGAAAATAAATAGTATACTATGACTATGTAGTTGGACATGCTATCTCTGAACAAGCACTTGGTTCTGAAAGAGATAAAGTGATATATGCATGAACCCGTTCAATAACAATATTGCAAACCACATGTCTAAAAGGCAGAGAGAGAGAGAGAGAGAGAGAGAGAGAGAGAGAGAGAGAGAGAGAGAGAGAGAGAGAGAGAGAGAGAGAGAGAGGAGAGAGGAGAAAAGGTTTGGGGCCGGAGAGATAAACATGGAGGTAAGGCATTTACCTTGCATGCAGAAGGACAGAGGTTGGAATCCTGGCATCCCATATGGTCCCCCGAGCCTGCCAGGAACTATTTCTGAGCATAGAGCCAGGTGTAACCCCTGAGCACTGACGGGTGTGACCCCCAAAAAAAATGTTTGCACAGAGGCAAACAGGGGAGATCGTAGGGGAGACAGTGGGAGGAAAGCTGATAGGTTACTAGTAACCTATCAGCTTTCCTCCCAATCATGAACAACTTTATAACTTTTTATTTGGTTCAGTTAAATATTTATTCATAAATAATAAACATAATTACCTTGTATATCTTAGATACTAGCACTGATCTGATAAAATTTTTTTCACCTTATCTGGATGATAAAAGATCTAACTCCATCAAAAAATGGGGAGAAGTAATAAACAGACATTTCCTCAAAAAGAAATACAGGGACTGGAGCCATAGTACAGCAGTCGGACATTTGTCTTGCATGCGGCAGATCCAGGATGGACCTGGTATGCTCTCTGGCATCTGATATGGTCCCCCAAGCCAGGAGAGATTTCTGAGCTCATAGCCAGGAGTAACCCCTGAGAATCACTGGGTGTGACCCATAAAGCAGAGAAAAACTAATAATAATAAAAAGGAATACAGATGGACAAAAGGCATATGAAAAAATATTCCACATCACTAATCATCATGGAGATGCAAATCAAAACAACAATGATATATCATCTCATGCTACAGAGTCTAGCACACATCACAAAGAACAAGAACAACCACTGCTAGCATGGATGTGGAGAGAAAGAAAGTCTCATTCATTGCTGGTGGAAATGCTGTCTTTTTAGAAAACAATAAGGATATTCCTTAAAAAATAGGACATTGAGCTCCCATATGACCCAGCAATACCACTCCTAGGGATATACCCTAGGAACACAAAAACACTACTCTAATGCCCTTGCAGCACTCTTATGTTCATAGAAGCAATACTTAAAATAACCAAAATCTGGAAACAATCCAGATGCCCCAAAACAGATGAGTGGCTAAAGAAACTGTAGTACATCTATACAATGGAATATTATACAGCTAATAGAAGAAATTAAGTCAAAAATTTGTTTATATATGGATGGATTTGGAAACTATTGAGTTGAATAAGTCAGCAGGAGAGAGATAAGCACAAAATAGTCTCAGTCATATGTGGGATTTAAGAAAAATAAAAGACAGAATAATAACACTCAGAGACAATAGAAATGAGTGGAGGGACCAGCCCATGATAACAAGCTTATCACAAAGAGTGCTAAGTGCAGTTAGAGAAATAATTACACTAACGGCTACCATGACAATGATAGAGAGAGAAATACAATGCCTGTCTTAAAGACAGGTCCGTAGGAAATAGGGGGACAATGGTGGTGGGAAAGTTGCACTGGTGAAGGTGTGTGCATTTTATGGCTGAACCTAATTACAAAATATTTGAGCCACTGTATTTAAAAAAAAGAAAAAGAAATGAACAAATAGAATTTCCTTCAAAAGAAAAATATATTTGGCAAAATGAATACTGTTGCCATTATTTTTCTTTATAAAGATACTATTTTTACTACTTTAGAACAGGAAAAAATGAATGATTTGTTTGGATATATTTTGTTCATTTTTTTACTCTTGAAGTAAGCAACCTCTGAGTCATAGGACTTCTAATAGAACTAGAATCAACTACAATCATTTCCATTGTTTATTATAGCTTCCATCTATATCATAAAGACTAATAGACAGCAATAAAGGCACTGATGTCGCCAGCTAGTAAGTAGTTCATCCATGTAGAAATTTCATATACATCCCATGGTGATAGATAGTAAAGCTACAATTCACATCTGCTTCACAAGAAAATAAATTGCTGATCACAATGGTGCTAAATTTAACGTGTTCTGGGCTGGAGTGATAGCACAGTAGGTAGGACATTTGCCTTGCACGTAGCCCACCTGGGATAGAACTAGGGCATTTCATATGGTTCCCTGAGACTGCCAGGAGTGATTTCTGAGCACAGAGCAGTAGTAACCCCAGAGTGCCACAGGGTTTGACCAAACAAACAAACAAACAAATAAAATAAAAATAAAATAAAATTGAAAAATTAACTGTATTGAGCCAATGTTACTTTTAGAAACGTAGACTCATATATAAAAAAATAGATTTAACATATTAAGCACTGTTGTTCAATTGAAGAGAGAGCACAATAGACTGAGTGCATGCACTGTATGGGGGAAGTCTAGGTTCGATCCTGGCACAGCATGGTTTTCCTTCACCACAAAGTCCCCAGTTAAATAAATATTTCATTGCTCTACATTAATTCTGCAACTCTGCAAAGACCAAATAAAATCTAGACTTCTAAATCTATTTGGAACATTTTTTCTTGTATATCTGTTGTAAGGTGTCACTGTTAAATACACTGAGATACATTGGTCATTTTAAATTATCACATTAAAAACAAACAAATAAATGAAACCAACTTTTAAAATCTATTTTATCAAAATATTGCTTTTTCTAATACATGAGTGTGAGGACTGAGTAGTTTGCATTCTTTTTATTACTCCTTATACAATTTGAAATGCTTATTTTATGGCATATCTCAATTCAGTCTTATTTCAATTTCTAATCGTCAATTCTGATTAATGGCTAACATATTGAGGTGTATAAATTTGAAGGAATAACTTACAAAAAATGGTATGGTGAAATCACAAATTTATAGGTGTGCAGATAGAAAGCAATGATTCAAATTAAGTTAATGATCATGTGCTCCTTCATGTAATTAGTCAAAATGATTTATTTTAAAAGATGGCAAAAAATTCAACATTTTCTGATTATGATCTTTAGGTCAACTGGTAATCAAGATTTATATATTCCAGGAAGGATTAATTAATTTATGTTATAGGCACGAGCTCAATACAAGAAACCACTAGAAATGAGACCATCAAAACAGCAAGAAACGAAGGAAGGAAGGAAGGAAGGAAGGAAGGAAGGAAGGAAGGAAGGAAGGAAGGAAGGAAGGAAGGAAGGGAAGGAAGGAAGGAAGGAAGGAAGGAAGGAAGGAAGGAAGGAGGGAGGGAGGGTGGGAGGGAGGGAAAAAGGAAGAAAAAAAGGGAGGGAGGGAAAAAAGAAGAAAGGGAGGGAGGAAGGAAGGGAGGGGGGAGGGAGGGAGGGAGGGAGGGAGGGAAAAAGGAAGAAAAAAAGGAAGGGAGGGAGGGAAAAAAGAAGGAAGGGAGGGAGGAAGGAAGGGAGGGAGGGAGGGAGGGAGGGAGGAAGGAAGGAAGGAAGGAAGGAAGGAAGGAAGGAAGGAAGGAAGGAAGGAAGGAAGGAAGGAAGGAAGGAAGGAAGGAAGGAAGGAAGGAAGGAAGGGAGAGAGAGTACTCTTAAATAGCTCAATGAGGCTAAGAAATAGAGTTCAAGGATGATGTCACAGGTTAAAACACCTAACTGAAAGTGGCCATGACAAAGGGAATATAGCAGGTTTTGAACTTCAAAGCGAAACTCAATAAAGCCAAACTAAGCAAAATTATTAACTGTAATGCAATTTTCTGAGTTGAATCCAAACCCAAACAAATTCTTCCCCATTCCACTTTCTTATTAGCCTTTTGCTATTGGCAACATGGCAAAGTCTAAGCCTTCAACACGACCATGTGATAACTAGGTTTTCCACTACTTATGTCCATAAGTATTAAAAAGCAAACTCAGTAGTTAATTTACTTCCATCTTGTCATGATTTTAAAATGAAAAATAAATGAAGAAATCCAAGGTGATTTTTTTCTACAATCAGCAAATATCCAGGTTGCTAAAATTTAGACAGAACGTGAGGAGAGCTTGCCTTTTTTTCCCCCACTACAGAAAGTCACCTATAATGCAAGAAATCAGAATAAATGAATAAGAAAATGTAGAACATGCATGCTGTGCTAAGTCTTGTGTGCACATAGGCTGTATGACCTAGTACAAGCCAGACTTGCTCTCTGGAATTTCATGCTCTCATTTAGTTAACAAAGAAGACTACTTCACTTCAAATGCTAGCCAAATCCTGGTCAGTTCTGCTTTCTTCCTAAAATGAAACACTCAAATGTCATATATTTTACACTACCACGTTTTCATTAACACATCAGTATCATGGATGTAATATGATCAGGAAATAAGATATTCCCTATAAGGTTTTTAGTAGCTAAACACTAACAATGCAAACTAAAAGCATGAATGAGACTATGTTCATATGTTGTATGTTGCATGGTGTGTGGGTTAGGTGTCACCAGAATATGAAAGTGTTAAATGAACATAAGCCTTGGGGAATACACCCAGAAGTACTTGGATCTACTCCCAGCTTTGTGCTCGCAGAATCATGGAGTATCTAAAGATCTAACTAGCAAAGTATACACTCAGCCCTTTGAGTGATCTATCTCCCCAACCAATATGAGCCATATTTAATGTTGTCATTGTTTTCTTCCTTGGCACTTTTCTGAATTAAAATCACCTCTAAAACCCCAGTGCATGCTTCAAGACAATGGGGTTCTCTGTCATTAAGCTGCTACAATATATAAAGTCAAAATCATCTGTCACTCACCTTAAATCAAATTTCTTTTCTAGTCTAGGTTTTATCGACTCTACCACATTAGTTTTCTTGGAAACATAGAACTCTTTAACAATTACTATGTTACATTTCCTACAAAAACATTGAAATATTTCACTGAAAAATTTCTACCTGATTTCATAATAAAATCAAGCATATTCTTCATCTGTCATTATATTTCTAGCAGCCTAAAAAGTGCCTATGACACAGAAGATACTAATAAAAACTTAGATAATCAATAATTATAAAATAGCTATTATTTGGGGCATGATTCACCAAAATGTCATTTTTAAATTAAAAAATAAACTGAAAACAGATCTCTATCCTTACGTCTCATTAACATCTTGAAAAATAGGTCTTAAGTATTAATAATTTTGTCAATGATGAATGTTCAGCAAATATAAACTAATAAAAGTTTTAAAAAACAAATTATTAACAACTTCTCATGAACATAAAAATTTCCGAAGAAAATGTCCTAAGGACTCGAATGAGTCTGTAATAAAATAATATTGTTTATTAAAAAGATAAATAATTCAAATGCTAATACTGGGCACATAAAAACACTCAAATCTCTGCAATACTTAGGCATAAATAACATATTCTTGTTCTCATTAAAGAGAAAAATTCATAATAAAATGACAGATGTTTAACCCTATTATCTTTCCCTTTCATTCAAGTAAAATTAGCATATTAGCTGCAATTCCTATCAATAATCAAATACTCAATATTTAAAATGTAGTAGTAACAGTATCATCATATTTAATTTCTTGCATAGTCATTCTTCTCAATAATATCAAAAGAAAAAATTTACTGCAAGTTTTATAGTCTAGATATGAGGTTAAAGTCATGATAGAGTTAAGTGATATTCTTAGATCTAAAAGGTAGGAGAAAATAAATTTTGAAGACAGTCTTACATAATTAAAGAAATACTGATTGACCATGTCAGACAATATCCCAAAACTAATGTAGGACACAAAAGCAAGTTAATCCCCTACTGGGATGCTAAAACATCCCAGAAGACTGCACAGGTCCCATTGAGGATTTCTACTCAGAGGATGGAAACACTTTTTTTTTGGGGGGGGGGCGGGGATTGGCTACCCCCACTGACACTCAAGGGTTACTCCTGGCTATGCGCTCAGAAATTGCTCCTGGCTTGGTGGACCATATGGGATGCCAGGGGATCGCACTGTGGTCCATCTTAGGCTAGCACACACAACCGAGGATGGAAACTCTTTAAGACAATATTCCCGTGTTGGATTTTATGAAAAAAGCAGAGAACAAATGCCAACCCACAAATGCCAACCTGCTGAGAATGGGAGCTGATAATTTAATCCTCCTTGGCTAGAATAGAACCTGAAATAAACAGTCACTCACTTAATAGTTCTGGCATGAAAAACATGCACTGGCATTGAAAATAACATACATGGTTCAAGGAACAAATCCAATATCCATGTAAACCTTCAAACAGTAAAGTTTAAGTGTCATATCTCATCTTCATTGAAATAGTGAAAAAAATGCCCTATTTTCTAAAAAGTTATTTCCTGACAATTATCATTTTAGCTTGCAAATATATATATATATATAATTATATATAATTTATATATATATATATATATATTTGGGGGGGGTCACACCCGGCAGCGCTCAGGGGTTACACCTGGCTTCACAGGCTCAGAAATCGCTCCAGGCAGGCTTGGGGACCATATGGGATGCTGGGATTTGAACCAATGACCTTCTCCATGAAAGGCAAATGCCTTACCTCCATGCTATCTCTCTGGTCCCAAGCTTGAAAATATATTTCTTAACACCATCTACATTTTCTATTATAATTATCTGATTTTTATATGTCTGCCCATGCGGTACCCAGTCATTTCTATCACTACAGAGGAACAACTACATGAATGAAAGGTATGTTTCCCTTAGCTCTTCCTCTTCCGTGTAATTACTAGGGTTCACTTAACCCTTGTGTTTTATATTTAAACATTATTTAGTGTTTCAGTCAGTTCTATAGAAGGATTAAATACACCCGATGCTACATGAACAAAAGAAATAATTCCTAGTAATGTGGAACATAGTGGAGAGAAAAACAGGATAGAGGGAAAAAGCAGAGTGAGATCAAGGGATTGGGGATATTATAGTTTTTAATGGCAGTGAGGGATGTCAAAGACAAAGGTGTCATCTGCTAGATTCTTAGCTTGAATGAAGCAGGTTCTTTGCCTTAGAATATTAAAAAATACTTTTAGGAGGTAAAAATGTGTTAGAAAATCATAGCATCAGAAGCTTTAATATTCATACCCAATGTCATTTCAGGACACTTTCATTTTGACAGGGAAATAATTGATTTAAAAGTGTCCTAAAGGCACCAATGAAGCAGGACTTTATACTATCTAGTTTAACAATGAGTATTATGCTTTATCGATGATCACAGATGAAGCTATCATCACACAACACTATATGAAATTATATGCCAAGTGCCTGCTTTAGTATAGCATAATATAGTATCAGCATTTTTCCTCCATAAATTCAATATCTTCTCAAAGCTATTAAATAAGATTTCATTAAAAGTTATGGATGCTCTTTTTATTTCAAAAGTCTTCAATTTAAGAATAATTGTATATCTAAAGTTGAAGTGTACGACTAAAGTTGAATTCATTTTCATAAGGTTTCATATTAGGTATTTGGCAATTTAGACCCAGAATACAGAAAAATTGCATGCTGTTTTTTATTTTAAAGGTCAGTTGTCAAAACCAAAATTTAAAAAAAAAAAAAAACTAAAAAAAAAATACTAGCTTATGTTTACAAGCTAAAACAATCACCCAAACTCTGCAAGTACAATCATTATTTTCATGAGTCAGTGATTTCAGAACAAGTTCAAACTTTTTTTAATACTTAAGGTACTTAGGGGTGATGCTTTTTTTCGTGTGTGTGTGTGTGTGTGTGTGTGTGTGTGTGTGTGTGTGTGTGTGTTTTCTGGATGGCTCATTGATTTTCAGAGGCAGATAATCTGCAGCAAGGGGTGTCAGGGATTGAAAAAGACTTAGTAATAATCATACTACTGAACAAAACAAGAAATTCTCAATATGCACAGTATCTGAAGTCTATTAACATGCTAATGTCTTCCCAGGATGTGTTTATTATCTATTCATAAAACATGTTGAAGATACTAATCAACATGTGCTTTAAGTGACTTTTCAAGCAAACTTTGTCTTCTTAGCAATCGTTTCAACCTTCCATATTTCAAATAAGGAAACTTTATTAGCAAAACACTTCAAATTGACTATTCAAACTACAAATGTACTGTTAAAATATCAAATATAGGGGCCAGAGCGATAGTAGAGCGGTAAGGCTTTTGCCTTACACATGGTTGGCCCAGGATGAACCTGGGTTCGATCCCCAGAATTCCATAACTCCCCTGAGCCAGGACTCATTTCTCTGCACAGAGTGAGGAGTAACACCTGAGCATCACCGGATGTGCCCCCAAAACCAAATAATAATAATAATAATAATAATAATAATAATAATAATAATAATAATAAATTCCATATATGCCATTATAAATACATGCCTAGGAAAACTAGTATGTAGAAAAAAATTCAGATAGCAATTTTTTTGGTTAGAATGGCAATATTACATTATTTGGCTAAATAACTAAAGGGTTAATAACACCATCATTCATGATGCTTTGGACTTAACCTCCATCTAAGATACACATTTAATCAAAACCAAATCCTACAAAGTCTGCCATTGATTATCTTTTTAATTCATCCACTCTCTTACCCTATGTTAACAGTCACTACTAATGGGCCTATTAAAGAGTATTACATAGAACACTTTCTATCTTAGTTTAAATAGGATAAAATGGATTTGAAAGGGTACTGTCAAATCTTCAATCTGTTCTTAGATTATTAACTCAAAAATTTAGAATTTGAATTCATGTAAGCTTTTTATAAGTCACATTTTAAATCAGACAGAAAAATAAATAAAATTAGAAAGAGGATATTAAAACATGTAAGATGTAAATCATTTATAATATGAAAAAAATTCTTCATGGCATAATTTGAGGAATTTCTATTGTGTCACAGATACAGAAATTCAGAAACTCCATTACAACCAAAACGTGTTTGAATGAATATTCAGATGGATCTGGAACTATCTGAAGTGTTTGCTAGGAGTACTTTATTACACATTAAGAGTAGGGTTTATAAAGAAAAATTATTATCCTGACGAAAGGCTTTTGACATTTCAAATACACATACAGGTTTACAAAACAGTACTTGAATTATCAGAACTATGTTGATATAATTATTGTCTTCAGAGATATAGCCTAATTTTGAGAAATGATGTCTGACACAAATGTTAAGTTATTAAATAACAGTTAAAAGATTACAATTAAAGTAAAAAAACACATTTTGGTTTTTATTAACTAAAATGCATCAATAAAAGTGAAAATATGGTTCATGTGATATAGAATAAAACATGCATGTCCTGACTGTGACCCAAGCTCCCCCTTTCATGCCACCAACCCAGCACTGCCAGCAACAGCTCCACAAAAGTAAAATATTTTCTTTAATGCACTGCCTAGTATAATAGGTCAAACTGTTTATTTCCTTGTAATTAATCAAATGAAGTGTCCATTTTGTATTACCAAAAAGAGAAAACAAATACTTATGTTTCGGAGTTTACTACAGATTACTCAAGAAAAATATCAGGCTGGTTGGTTGGTTTATGTGCAGACTTACTATCAGGTCTCAGACTTACTATCTGGAATCTCAACGGGGAAAGGATTGATCTACAGAAAAATCTTTTTTCTGCAAAGAGCCTATATCCTCTCAGAGAAACCAAGGAATTGAAATTGAAATCATGTAAAGGTAAGGTGTTGTTTTGTTGTTGTTTTCATCACAAAGGCAACAAATTAAAAGATAATCACATTTTCACAATTTCTTGTCCAATTCAAAAAGCTAATTCTGGAATATTCAACTGTTGGCATAATAGGACAGATAATGGTGATTTAAAACAATCAACCACTGCATATATTTTTAAATGGTACCATGTATGTTTAAATAAAATTTAAAGTTGGGATAGTTTTTTTCAGGCATACCAGTTTAAATATTTTATATAAAAATCATATTTTCCTCTGATTCAGAGGTATAGTACAGCTGGTAGGGTGTTTATCCTACCTGGATCAATACCCTTATGCTCCCCAAGCACCATTAGGAATAACTCTCAAGGTTAGCAAGAAGTAACCCCTGAGCATCACTGGGTGTTTCCCCAAAACAGAACAAAACACAATTTAATTTTTTTTTTAAATCAGCTTTTGGGCAGCGCAATAGCAAAGTGGGAGGGGGGAGGCATTTGTCTTTGACTCAGCATACCAGAGTTCAATCCCCAACATCCCAGAGAACACTCCAAGCCTGCCAAGAGCAATTTCTGAGCGCTGAGTCAGGAATAATCCCTGATAGCTGCCAGGTGTGGTCTACAAATAAAAACAAATAAACAAAAACAGCTTTCTTGCAGCAAAGTTAAAAAGAACTTACTTTATTTTTGTGTGTTTATTATTTCTGATAGGGCAGCCCCAAAACTCTAAAAAGTGACAAAGTAATGGAAGACATTAAAACAGTGAAGCTGTAGGACAACTTGATTCTCTGAAATCCTTTATACACTATTTGAAATCAATTCACAGTAGCTACTTTTCTTTCCCTCATTTAAAAGAAAATATTTAATCTCATCTTTATTTCCTCTTGAAAAATTTTAATTCATAATTAATAGTACTGTAATTATTATGCATAATATGTAAATAGTATGATATTATAATTAATATAATTATAATCAATTGTAATAGCAGGCAGTGCACTTGCCTTACACATGGTGGAGCCGCCAGATTCAATCTTCTGCATTCCATATATTGCATTGTACCCTATAGAAGTAATCTCTAAGCAAAGAGCCTAGAGTAAGCCCTGCCTGTAGCCCAAATTCCCAATATAAAAAATACAGTTCTTTCAACGAAATCATGCTTTTTGTGTTCAAAAATAAACAGTAAATTCATGTAAAAGAAAATAATATAATGACCTGGTGAAAAACAAATACGAATTCATCCATGTCAAAGCTTTTGAATTTATAATTCCTCTAACAAGTCTAAACCACAAAATAAGTAAATCAAATCATTTATGGGACCATAACTTAAAAATTAATATAATTTATTAAAAGGAAAATGTTTCAAAGGAATCTTTGAGCTGCACTGTAGAGCATATTATAACATAAGATTTTAAAAATGATATAATCAAAGGATAAAAGACCAAAGGATAAGTGACCATTTTTCCTTTGGGCAGTAAGTGCCTACTCTGCAGTGCTCAGGGCTATTTTTGGTTCTATGTTCTGGGGTCACACCTAGCATTGCTCAAATCAAACCAAGGTCAATTGTAAATAAGGCAAGTGGTTACCATTTGTATCATCTACCCCCACAGCAATTAATTTTTTTAAAAAGCCATAAAAGAAAAAAATTTTGAAAACTGTTTTACACTTTCACTGGCTATCATGATCATTAGTACACATAATTAATGTGGATTAAAGAACCCGTGAATTTGCATATACAACATGTCTTATAAATATTCAAATGATCTAAGTTGGTCAATCTCCAAATAACATTTCCAACCTTGTTCCCTTGTGCAGGAACTTTTTCATCTTTTAAGCATCAGGGATTCTCCATCAGGGCACAATCACACCTAGTGTTGATCTAAAGCCTAGCTGAGCCCTGATAGTTTAGTCTATGTCAAGACTTCTATTATTATTACTTTCATTTCTATACTTGGAAGCTGAGTGTTCCATAAAGTTTACAGAGTCGGCTTACATACATAGCTCAGGTTTTCTCAAGGAAAAATCTCAAGCAACCCTCTCAGACTCAAAATTAAAACCAAATCTCTTGAAGTCTTTGTAAGGAAATGCCTCAAGGACAGCAAATTTACGTAAGACTTGAAACTCCCCTGGAGTGAAATAGGGTCCAGTGCCCTCTGCCAAAGGGACTTTTATTAGATTTAGAGAATGAGCTAAACACAAAAACAATGTAAAACTAACAATGACTTAAATAAATAAAAAAGAAAACTCTTGAGACGAACTCTATATAAATTGGGGAAAATTAAGAAATCTAACATCCTACAGCATCTAAGTCAGGGAAGTGCTGGCAGCAGTGTAAAATAGGTGTCACTTTCATTAGGGCAATTCTGCAACATATGTCCAAAGACTCACATTATGATGTTTTATGCTGAGTAAATAGACAAATACAATAATATCTAAATACAGGTTTTCTTCACATTAAGATAATGAGCACAACGAATGTTCAACAAATTATTGCTCCCAATAATAAATTAAGCTGCTATAAGCAATTACTCGCTACTATTTTTATGGTAATATTTAAAAAGCTACTTGTAGGGGAAAAGGTATTAATGTTGACCATCCAACAGAAGGAAAAGGAATCAATATGGTAATAAGAGTTTTCCCTCTAAAATCTGTCTACTTAAGTTCCAGTAACATTCATTCTTTCACTCAAAAGTTTTCATAATTCTCTGTAACTCAATCACTGCGCTAAGTGAAAAATATAAAAAAAATAGAGAGTCATAAGTAACAAATTGTAATTATATTAAAACTATCCCTATGTGGCAGCGAATTCTAGTCTACAAGGCAAAACTGAAAATTTAATCTAATTTAGAGGGTCTCAGGAAAAAATTCTTAGAGAAAGTGACATCTACACTGATATAAAAATCAATAGAAGTTAACTATTCAAAATAAAATTAAGTATAAGAATAAGAAAACAGGGACTAAGGACTTATGTTCAAGAAGGTCAAGAGACACCCAATCATAAAGGGACATGATGGAGAGTTCAGATTTCATTCTATGTTCAGTGGAGAAACTAGAAAGGGCATTAGAGGCTGGGAGTAATATGGTCAGATTTATATTTAAGAAAGATTAATTTGTTATAAATGGAAAAGAAATAATCACACAATATTGGAAAAAGAGAAATTACTCTGGAAAACAGGTTACAAAATAACCAGCATCAAGACTGCTAAAGTAATCAATAGTGAGGTAGAGAAAGTGAGGATGGAAAGCAGGCATCAATAAGTCTAAGACATTTGATTCGTTTTAAGGAGCTAAAAGTCAGTAAGAGCATAATGAATAACTTTATAGGATTATGGGAAATAAAGTCTGGAAAGACAGATGTTACTCATTTACAGGAACTGAGGAGGGTGGGAGATAAGTTTTATTTGTTTTATATATTCAGTTTAAAGTTTCTTTTTTTCTTTGAAAATGTTATCAGGATTTTAATTGGGATTATATGGACTCTATACAAATATTTAAGGTAGCACAATAATTTTAACAATGTTGATTCTTCTAATTCATGAGCATGGCATAGTTTTTTATCTTTTGAGATTCCCTTCTATTTCTTTTTTTAATTTTTATTGTGAACAAAGTGAATTACGAGTCTTTCTCACTAATATTTAAGGTACCTAATGACAATGAATCAGGGGCATTCCCACCACCAAGATTCTTAAGGTATCTAAGTTTTTGATATCTAGTATACAGGATCATAGAGAAAAACACGGATCAGAGCTGAAAAATAAACTTGCAAAACAATTAAAACCTAACGCTTAGAATTTGCGCTGCTTTTAATCTTTTTATTTTATTTTTGGTTCTTGGGACACACCCAGAGGTGCTCAGGGCTTGTGACTGGCTCTGCATTCAGGAATCGCTACTGGAGTGGTAGGCTTAGGGAACAATATGGGATGCTGAGGATCAAACCCAGGTCAGCCACATGCAATGCAATTGCCCCCACACACTATACCTATTGTGCTGACCCCAGGAATTTGGGAATTCTTAAAGATGTCAATGTAGGGGGCCCGGAGAGATAGCACAGCGGTGTTTGCCTTGCAAGCAGCCGATCTAGGACCTAAGGTGGTTGGTTCGAATCCCGGTGTCCCATATAGTCCCCCGTGCCTGCCAGGAGCTAGTTCTGAGCAGACAGCCAAGAGTAACCCCTGAGCACCGCCGGATGTGGCCCCAAAACAAACAAACAAACAAACAAAAAAGATGTCAATATAGGGACCAGAGTGCTGGTGCAGTGGTAGGGCACTTGCTTTGCACACAGCTGACCCAGGACAAACCGTGGTTCGATCCCCCGGTGTCCCGTATGGTTCTCCAAACCAGGAGCATTTCTGAGCACATAGCCAGGGGTCACCCCTGAGTCACCGGGTGTGCCCCCACCGAAAAAAAGATCTCAATATAGATATTAACTGAAGGCAAAGAGTTGAGAGAGGTTTTCCAGACTGTCAGAAGGAGGTAAAATATGGGGAATATTAAGTTATATCGACATTTAAGGGATTTGAAATAGGATGGAGACTCCATATAAAGGATGTAACAACTGGAGATGTGATGTGAGACCAAATCAGGAGTCCATCAGAGGGCCAAAGGAAGATAAGATTTGCAAAGGGAAAGCATGATTAACTCTGTCAGAGGCTGCATTTCAATTACTTAAGCACTGAAGCAATGTAGTGCTGAACGTAGCACCAGAGTGCTGCTCAAATGAAGAGAAAGGCAGAGGATGAAAAGAAAAATCACATACACTTATTTTTTTTGCTTTTCGGGCCACACCCTATGGCATTCAGAGGTACCCCTGGCTATGTGCTCAGACATTGGTCCTGTCTTGGGGCAACTTGTCTGAGAGGACTGTTTGGTTTTGAATCAAACTCAAATCCAAATTACCACTGAATCTGAATTAAAAACAAACAAAAAAACAAACAACACCCTTTATTGCTTCAGCCCATCTGAGTTGGGCATGTTGTCACCAGCAAAGAAATCTTTATGTACAAACAAATATTAAGATGTAGGTTTTCTTTGTAATTCTCCAGACTACAAGTTATCAATACTATATCAATACATATATCAATACATTATATATTATATATATTATACATATACATATACATTACATATACATTATATATTATATATATTATATATTACAATACATTATAGCAAACCTAATTTGCTCTAACCAATTGCATACATGTATTCATTCATTCATTCATTCATTCATTCATTCATTTACTTATTTAGAGCCACACCCGGTTGCACTTAGGTGTTACTCCTAGCTCTGCACTCAGAAATTGTTCCTGGCAGGCACGAGGGACCATATTGCTGCACTCAGAAATTGTTCCTGGCAGGCACAGGGGACCATATTACATGCCAGAGATCGAACCTGGGTCCATCCCGGGGCAGCCATGTGCAAGGCAAATGCCCTACCGCTGTGCTATCACTCTAGCCCCCAATCACACAATTTAAATAATGCAAAATGCAAGATTAGGAAAAATCATAAAGTCTGCATTTCTTTTTTAAAAAGAATTTACAGACAATCTGTCTGGGGTGACTTTTTAAAAATGGGACAGATGAAACAACACATGTTAAATGACTTGAAATCAGAATCTCAAGTTCCGTGAGTGCCCTGCAACCACCTACAATGAGAATCCATCCCACACCCAGCTTTTGAGAAAAGCACAGGAGGCAGGATTTGAAATGCTTGCCATTTGTGAGGTTTGCTAAAGCTTTCAAATGACCATACTGACATCACTTTGACAAGACCACATTGTAGATAAGGAGTTACAGGAAATATTAAGGTTTTTGCTAGGCAGGTGTGATTCAGGCAGAAGTTGAATGTCGGTGCCCTGTCAGGACTACCTTTAGGAACTTCATCATTTTTATGATATTCTGTAAGGTGAAAAGGAAAAGCATATGAGAGTATTATATGTATATTTAAATTTAGTTGTCACCGTTATTTTCAATCAAGCTTTTTTCAGATCAAATTTTCATGTGAGTTCAACATTCCAAAATTTTTACATACTTAAACAGTGACAAGGGTTTCTGATTCCAGCACTAATTGTTTCTTTTACCAAAAGCACAAATGCAAACTTAGACCCTTAATTCCTTTAAAATCCAGAAGGAATCAAAATATTCATGACAAATTTAACTATTTTTACTAGTTCCAAAAGAGAGCTAAAGAGAGTTAAAATTTACATTTTCAGACTGATAATCAAATTATTCTTTCCTCACTTAATAAGCTTCCGGAGCAAACCAGTTTAAGTTATTAAAGCTAGGAAGATTTCACTTAAGCCTTTTTGGAGAACCATGCACTTTCTTCCAGTAGAATAGCTTATAAATACTTATTTAAAAAGTCTAAATGTGTGTGCTTGATAACATTTGAATTCAAACTACCAAAGGTTAAGTATCTAATGCTAATTAAGGAATATGAATATTAGATTTAAAGATTTCACAAGTAATATTATAAGGTTAAACCAGAGAGATAGTTCACAGGCTAAGTGCTGACATGCAGACAGCGAGGTTTCCATCCCCTCGCAAGGTCCCCTGAACACCACCAGAGACTTCTGAACAGTCAGAAGTAGCCTCTAGAGCACCACCAGGTGTAAAACCAAAAACAAATAAAAAACAAGTTAAAAAATCATAAGCTTCCATTTTTTTGTTGTTGGGTTTTGTTTGTTTCTTTGTTTTTGTTTTTGGAACCCCTGTGACACTCAGGGGTTTCTTCTGGTTCTGCGCTCAGATGTAGCTCCTTGTAGCCTCGGGGGACCATATGGAATGCAGGACTTAACCCACAGTCCATCCTGGGTTGGCTGCGTGCAAGCCAAACGCCCTACCACTGTGCTATCTCTCTGGCTCATAAGGTTCCTTTTTTTTTTCAGAGCTATAGATGTGGCCAAGGAGTAAACCCCATGCCTCAGATACATTGATATTTGGATTTTATCCTTGACATCTCAAAAGGGGGGGGGGGCAATCGTCATTTTTTTTGTGTGTAACAAAGTAGTTTTATAGTGCTGATTCTAATATGGAAAGAAAACATTGCTTTTATGCATATCTAACATCAGAAATTAAAGATTAGTTCTAAATTTATGAAGAAAATAATGAATGTGTCAATATTGTTACTCACAGATCTACTCTAGCTGAGATTGGCAGCATATCCGGCATAATTACTCATATGATAATGGGACTCAACAAATAAAATATGAACACATAGCATAATGAGGCTAGAAGTCACCCTAACCATTCATCACCATGCAGGGCACCTGGTATGGTGTCTTCTTATAATTGGTATCCAACTATTTTTTTTGTAAAATGAATAAATACAAAATGAATGATGAGAAAAATGATAAATAGCTCCTTAGTCTCCTGGGAGTTTAATGCACTACTTTCTTTTATTTAATTAATCTTCAACGTCCTTGTACAATAGCCAAAGGGAAAATGTATTTACATTACATCTGAAATTGATGGAATCTCTGAAAAGGGTCAAACAGCTCCGCAAAGTAAATAAAGTATTCATACTCCAGCAAGGAGCAGGATATTTAAATCATTTCCTGGGTGGATGGCTTTTAATTTGAGTTCCTGCTGCATTAACCACAGGAACCCTCCATCTCTTTAGACATATCTCTGGGATCACAAAATTTTGCTGCTAATCTGTTATCTCTATCATCCTCAGGTTTTTTCAATTCAAATCTCCTGCCCTACTCCATAAATACTAGGACCAAGTCTTTTCCAGGTCTATCTGAGTTCTATCTGCTTTCCTCAAAAGCACACTCCTATCAAAACATATGTTCCAATATTAGTAAAGAAAGAAATTTTAAGAATCCTATCATATGTATATAAGACATTACAAAAAATTGACTAACACATGAGATCTTACTGTGTTGTCCTCTCATTTGTAGTGATGTAACTAATTGGATATGAATCTAATCTATCATCATTATTCATGAGGATAGTAAATATTAATTAGAAGCCTGACAACATTTAAGTGACCCAATTTTAAAACTTTTAAATAGTATAAGGTTGGAGTCAGAGGAACAGCACAGTAGGTAGAGTGTTTGCCTTGTACGTGAATGACCTGGGTTCAATCCCCAAATATCCCATATGGTCCCTGAGCCCTGAGCCTCCTAGGAGTGACTTCTGAACAGAACCAGGAGTAACCCTTGTTGTGTATGTAAATATTTTAGGGGATTATTATGTTACTGACCCTAACCTGATCGGTGATTGTGCCCTACCCTAGGGTGTGACCTGGCATTCTGCCCCCACCCTAGGGTAGTACCTGATTCTGCTTCCACCATTGGGTGGTATCTGATCCCACCATTGGGTGGTACCTGATTCTGGGGGATAAAAACAAGGGTCTGTGGAAGGCGAGAGGCTTTTGGCAGGAACTGATGCTGAGGCTTTGGACTTCAGTCTTGTCCACTGAGTAAAGCTAATATTTCCACAAGCCTGCCTTACTGCGAGCTGTTTATCCGCCGTTTCACCTCAGAACCGTAGGCTAGACAGGTGGCAGACGCGTGCTCCGAGCTGAAGGGGAAAGACCTCATCCTCCATCCCTTCATCAGTCAACCTCTTCAGGGGCTGACTTGCAACAACCCTTGAGCACCAGCAGGTATAACCCCCAAACATACATACATACATACATACATACATACATACATACATACATACATACAGATAGAGATACATAGATGATAGTTAGATAGAAGAAGAAAGAAAGAAAGAAAGAAAAGAAAGAAAGAAAGAAAGAAGAAAGAAAGAAAGAAGAAAGAAAGAATAAAAAAAAAGAAAGAAAGAAAAAAAGAAAAAAGAAATAAAAAGAAAGAAGAAAGAAGAAAGAAAGAAAGAAAGAAAGAAAGAAAGAAAGAAAGAAAGAGAAAGAAAGAAAGAAAGAAAGAAAAGGACTTCTAGGCTTAGTTGTATAAATAAAAGACTAGAAGAATATGTAAGAAAGCACAGAATATTTCTCTGTATGGCATGACACTGGTAATTTTATGTTAACTTAAGACATGATATTTAAAATGCCCTACATTTCCACAGTACCAAGGTAGACATCACATTAAATATCATTTTAGTATTTTCCAACAAGAAGAATCAACGCTATCTCATGAACTGAAAATGTTAAATGACTATAAATAAGCCCAGATGATTTATTTAAAATTTAGCTTAGCAAAATGTTAATATAATATTTCAGGAAGAAATCTCTTGAACTCATTTTCAAAACCAAAGGCCAATTTATAATCACGTACCAGTCTTGATTGCTCACAGATAATCCTTTAAAAACCATATTTTCTCCACTCAAAAATGGAGGTACTGATGTGTTCTGGAACGTACATTATTATTGGTATAACCTGATCAAACAGCATAGTTTCAACTACTTATACATTGTTACTTATCATTATGACAAATGTATTTATGTGCAACATTTGTACATCATGGTAGTCCAAGTTATAAGATAGAGAATATGAAATGATTGCCATAAACTGAAGAATATAAAATATGTCAAAAAATTTTAAACAGTCAAAAACTATGTCACAGACTTGAGGCTTTTGTTCAGTTGTGTGAAGGCCATGTCTTTATGTTCCTACAAGTCCTGAACCAATTCTACATTAATTTAGACACCATTGGGAAAGCTTGGATATTTGAGCTCTGGTCACATCACATTACAAGTTAAGTTAAAAAGTGTGGGAAGAGCTAAGTGCAGATAGTGTTGGGGTTGAGGGTTGGGAAAGCCAGGCCACAATATCAACTAGAATAATTACCCTATAAAAACAAAACAAAATATTTTGCATCCTAAGTAGGAGCTTCAACTTACAGGATTAAAGAGTAATTGAAAGAAACTCTTCTAATTTCTCTTTTTGTTTGTGTGTTTGGGGGCCACACCTGTTGATGTTCAAGGTTTATTCCTGATCTGCATTCAGGAAATCATTCATGGCGATTCTTGGGGCACCATATAGGATGTCAGCGATAGAACCTGGGTCAGCTGCATGCAAATCAAGTACCATACCAGATGTACTATCTCTCTGGTCCTATCTATTCTAACTTCCTGAGTTTCCTTAATAACATAAAAGCAATACCTGGTAATGAAGATCTGTGCTAAGTCAATCAAGATTTTGGTCCTCTTTTCTCTATAAAGTCTGATTACTTAATCTTAACACATTTAATTATTTATTACCACACTGCTTCCAGATATTAGAAATTAGCCCTTAAAAGGGCACCTCAAATATAACATATAAAAGTGAAATACTTATGAGAATGTTTTTCTTTAAATAGTATAACAGATCAATACACTTACGCAAGTTGTAAGAGGGGGAACAACCAACCATTCACTTGCCAATTTAAAAAAATATTGATTAGCCCTAGGTTTTAGGTGTGTTACATAGATCAACTGATCTATGTATGGGAATGGTACAGAATAAGTGCATATTTTATTAAACTGAATCACCATGAAATACAATTACAAAGTTGCTGAATTTCAGTCATAGGTATTTGTATTTTAAGCAGAGGAAGAATTTGAGTCAATGATAAAGCAATAAGAGCCCTATTCACCCTTCTAATTTCCCATCTTTACTGTTGTAGCAACTGCAGCAGCTGTGAGAGTCATTATGAAAAAAAGAAGCACACCGGAAACTTGTGAGGGAACTTGTAGAGAATGTGTGAGGTATGAGAATCTACAGTGAGGGAGCTGTGAAAAATAATAAAGGGAACTGATCCTGGATAATGAAGGCAGTCTAAACAATGAGCTTAAGTGATGACTATCGAAGTTTCCAATCCCAAAGAAATCTGAAAAGCTTTCCCTTTATATCGCTGAACATTCAAATAACCAACTAATTTAATTAAAAATGCGAGTATTGAAGCAATCCCGGCCATGAGAGAGAATTTCCTTCTAATAGCTTCTCTAGATACCCTTCAATATGAAAAAGAAAATGAGAAAGTTTCTAAGGCAAAAGTATAAAGATAATTTAAAACAAAAATTATTTCCCTGTCTTATAATTGCTCCTTTATCAAGCCCTGTTATTAGAGTTTTTGCTCAGCTATGAAATTCTTGATTACAAAACTCCCAAGTGTTTTTTCTCATATCTCTAAAATCTACATCAAAAGGTAACTTCATAACCACTATGAAGAAGGAAGTTGTGACATTTCTCTGTGAAAATGTGAGAATTTAGATTTCAACGTAATACTTCAATGTATTTAGATTGCCACCTTGATGTTACTTACTTTGGCATCATCACTTGCATCTGAGGCAGCCCTTATATAATTCTGTTTATTAGGAAGAGGGTCCATGTATGTCTGATTAGATGAATGAAATTACCAAAAGTAACAATACACGTAAACTATTGGGAGGCTGTTTTGTATGCACTATCTGATAAGAACAGAATCTGAAATAGGTGGACTTTCTAAAACAACAATTTTCATATTATACAAATCAATCACAGAAAGGGAAAAAACAGAATTAAAAGAAAATAAAAAATGTAAAAAAATCTGTAACTTGCTACATTAAAAAATTCCTGGGTTAACTGCATGTGGCCAAATCCTTTTTCATCCTTGTAACTATATGTCCTGAGCACCACACCAGAATTAAACCTTGAACAGAAAACTGGAAGTAATCCCTGAACACCTCTGGGTATACCATACAAAAAAAATAATAATTCCCGACAATTCTAAAAGTATAGATAGAAAACCCAGGAACCCCTAACATGAAGGAAGGAAGAAAATAAGTATCAGTAGAACTCTCTGATAATCTTATAATAGACTAAATGTGAGTCAGAAGAATCTTTAGGTTCTAAGTATTACAATGGTTTAGATCTGTATTTTGTGAAAATGGTACTTTTAGCAGGTCTGGGCATTTAGCTCAATTGGCTGGAGCACATGCTTTGCATGAAAGAGGTCTGGACTGAATTCTCCAAGCACCACATAGTCCCTCAATACAGCCAAGAGTGATCTCCAAGCACTGAACCAGAAATACCCTCTGAACACCTCCAGCTGTGGACCACAAATCAGAATGCAATAGAAAAATAAAAGTATAGGCAAGTAGATGAGTGAATGGCATTTTTGTTTGGTTTTTCTGGTTTGGGGGCCACACCAGGTAACGCTCAGGGGTGACTCCTGGCTAGGGGGACCATATGGGATGCCGGGGATCAAACCAAGTCCGTCCTGGATCTGCCCTGTGAAAGGTAAACACCCTTCCGCTGTGGTATCACTCCAGCTCCAAGAGAATGTTTTTTTTTTTTTTAACTTTTGTGTACATTTGACATCATTTTATTAGAAGTGGTTATTCAATGGCAATTCATTTTCCAAATTAAAAACTGTTAAAATTAAGAAAACTTTTGAATTCTAGTCAGACAGTACTATTGTCCTACTAAATAATGGAAAGGGCAATTGTTTTTTCTTCATCTTGCTCAAAAGGTCCTGACTCTAAGAACTAGAATTGAATTAATCTGACTGATGATACCCTGTATTGCCTTCTCTGTCAAGTCCAGGGCTACACTCTCAAAATATATGCAGAAAGGGTTACCTGAGTTCTTAACTGCTCAAACCTTGTATGTTTAAGTTTGGCACTTGGCCAGTTCCTAGGAAATGAGCTCCGAGTCCTTGGAATTCTGCCTGATAAAGAGGGTTTGTACTTAAGCCTAAAGTCTTGTGCTACACTGTACCACTTTGCTTCTTGAATTCAAACAATCTCAAAACGTAAATCAAAAAATCATCTATATCTATTTGACTGTACCCTAATAAAAACATGAAAATGAAGAATCTGGGTGACAATGTTTGGTATGTGTTGCTGCACATCCTTACTGGAAAATTAGGAGTCTGTATACAAATAGTGCACTTGAAAACCTATGCCTGGTTTGTCCTGATCTTTGCTTTGTGAGCCTTGAACTTGCTGATCTGAAACTACATTCTTGCCTATAACTTCTCATGAAAGAAAACCTGTGATTCTATTTAATGAACACGAAGTACAAAGCTTAAGGAATGGCCTTCAAGATTCCCTTTGGGACATCTTACCCAGTTTAATCCTGAAAACCCTGAAATATTACTGTTATTTCACAGAAAATAAAATCAAGGCTCAGGGAAACTGAGTCATTTGGATAGTTGGCAAAAACCAAGTAAATATGTCTATCCTGCTATACCACCATATAACATGAGGTACTTTAAAAATAATCTTACAAAGTTAGCTCATCTCAATCTTTACTTTGGAAAATATAAAATTCAATGTTATAAGATCCAAAAATGTTTATAAACTTCATCTTAAGTACATTTTAAAATATTAAGACTATCATCTTAGATACATTTAAATTAATTTAAAAAGTCATCAGTCTGTTACAGTTCTACATGTAGTAGTGTGGAACCAAGATTTTTTTATATTGGGATAAATAAATAGTACAGCAAGTAAGATGTTTTCCTTTCATGTTATCAACTAAAATTCACTCTCCAACACCCTATGTAGTCCAGTAAGCACTGGCAAGATTGATTCCTAACTACTGAACCAGGAGAAAGACCTGGAGACCACCAGGTATGGCCCCAAAACAAACAAAAACTTTAAATAAATAGTCCTATGTCTACTTAATTTGCAAAAAAAAAAAATGCACAGAGCAAAGCAATTCTCAATGATTCCTGTCTTTAAGAACTGCATGTGTGCATGTGTGATTAAGAATATTATAGAAGCCGGAGTGATGACACAAGGGATAAGGCTTCTGACTTGCCCGTGCTAGCCTAGGAAGGACCACAGTTCGATCCCCCTGCATCCCATATGGTCCCTCAAGCCATGAGCAATTTCTGAGCGCAGAGCCAGGAGTAACCCCTGAGCATCACCAGGGATGGCTGAAAAAACAAGAACAGAAGAATATTATATCCAAATGTTCCAAAATGTTCCAAGGAGAAACATTATTTTGTTGTTTTTTGTTTATAATGCATTTGTGTGTTTCAAATGCCCCACAGTGACAAAATATCCTGCAGGTCTGTGAATGTGTGAATATAGGTAGCATAATTTTATGTTTAAGCTTACTATCTAGCCACAAAAAAATATGATGGAACCAACTCCTGTTTTTATTTGAGAGGTGAATTAGTATAATAAAACAGTGTCTTTCCATGGTGAACAGAAATTTGCTACACAGCAGTTTTGTAAGCTATTAGAGCATTTTACAAATACTAAATAATTTTAGTTGTAAATTTTATAATCACTATCTAAATAAAGGTTATAGGTTTCTACACCAAATCACAACTTTTTCTATGTATTAACTACAGGTTAAATCTATATAATAAATTATATATTATAGTTTTATGTCAAGGCATTTTATTTAATAAAAATAAGTTTATATTTCCCTGATTTTAATTTATATGGATTGGTAATATAAAAAAATTATGTCTTTGATAGACAACATTTCTTGCCTGGAAGTTTCTAAGAAATTGTCATTGTTTTTTTAAAAAGCTATTTTTGAGAGCAGTATTGGTTTTAGAACAAAACTGAATAATATGTGTGCATGTTCCTTAAATTAACCCTACCAACAAACACATTATTTTCCCTGCTTCCTATAAAGTCTCTCATCAGACCTGTACATTCATTACTAATGATAAATCTACACTGAATCAATTACCACCTGGGTTAAAAAAAGGTTTATTCTATACGTTACACTTCTGTGAACTTTGACAAGTTTGTAATGACACGTATACAGCAAACAGAGAATCAGACTAGAGCATCATCCTAATTTCAATGTTTTGCCTATTCCTCCCTCCTCCCACTCCCTGATAACCAATAAGTCTGCAGTTATGTTTCCTTTTCTAGAGTGAAACCTTTATATAAAGCTTTACAGATTGACTTCTTTCACCTAAGGAGCATGAATTTAGATTCACTCCAGGACTTCTTGTGGCTTTTAGCAGCTTGTTCCTTTTTCATACTGAGTAATATTTCATTATTGGAATGTAACACAGTTTATGTATCCATTAACCTACTGAAAACCATTTTGACTATTCCTGATATAAGTTTAATATAATTAGCAGGTTTTGGGGGTTGACAAAACTTTACAATTTTCAGGATAAATACCAACCAAAGAGTGTGACTGCTGGGTCATATGTTAAGAATTAGTTTAAGACATTGCCAAACTGGTTTCCAAAACTACTGTTCTGGAGATTAGTAAAAGGGTGTTCCTTTGGCATTATAGAGTTCTGGATTTTGACCATTCTAATAAATGCACAGTAGTGAATGCCTGCATCGTGGATTAGAGGTACTTTTGAAGTGCAACATTTCCCAATATGTCAAGTTAAAGGAGTACAATTTCAAAAGATTTAAGTTCAAGACTTTTCTTGGTCATATCCTTTTGTATCATTTGGGTATAAAATCAAGTCAAAAATATGTAACTCTCATTGAAGCCACTTAATTAAAAGTCTGAAATCACCATTCTAGCCTGGTTTTTCCATAAGGATATAGAAGAAATTGTGGAAAATTTGTTTCACAGAGAAATATTCCATCTTTTTTTCTTAGTTAACTAAAATGAATTTGACCATTCACTTTAGAATTCATAATGAATTCCGTATTGAATAAAGTGATGACTGCTCTTCATTTGAAGGGCCTAACTTTTCTTTCTTTGATGCATCTCTAGCTATAGTTCAGTTTAATGAAAAATGATGACTGCATCAGCTTTCATCCATGAAACAGATTTTAGCATTCTGCTTAGGTCTCGTACATGCCAACATCTAACACTTAGTTCTTATGAAGATCAATGACAGGGATATGTCCAGATTAGCAAATATATATCATAATCATGTATTCACTCAATTCAGATTTCACACATCAACTTCCAAATGCAAAACCTAGAATTTACTGTATTCCAGCAAGAGGAAAATCACAATGGAGTATTTATAGAGAAATATTTGTACTTTCAACATAAGTTCAACATAAATTATTTTAAATATGTATCTGGCCCACTGTCCACAGGAGTGCATTTTGAAGCCATCTATATGGCTTCCTCAAGTGTAGTAAATGACACTCCAGAAAGAAGGGGGAGGCTGAGTTTTCTAACAAATGTTGAAAAATGTTGAGAAAGACATTAAAACTGAAGTTGGAGCAAATAAGACAATCATCTTGCCAGTGCTTGACCAAGATCAATCTCCAGCATTCCATATAGTTCTCTGAGCACTGCTAGGAATGATCCCTTGAACACACAGTCGGGAGTAAACACTGAGCACAGCCTGGAGTGGCCAAAAAAAAAAAAAAAAAAAAAAAAAAACCACTAGAAAGGAGAGGAAGGGAGTAAGGGAGTAAGAGAAAGGTAGTTGTGGATAGGGGAGAGGAAAGAAAAAGGCAAGAGGAGGCAGAAGAGAAGAGAGAAAAGGAAAGCTTTATAAAAGTTCTCATTTCTTCACTTCAAGGAAAATATTATGCAAAATAGATATGCTCATTGATGGGGTGGGGGGCTTTGTGGCCACACCCGGATATGCTCAGAGCTTACTCATGGCTCTGTGCTTAGGAATCATTCCTGGTGGGATTAGATGATCCTATGTGGTGCTAGAGATTGGCCACATGCAAGGCAAATGCCCTATCTACCATACTATCGCTCCAATCCACCTTCATTGATTTCTTTAAATGCATTTTATCAAAGAAAGAAACATTCAGATAAATTAATCATTTCCCTCACTTGCAAGCTTCTCCAAATGCATCTTCCCATTAAAGACTGCTCACTATAAAGCTTTGCTGCAGTCAAAGTGACAGCATTGAAGAGGACATAATGAGAACGTCTGCTGCAGTGAATCATTATCCATTTCTAACACTTCCTTATGAAACTGACTTCTAATCATGTGCCAAAGAGAGCCCTGCTAACTTCAGGGCTTTGATTAAGAATAGTGAAGAGCCCTTATCATAAATGTATTCAACACAACAAAAAGAATAAGAGACCCAGAGAAGTAAAGCCTCATGTGGAAGAGTTTAGACATGTAATACCAAATGCCTTTAACGGATGCTTTCCTTGTCATAGAGCAACTTCTATAAAATTACTGAAAATAAATTCTTCAGGGCTCAATCTGAATTAATAATTTCCATTTGTATAATACCGCTTACTCAAAATTATTTCAGTGAATAAAACTCTTATGTTGACAGTCTTTTCCACAAAATAACTCTCTCAAGATGTTCCAGGTCTAAAGTCAAATCAGCATTAAGATCCTTAAATACTCTATTCACTCTTAGGTATAATGTAACCTAATATATAAAAATGTTCAAATATATATAAACATATATATAAAGTAGTATAAAAATCGATTACTAAAACTAGTTATTAAGAATTTTCCAGACATTTGGCTGGTTACATACAATCTAATTAGTCTAGATATGCTATAATGTATAATACAAAAATATTACTATCATTTAATAAGTAGAATTTCCCAGACATTTGAATGGTTATATACTCATAGACTATTAGTCTAGATATGCTATAGTGTATAATTTGGAAATATTATCATTTAATGAATAATAGAAAATACATATAATCGAGGCATCATGGTGATAACTAAATTCCTAATCTTTAAGCAGTGTTGATTTATATTTTGCTATTTATTTTTATTTAGCTTATTCTTTTATTAGACATCTGTCTCCTTAGTAATCTTGTTTGTTCTCCAATGAAATTGTTGTGGTCCATGAGAACATTTATCAAATGAAAAAGTTATATATTCATCTCTGATTCAATTCTATGCTTCAAAAACAGTAAAAATTCTGAAAGTGATCTTGGATAACAATATAAAGAATGAGTCAAATTCAAGTAATGACAGCATTTTGGACTTGGTTGACAAATCCTAACAATACTTTCAAGTCATTAACAATGTGTTTTCAGGTTACATTACAAATGCTCATAAAGAGACCAGTTGAGACAAAGACCGTTAGCAACTAGGTTTCTGCTGGTTTCTCTAAAGGCAAAAGTGATCTGAATATAGAATGCCTTAAGTGGATGTCTCCCTTTTATACTTCATAAGGAACAATTTAGCATCCTGCATTTGATACCAATACGGTGTCAGTCACAAAGTAGAATAGCACCGACATACAAATAAACTAACCTCACGAAACTGCTGCCCTTTCTATACTGGATCAGGGTCAGTCTGTTCACATTCTGAGCACATCTTCCTCAGATTCATTCTGCCTTCTCTCTCTCTCTCTTTCTCTCTCTCTCTCTCTCTCTCTCTCTCTCTTTGTTCTTACTGTACGCTTCTCTTGAGCATAAATAATCTACATTTCCACAAAGATGGCACTTGTGGTCAAAAAAAGGATCAAATAAACTGGTCACTGCGATCATATAAACCGCAGACTTGGAATCTTAAGTAAAACATATTCTATGACACTGATCCTATCAATCAATAAACCTTGAACCACTGTGAGAGATTAATGTACTAAATTAATACAAACTACTAACCGAGAAGACTCTCAATAAATTGTAGTAACTTAGAGCTTGAAAGTCTGAGAAATATGCGTAAGTGCATAGAGAAGGTGATATTTGAAGGCCAAGAACAGATGTTTAAATTCATTATGGAAAAACTATGATTGCATAAAAAGGCTTCTCAGCAGATGAATGTTATGACTAAATTCATGCTTAAAGATTTTGGGTAAAAATGAACCAGCTGGGAAAGAAGTTAGTTAAGCACGAATTTTAAGACATCAAACTGACCTAAATTAAGATGACTGGGCAAAGAGCAAGAATGAAAAGTGAGGAGGCATATCTCAGCCCTGGTTTCAAATTACGAGTACATAGCATCTCAGATGAAATGAAAACAGAGATAAGGAGACAGCTCAAAAGGTTGGATCACATTCTTGGTATGCACAATGCCCCAGGTTTAATCCTTGGCACTTCATGGCCTCCTCAGCATTGCTGAAAGTAATCTTAGTGTCTTCCAGCACCACTGGTAGTTTCTGCTTCAAAAACGAAAAGCAAAAAGTCAAAAAGAATCTGGAGAAATAGTGCAACCAGTAAGATGCTTCCTTTCCCTACAGCTGACAGAAATTCAATTCCTGTCACTCTGGATGACTCTCCAAATACCACCAGAAGTGATCCTTGGACACTGAAGGAGGCATATACCCTAAGTACAGTTGAGCATAGTCCACAGACACAAAATAAATATTTTTTTTAAAAAAAATTTAAAACAAAGCAAATAAACAAGTGAAAAGAATGTGAGACTCTGGATGCACAACACTTGGCTCAGGTGAAACAACACTGACCAGGGAAAGACTGGAAAGGGTACAGTCATACAGAAAGTAAACGGTTATTTTTATAAGTAGATATGTCCAACATTTCAGTAAATTGACTCCAGGAATACCAAATTTCTATCACAGATGGCAAAATAATAATGATAAGCCTCAGTAATAAAAAACATTCTTATTATTTGTTTCTTGGAATTATCTGGAAGATGTGCTTTCAGAAATTCAAAGAATAAAAATGAAACTGCAAGATGTATTTGAAATAAAAACTGGTGCAGAGATTACAAAATATATTTAAAACTAATGAAAGTGTACTTACACGTTTTTCTTATTAATGCTGCATGAAAAAAGAATGGGGAATTTTAAAAAAGAGACCCAATACTTGCATAATAACTCTATAGCCATTATTCTCAGTTTCCCTACTAAAAATGCCTCGCACAGGGAACTTCCTTGCCAACCAGTGAGATTTTAATTCTGCCCATAGCAGACAACCTATTAGCTTGCCAACCAGTGAGATTTTAATTCTGCCCATAGCAGACAACCTATTAGCAAGCTTCCTCCATTCCCAACATTACCAGCTAGTCTAGCCATGCCAATTCCACCAATGTCCCTTAAACCTTAGAAAAAAATGGCTTACACTGCAACATAATATTTCTACATGCTTTTATTTGATGCCACGGCATCATAAACGTTTAGGGGAATTCAGCCCACCAGAAGTATCCTTAGATTTTCCTGGTGGGGAGAACTGCAATATCCCCCACGGGGTTCCTCAAAAGGCCCACTGTGGATGCCTTTTTCCCCTCCGTGGATGGTTGAGGAATTTCCGAAGAGATGCTTGGCATTATCTCAGGCAAAACTGTGATCTCTATCAAATAATTTGGCTCAGAAATTCCAGCACCAAAGATTACTAAGAGAACCCCTTTTTCTGGAGATGTATAACCCTAAAGTTCAGACAATGTTTCAAATATGTCCTTGCAGGTGAAGTTTCTTGGAAACAAGGGCGAAATTGACTCTGCTCAGAAAATAGGAAAAACACACTTTAGGAGATTTGGTTTCTTCCTGTGCTTGATCCCAAAAACAATGAATCCCAGCTCAGGAAGATCAAGTTTCTAGATATTTCTTTCCTCCTCCTAACCCTTGTTTTGCAATTAAGGTTGGTTGTTAAAAGCTGCCCTGAGTGTTACCTTTTCCTTTGCAATTAACCTTGCCTTGTTATTGTAAATATCGGTTCTCTGCACCTCTGACTAGCTTACCCCTATAAAAACCCATTTGGAAAATAAACTTGTCGCACTCCTGCACTCCTGCCAGAAGATGTGTGGACCCCACATACTCTGTGTGGTTTCATTTATTTCATATTTCATATTTCTCTGTACGCCAATTCGGGCAACCCACTCTCCCTTAAGTGAATTCATCGAAATCCCACTGGCGCTGCAAGAAAGCGGCTTGCAGCGATCTGATACTTAAAATCACCAAATCTCAGATTCTCTACCTTTAATACAAAGTAGCCAGTAACACAGGATGTGTTTTATTCTGTCTTAAATAAGCGAAATGGTTGAAGTGTCAAAAGTATTTTAATATTAAGCCTCAATAAATTATACTTGTGTTCATTTGGTGGTTAGTTTAGGTCAGTGGCTTTAAAGCTCTTCAAACCATGAAATCTTTCTCAAAGGAAATGTTATACAAGACAGAAAAAGGTAATGTAGAAGCTGAAGTCCACCAAAAGGGTATGAAATGTGGTCCTTCACACCACCCATAGCTTTCTTTCCTTCTCATTTCCAAAATAGTTTTTCTCAGGAGTCCATGGAACACACACTTCCTTTTTTCACCAAATAATCTGTGTAAAAAGGAGAACGGGGAGCAAGTCTCCCTGCTAGCATGCTAGACATGATAATGTTTTTTACTTAAAATGTCATCTTTCATTTTTACATCTCAAGAACGCCTGAAAGAAAAAAACCTGGACAAGAGCTCCGAGCTAGAGTGCTATTAGAAACTATATAGTCCATCTCCTGTCTCAAGAGAAAATTTTCATAGATGGTTTCAAAGTAATTCCTAATTTCATGATTTCTGTCAGAGCATGTAAGTCTTCAGTGACAAAAACCCAAATATCTTTTAAATGACTGGAATACTTCTCTACCTTTGTCACTTCCCCACCCCTGAAGGCACATAGATTTCTCAGAACATCAAAAGCAAACCAACGTATTTACACAGCCAGGTAGTCTTCCTCTCACAGACATATCATGGAACTAATACTTGAGGAGGCCAGGAGTATTACATACCCCAGAAAGTCTGCTTGATCACCGCAGGGCTGCTATTTTTTTTTTAATTAAGTTAAATAGTTTCAGACACACCACAGTCCCCACAGCTCTCATTAACCTACACAACTACATTATCTGTCTCTCCCTGGAAACATTTGAATATGTGGTCTAGTGAACAGGGCTTACAGGCTGACTAGGTAATTTCTGGCACACTCAAACATATATACATCACAAGTTTCCGTGCCTGTATAGATAATCAAATACAAAACTTTTGATACATCTTATTTCTCAATCAAGAGACATTAAAGCTACAAATCTCAATTGCCTGAAGTTTTCTAATGCCCAAATGTCTCCACAGTCCAAAGGACTGAAACACTAATATAAACATGAGCACAAGCCTCAGGAGTCTCAGAACAGAGTTTACACAGCAGATAACCATAAATCCGTGTATTTCTTAAACTCTTGGGAGTCACACTGTACCTATCCAAAAATGAAGGTAACAAATAATGCTTTGTGAAATCACGTTTGCTTCACACCAACCACTTATTCCCCTTCCTTCTTCACCAGAAGACCACCAAAGCAGAATAATCTGCGTTAACAAGCTCCAAGCCCCTTTGAGGAAAGGTCAGTTTGCTAAGCTATCAAACCAGTGCTCACATATTTGCATCCTAGCATCCTTTTATACAGACAACACACACACACACACACACACACACACACACACACACACTTTCAAAGATTAGCATGTGTATGCAAGAGCTAAAGAGATAGGACAGTGCTTAAGGTGCATATCTCACACGATCAGAGCAATCAAGTTTGATCCTTAGCAACACATCCTCCCTCATGTAACAGGCATTACTGGGTGCAGGCCTACAAAGCCGTTAGACACTATAGGTGGGGCTAGGGACTCAATCCAACCCCAACACTTCCAATATGGCCACTATTATCCCAGACACCACATACTCAGACCCTCGGAAAGTTATGAAGCCCTGTTAGCAGATAATCGCTGGTTACCACAATACCCTCCACCCAAGAAAATATAAAAGCTAAATGGAGCTCACCTTTAGAACATTGTCTTACATATGTGAGGACCTAGGTTCAATCCACTGCACCACAAGATAAAAAGGTAAAACACACATGTAAAGACAATTCTTCCGATTTCTGAGTTTGAATAGGAACAAATAAAATCAACCTGTCTTTAGAGCAAGACACAACTAGGATGTGTCAGAGAAGAAATGGTGTACTATGTACATCCTGAATTGAAATTTATATTTGATATTTTTGAAATGATTGCTAAAATATAATTTAAGACAATCATGTATTCTCACAAGCATCTTATTTTCTTTAATGGTTAAATAAGTCTAGTTTACCTGAAATGATGCTGTTAGTGAATAAATTAATAAGCGTATCTTAAAACCAAATTGTTTCCATTTTTAATATCCAATCGACTCACTTCATTGAGAGGTAGAGAGAATATTCAAATTCTGATGTTGCTCATAAAAAAGGTATTTTTTTATTTGCAGGAAAATTGCTGTGTGCCATAAACAGCAAGCTCATGAGAGGATAGATTTATAGAATGTATTATTATCTATTAAAATAAGTATACAATGTATTGTTAATAAAGCTTTCGAGGAGACAAAGCAATCACATCAACTGTGGTACCAATGTTTTTCTTTTAAAACATGCTGTACAACATTAGATTTGCCACTGTCAGGTATTTAAATCAGTCAAAAGAAAATGCTATATCTTAATAGGATTACATTGAAAAAGAAGTCTCTCATATTTGAAACAAAATATTAGTTCCAAAAATGAGAGTTGATGTTAGCTTGAGTATTCATCCTAATCCCAAACCTTGCTCTGGCAGACATTCATTTCCTTCTCCACAATTTGGCATACTAATATGACAGTACTGTTCAATAAAAAAAAATTACTGCAGCATCTAAGCGAATTTAGAAATTGTTTGCCCTTTTATTGTACAGATAAGAATAAAGGCCAAATTATCTCAAGTACCATATTAAAAATCATGAAGTTAAGAAGTCGTTCTAGCTAGAGATTTCCCAGTTCACACCAGTTCACACCTCTAACTACTGGAACAGCAAAAATTGAGAAACTAACAATCCCAGTAGATATCTACCAGTAAGAGTGCAAGATATTCCCACAGAACTACAAAGAATATTTTAACTGTCAAAATAACCCCAAAGATGATCATATTCCAACACCTTCTGAATATTAAGTTAGAATAGTAATACATTTGCTACATTTCCTCTAACCACTCTTTATTCAAAATTTAAGAGGCCAGTTTATTATGAAATACTATCATTTTATTCTTTAAAATTTATCTAATATATTTATAGCCAATGCATCAAACTTAAGCATACTGTTCACGTGGACACCCTGGTAACTTTTAATGAATGCTTTTTATGAAGTGGAGATTATTACAATACAGACCCCTAAGCATTTTAAAGATTTACATTAATTCCAAGCTTTTGAAAAACGTATTTACAGAAAGTGGCTTCTTTTGCAATTTATATGTCCACAACCATTTCTGTTAACTAAAAGGTATTTTGGAATGGGATCAACTGATATTGAATGTCAGGGCACGACAGCAAAACTTAATCAGATTGTTTCCATTGCGGGTCAATGCTGTTAAACTACTGGATCTCCAAAGGGATAAAGGGGCTGCAATTTTCAGTGAGCAAGAGAAAACAGCAAACCTCCTGTTAATGGCCATCTTTCATTTAAGCACCACCTGAAAACAAGAATTTGGACTTTCACACTGTTTATTCAGTTCTTCTCTATGTAGCTCTCATTCTTCTCCCTCCAGAGGGAAGCTACATGCTTTAGCCTCCTGACCTCCAAATTCTTTACTACAACTGATTGTGAAAAGCAAAAAAAAAACCGCTCTTAAAAAAAAAAAAAGAAAGAAAATTAAAAACCTGGAGCACTGGCAGGCTGTTTGTTTTAGGTCCACGTAGAGCAAACATAGGGACCTACAGCCCCAATTCTTCAGGCTAAACTATTTTGTGACATCTTAGTCTTTTGTGCATTTAACATAATACCCTATAGTATTCCACGCTGGCACCTACTTAACTGTAAGAATAACCCCCCCAAAACGCCTTACTAGCTAGCGGCTTCTCCAAAACTGCTTTCCAGTGCAAAGAGTAAGAGTCTAACCGGTGTGCATACAATCTGGAAATGCTTCTATGGAACCCTTTTCCTTTTCTAGCAAATCGAAGATCCCATGGACTTCAGGCTCAGAAAGTGACCATGGGTCAGAGGGTGGCACTTTGATTTTTAAAAATAACGAGAGGTAGCAATAAAAAAAAAAGACAAAACCAAAAGATACCCAAAATGCGGAACACGCCAGGAACAAAGGAAACACAAGCATGTGAACAGGAAATGAAGCAACTCTTAGACACACAAATACCTTTTGGGGCCGCCAACGTAGGTGAAAGTAAAGGTGGAGTCTGAGTACCTGAAATCTGAAGCGGAAAAGTCCAGTTAAAAAGCTACCCCCTAGTGCATTATTCACCGCGGAAGTGATCTGTGACCCCCTAATTTGCAGTAGCCCCCTAGTAGGCTTGGAAGAGCCGACAAACTGGGGGGAGGGGGGAGAGTCTCCAAGTCCGCGCTCCCCGCCCCGCGCTCCAGCGGATACCGCGCACCCCTTGGCCCGGGCGCCGCGGGGAGGCCGCCCCCCGCAACAAGTGCCCGGTTCCATGGCAACGGCGGGAATTTCCTGGGTCCCGGGGGCCGGAAGCATCCCTAGCCAAGCTAGAGGCTGCCAAAGCAAGAAACGGGGTTCTCTCCAAGGAGCAGAATGGACGAGGGGCGACCCCCGGGCCAAGGATGCTTAGCGCTTCCGAAACCCCGGGGCTCCCTTCTCTTTCCGGGGCAACGCACTGCCTGGTCTATCTATCCTCGGGAACCTAACGGGAGCAGATGGGGCCTGAGCCCGGGCCAGCGCCGCCTTCCCCGGAGGAGGGGACAGACAGGCAGGTCGGAGCGGGGCGCAGCCGGACTGCACCGCGCGGCGCAACGCAACGCAACGGGCTCCATTCCCGGCCGCCGCCGCCGCTCAGCCCGTTGCGCAAAGCGAGCGTGGACACGGGGGGTCATCCTCCGGGGGAACTAAAAATATACCACTCGCAGCCCCAGAACCCCGCTAGGGCCACCAGGTTTCTATCCCCGAAGGTGGGAACTGGGTCGTGGGATGTCTAGTCGGCTCCCCGTCCAGCTCTTACTGCAGCAGCTGTTGCCAAATGCACCCCCGGAATGGGAATGGGGCCGTGCAAGCCACCACCACCGAGCGCGCGCGCGCACACGTCCACACACACACACATATACACACACACACACACCCCTTGCACTCGCACCCCACATACGTGTGCGGTGAAAAATAAAGCTGGAAAGGGGTGCCAGCGGGCTTCGGGCAGAGCACTAGATGAGACCCGAGGCTCCGGGAAGACGGATGAGAGAGAAACTCACCTGCAAACAGGCAGTCCTTGTCGGCTCTGGACTTCTGGATCACGACGTCGATATCCTTCTGAATGCGTTCTTGCCGTGAACACATCCCCATGAAATAGATCCCTGGAAAAAGAAGCAAGCCGCGATTGCCACCCCACCCACCCGCCCGCCCCGCTCGCTCGCACGCTGGCGGCTCTCCTCTCTGTCAAGATTCCATTATTTAAAAAAAAAAAAAAAAATGAAACCTCTGGCCGAGGCAGGGGCTGAAGGCGAAGTGGTTTCGGAAGTGATCCGGGGTGAGAAAGCAGGAGGAGGAGGAGGGAGAGGAGGAGGAGGAGGTCGAGGAGGAGGAGGTGGAGGAGGAGGAGGAGGAGGGGGAGGCCGGCTTTGCATTCCCAGATGTGACCGCCCAGCTGCTCGCTGCTCGCCGCCGCTGGATTCCGCTCGCCTCCCCTCCTGACAATGGATGGCGATGACACCGAGTCTCCCCGGCGCCCTCCCCGCCCCCGCCCGGACCCACGGCCGCGGGAAGTCCGGGGGTGCAAGGAGGCGGCCGGAGAGCAACGAGGGGGCGGCGGGGCGCCGGCCAGGGGCGAGCCCGGCGCTCGGTGACCAGCGGGCACACACGCCCCTGGCGGCTCGCTCGCCGTCGCCCGGCCTTGCACACTCGCGCCCGCGGGCGGCGGCGGCGGCGGCCGTGCCCAGACTGCCTGCTGCAGCGCCACCCGCCGCAACCCCAGCCGCGCCCGCCCGCCCGCCGCCCCGGTCACCCCGCGGCTCCCGCGGCCCGAGCTTTGCGAGGGGCCGCCATCCCGGGCGCAGGCTGGACGTCCCCGCCCGCGGGCTCGGAGGGATGAAGACTCCCGGGCTCCCGGCCGCTGGCACCCCGCCTCCCCTCCACCTCCACCACTTTTATGAATTCGACTCCACTTTCGGAAGGAATTATGACTCATATGGAAAACCCAAGCCCGAGTGACTGAGAGGAAGCAGCGGGTTCAATTAAAAAAAAAATCTTTGCAAATCAAAATAAAGAAAGCGAACAGATCTTCCCCCGTTGCCACATCAGGCAAGATTGGGAACACTCCAGAAAAGCAAACCTGGCAGGCACACCAGGGACTCCCGCGCCTGGACGGTTTGTTGGGGTTTGTTTGCTTTCCCCCTGCTTTTTATGTTTGGGGTCCCCCCCCCAAATATTCTAAGGAGTTAAGTGCCTTTGGAATGCCCTTTCGGAATGGCAGCCCCATTGGAGGGATTGCCTCCACTTGCAAAAACTCACCAGTTCCTCTCCGCCAGGTACTTCTGTCCATAAACATTTGGCAGAATCCGCGGACACGTGCCGGGGTCTTCCTAAAAGATGGACATCTGTCTGGGTTGTGATTTTAAATCACGCCTGCCTTTGCCAATCGCGGAGAGGGCGCTCCTACAACCTGGCTGTCTTGTTTGGAAATGAGATAGTGCCAGGAGCCTCACTTTTTTTTTCTTTCCAGCCTTAGGACACCTGGGGCTGCTGTGGCACAGCTCTGCTTCGGTACTGCCATACGCCCCTGGGATAGGTCTCCGGTGCCACTTTTCTTGTGGATTTTCTTTGCCTTCACTGAGTAAGCTCTCCTGAGCAAATCTAGTCTCTTTGGGGCTCCGCACTTCCAGTGCCTGGTGCAGCGCCTGGAGTATAAAAGGGAGGTTTTTCAATGTTGGCTGATTGGGTCGCTCCTGCAGCCTCTTTCCTCTTTAGGTAACCCGAATTCAACCAGTTTTCTTGTCAGCATCCAAGAGCAGTGAAACTGGTCCAGAGCCTGCATCTGTCCAGTCTGGATTCTGACAGGAGCACCGTCATATTTGGGGGTGTTAGATAGATCTCAAGATCCTCTAGAAGGGTCTATTAAGATCCTAGAGACCAAAGTTATCAGAGATTATATGGTTTAACATCCTGCAGAAGAGGAAACAAATGATCTGTACAGCCTCACACACATCACATTCATTGTGAATTCTGCGAGGAAACGATCCCCTGCATTACCCAAAGCATTAAAGCCTCTCGTGTAGTAGAATCACATCCCTAAGACCTACATCTCATGCCTCACCAGAAACGGAGTATGAATGGGTAAGGGCAGTATCAATTCTTTCCTGCCCTGTTTAGCTACTAAAAAATTCTCCTCTTCTACCTGGCAATAAAATGTTAAGCTAAATCCTCCATCCCAGGCTCTAAGTTAAATATATATCAACACACAAGAGTTAATTTTAGAGTTGTCTGTCTATGTCACTTTCATTTTCAATATATCACCTTTATTACAAAAACATTTTAACAGAAATTTTAGTTACCCTGCCATTTGGGTCTGAATCATATCTTGGTTCACTTTTGCCATTCTTTCCATAAAAATAGGCCTTTTGTAGTTGTCCTATATTTTCTTTTCTTTAGCTAAGCTTCACTGTCTGCCCTGTTTTTGTTAAACAAAGCTAACCTGACTTACCAATGTTCTTAAGGTATGATGTGTTGAATATTTTTAACTCAAAGAGATGAGATAAAAAAATAAAAACTAGACTATCTACCTTATATGCATTTCTACAAGTGAATTTTACCTAATAAAACTTTATCAAGGTATCAGTGTTCCATACTATAACATTTGGGCATGATCCATTCAACACTGCCCATGACGAGAACGTCCTTTGTCACAGGCTCACATTAAACAAGATTGTTTGTGTTTTTATTGAAAGAAATATGCTGTTTCATTCTCTAGCGTGGATATTCATTCAACAACTCAACTAAAGATGTGATTTTTTAGTACCTATACTTCTGGAGAAGCTCAGGTTCTCTTTTAAACACATTCATCTATATCTCTCACTCCTTTCTCATGGGCTCAGACTCTTTCGTACCCACTATCTCTTACTATCCATTCTTTCCCTCCTTATTTCTCTAAATAAAAACTTTTAGTAAATAAGAGCAATATGCTTTTTGGGGTCTCCACCATTTACATGTATTCTACACACATATACACACATTCACATCTGTTCAAGAATATAGCACATTGATATGGCACTTGTTCAGTTTATTGACTAAGTTCAAGTCATGCTCAATGAGACAAAATGTGGGTAAGGAATTAAAGATAACTGTATGTTATAGTCCAGGGCACGAGGTTGGGGGGAATCCTACTAGAAGGAAAAAAGTGATCTCAAGTCATCAAAGAGTAAACATTACAAGAAAACAAGTAACCTGACCCAGGCTGAAAGTTCCATTCAGAATTGTACAGAAATGGGAATGTACAGTTAGATTCAATAGTAACATTTGTGGACATTTGTAACTCACATGTACTCAGAGAAGCCTGATGCTCTTTAAATGCTTAACTTATATTATTGATATATATTTTGAATTTATAGAAAATAACCCTAGGAAATAAGGTTATAACCTAATGCCCCTAAGGTTATTAAAATAACGCAAAGGTCCCCCTGATTCAATGTACCCAAAGTATGTCCTATGTACTGTATACCTAAAATATTACCGTGAAAGATTTTTAATTCACAATAAAAATGATTGAAAAATAACCCTAAGGTTGATGTCATAACTCTTTATATTTTACAAAATACAAAACTGATTCAAAGGCAATTAATGAACTAGTCTAAGGTAGCATCTAGATTACCAAAAAAATGTTTACTCTCATTTGAGAAGGTGAGCATCTTAAATAAATATTGGGAAGTCTCACTAGGGAGTCAATCAGTCTGTTACTAGCCACAGGCCAAATTAAGTCACAAAGAAGCCCTAAGTTGGATTCTGAGGGAGGCATAATGTATAGCTGCTCTTAAAAAAGGCTCTTCTAGAAGATAAGGAGATAGTACCACGATTAGGGAGGTCTTCCTAATCCCCACATCAGCAATACTAGGTACAGCTCTAATTGTACAGTGTGGTGACAGAGCACTGGATAGTCCAGCTTTTCAGGGCAAGCAGCACCACATCCTCCAGTGCTTTCCCTGAACTAGTACAGGTGGAGAATATCAGGTGGAGCCACTGGACCTCCTGAGCACTGCTTCAGAGCTTCCCAACACACACACACACACACACACACACCCCTTATAGTGCCATTATTATTTCACTTTATCGTTGGAGCTTCTTACCACACACACACACACACACACACACACCTTATAGTGCCATTATTTCACTTTATCCTTGGAGCTTCTTACCTAAGTGAATCCCACCCCTTCTTTATCCCTAAGGAAAGTATAAAGCAGAAAGTAATAAAGGCAAAGCTTTACTTTACCCAGGGAGTTAAATGGGATTAACCAAGAGAAGAGACTCCCCAAGTATGCTAGTGTTATCAGGAGTAAATCCTCCCCTGGGTGCCTCTCAGGACTTGGAAAATTTCCTACCTAAGATCAGTGAAAAAGATCATGTCCTTCTGTCATTTTCAGAAGTGATCACCAAGGGCTATTAAGTCAGGGTGAGGAAGTGGAATTTTCTATATTTTTATTTTTTAAATGAAAGCCACTGGATGTAAGATGATTTCGGCATTTTCAATTGTGAGATGTATAGAACATCTGCTTGCGCTGGTTCTCTACTTAAAAGAAATTAATAAAACTTAATCTGTTAGGCCTTATTGACTTCTGTAAGATAAAATGGGCACTGGAAAATCATTGTAAAACTATTTGAGTTCTGCTTTCAGAGAAAGTAAACCTAGCCTTACCTCTTGTGAGAAGCCTAGCAATCAAGATAAGAGCAAAGCAAAGTGAACCTTGAATACACTGAACAAAGTGGAGGAGAAATTGGGTGGTTTGTAGTGAAAGTGATTCCAATTTGAGCCTTACCAAGTCCTCTATCCAAAGGTCAAATGCAGCAGAACAGATAGTAGTTGTGCTGAAGTTTTATGATCCTTTCTAGAAACTGTAGTGAATATAAGTAATAACAGACATTTCCTCAAAGAAGAAATACAGATGGTCAAAAGGCACATAAAAAATGCTCCACTTTACTGAAACCCAATCACAATCATGTATGTAATCAAGGTGTTTAAATAAAAAAAATATTTATAATGCAAGAAAAAAATAAAATAAATAAAAAATGCTCCACTTCACGAATTATCAGAGAGATTAAAATGAAAACAACAATGAGATATAGTATCATACTACAGAAACTGGTATACACAACAAAGAATAAGAAAGTCCTGGCATGGATGCAGGGAGAAAGAGACACACTCACTGCTGGTGGGAATGCCATCTAGTCCAGCCTTTTGAGAAAATAGTATAGGTATTTCGCAAAAATGATTGAAATTGAGCTTCCATATAACCCAGCAATACTACTACTTCCTAGGATATACCTTAAGAAGCCCCAAACACAATTGAAAAAAGTCCTCTGCACTGTATGTTTAGCATAGCACTATTCACAGTAGCCAGAATCTGGAAACAATCCAAGTGCCCAAGAACAGATAAATGGATAAAGAAATTGTGGTACTTCTACACAATGGAATACTACACATTTGTTAAGAAAAATAAAGTTATGATATTTGCTTATATGTGGATTATATAGAGAGTATTAAGCTGAGAAAAATAAGTCAGAGGAATAGAGATAGTTAGAATAATATCATTTATTTGTGAGATATAAGAAAGAAAAGATAGTATCAGGGCTGGAGCAATGGTGCAGCAGTAGGTCATTTGCCTTGCACACAGCTGACCGAAGATGGACTGCAGTTCAATCCCCAGCATCCCATAAGTTTCCCCAAGCCAGAGCTATTTCTGAGCACATAGCCTGGAGTAACCCCTGAGCATCACTGGATGTAGCCTAAAAACAAAACAACAACAAAAAAAGATAATCAGACTAATTTAGATAATAATATTCATGTATAATAGAGATGCAGGCTCATTCATGGTAGGAAACTTGGCACAAATAGTAGAGCTGTGCATTTAGGGTAGAGAAGGGATCACTGTGACAATGATAGTTGGATTTAATCACTTTGGACAAAAACTGGGTGCTGAACAAGGATAAAGTCATATGCATAGATGGTACCCCTTCATTAACAATAGTAAAAACCACAGTGTCTAAAAGGAGAAAGAGGGGAATAAAGAAAGAGATGCGGGGCCGGGCGCTAAAGGTAAGGTGCCTGCCTTGCCAGCGCTAGCCTTGGACGGACCGCGGTTCGATAAATAAAGATCGAATAAAGAAAGAGATGCGGGGCCTGGCGCTAAAGGTAAGGTGCCTGTCTTGCCAGCGCTAGCCTTGGACGGACCGCGGTTCGATCCCCCGGTGTCCCATATGGTCCCCCAAGCCAGGAGCAACTTCTGTGCGCATAGCCAGGAGTAACCCCTGAGCGTTACCGGGTGTGGCCCAAAAACCAAAAAAAAAAAAAAAAAAAAGAAAAGAAAGAGATGCAAAACGCTTGCCCCAGAGACAGGCAGTGGGGAGGGTGGGAGGGAAACTGGGGACAATGGTGGAGAGAAACATGCAAGTGTGAAAGGTAGAATATATTGTAAAACTGAAACTCAATCATGAACAACTTTGTAACCAAAGTGTTTAAATAAAAGAAAAAATTTAAAAACAGTAGATAAAAGCATGAAATTGAAATTCACTGGTGGCAATGTTCTCTTTAACTTGAAACCACTATTTTCTCATAAAATCTTAAATCCTATTCTACCATAGAAATGTGCTGGTTCTAGTTACATGCTCTAGACCACACAAATATTCATTCTACTTTGTTTTTGATATCTCTTGTTTTGTTTATTTTTTTAAGTGCACAAATATGGCATGAATATATTCTCAGTGAAAGCCGTTTAGCACACACATTATTTTGGAATGGTGGGTAATGCATTCCGCAGTCTCCAGAGAGCGAGAGGGATTCCTATGCCCTCTGCCTGGGTAGGACAGGGGTCCAGCAGCAAGTCCAGCAGCAATTTCGATGCAGAAAATAATCCACATACAGTTGGATAGGTATAGCAGACCTGAAACTCATACTGCAAGCTATTCACCCATAAGCGAGTCTCACCACCATGTGGAACCAAGAGCTTAGATGATAGCTCCTCCTCCTAGCCTCCTGAGTAGCCTTTATTATAAACAAAACCCAAATCTGGGGTGGTGAAAAGGCCAGATGAGGAGGCAATGGAGAAACATCTTTTTCACAAGAAAACCAAAGGAACCCCAATCAAGAGACATCTAATTAGAAAGCAATATGAGGACCCATCCAAAGGCCTCTACCAACACATTAGTGTAAGACAAGTCATTTCAAATTTTCACACTATGCCAAACATCAACTCCAAAGGTAACTGATTTTGATAGTTATTGAGGATACTTCCATTCTTTTAATGGTATGGCTTTAATTTCTGTTCAAATTACCTCCGTTGTTTCCTTTATTGTTACAATAACTCAGAGCCACATATGCAATGTTCAAAAGTTGGTTGGGTATTTGTTCAGAGAGTTGCAAGTGGTACTGCACGCTGAGTCATACTTCTAACAGAAAACCACATGCTTTGGTGCTGGCACATTGATGTTCCCCATGTACTGTAGATCACATGCTGTGTTGTGGTGCTAGGGAGACCAAACAGCTGTGCCACTGGGATAGAAATCAACATGGGGCTGTAATGGATAGAAAAACTCAAGGTGTCAATGCCTGCAAGGCAGGCAATCTACCAACTGTGCTATCTATAGGCCCCAAGACATACTCATCTGCAACTTAATTAGTCCACTGCCTTGGAAAATGCCTGTGTCACTGCAAAGAGATTGAGCTCAATCTACCTTTTAGCCACTGCAGAGAACTTTATTGAATGAATGTGCCATAATACATTTTATGCTTCTGTTGTCTTGACAGATTTTTGTAAATGTTTGTAATTAAAACCACTTGCATGGTACTTTGGAACATAATGTTAAAAGTAGATTGACTAAATGGTAGGGACTCAACAATTTAAATAGTTGATAGTACCAGCAAATTACTTTCAGCAATATTTTTATACTGAAATTTTTTCTTTTTTAGATTAGTTAGTTTTATGTGGTTTGATCACACCTGGAAATATTGGAGTTCTACTTCCAGTTCTATGCTTAGGGGCTACTCCAAGCAGTGCTTACTGAGTCATGTGGTGTTAAGGATTTAACTTGGACTTCAAAATGACGAAGCATATACTAAGAGACACTAATCTCTCTCTTTCTCTCTCTCTCTCTCTCTGAACCAACCGTTTCTGAGTGTACTTCACTATCTACATCATTACCAACAATATGTATGACCAATCTTTAAATATTTTATTAATGAGTTTGATTAAAAATGGCTTTTTTTCTACTTGCATATGCCAGATAATTTGAAAAGATGGTCATTTTTTCAAATTCAGTTACTGAGGTCTTCTGAATTGATAAGTTTTATTGAGTATAATCACCTGTCATGTACTTTATTTTCTTATCTGTTTTCTGAAATTTTATTTACTAATAGAAAAGCATTTATATAATGAGTAGTGTTCTATTTTCTTCTATTCTCTTTAATCATAAAAGCATTTAAAATTTTTTATTAAAAATTTTTGGTTGCAGAGCCTGAGTGTTGGTGCAAGTGGTTGGGCATTTTTCTTACACACACTAACCTAGGACGGACTGTGGTTCAATCCCTTGGCATCCATATGGTCCCCCAAGCCAGGAGCGATTTCTGAGCACAAAGTCAAGAGTAACCCCTGAGCATCACCAGTGTGGCCCAAAAATCAATTTAAAAATTTGGGGGCCACATTCAACAGTGCTTAGGGTGTACTCCTGGCTCTGAGTTCAGAGATCACTTCTGATGTAATGACGGACCATATGGGGTTCAGTTCAGCCATATGCATGACAAAAATACCTGTGCTGTATATATCTTCAATACTACAAACTTATTTCTTTTTAAAGAGTACCAGAATAAAGGGACCAGAGTGGTGGCACAAGCAGCAAGGCATCTGCCTTGGACAGACTGCTGTTCGATCCCCCAGAGTCTCATATGGTCCCCCAAGCCAGTACTGATTTTGAACCCATAGCCAGGAGTAACTCCGGAGTATCACCGGGTGTGGCAAAAAAAAAAAAAAAAGAGTACCAGAATAGGTCAAGAGCATGTTGCTTCTTTAGTTTCATCCCTAACCTCACAAAATAATGATAAATGTAAAATTAACTTCTTCAAACCAAAGTAAGTCTTCAAAAAAAACTCCACAGAGGTCAGAAAAATAGCTAAGGTGATAGAGTGCATGCCTAATATGTACAAAACCTTGGGCTGGAATTTTCAGCAACAGATGGCTTCATGAGAACTACTAACTGCATATCTAGGAGTCATCCAGAAGCATAGGTGGGCCCACGGGCCAGCTTTCAGGCTCAGTTGTAGGTTCAACTGTCACCAGACCTGGCCCTTGCTATTATTGAGTATGGCTCCAATTAAAAAAAAATCCCAATATTTTTAAATCAGTCACAAATATTTCCCCCCTTTTTTTTGGGGCCACACCCATTTAATGCTCAGGGGTTACTCCTGGGTAAGCACTCAGAAATTGCCCCTGGCTTGGGGGAACCACATGAGATGCCTGGGGATCGAACCGGGGACCTTCCTTGGCTAGCACTTGCAAGGCAGACACCTGACTTCTAGCGCCACCTCGCCGGCCCCATATTTCCCCTTTCTTTATCTCCTGCTTTATAAACTAAAGTTTTCTGAAGCCAAGAAGTAGCTTCATGTTTCCTATGTATTTATCCATGGAATTTATAGTAGAGATTATTATAATATTATAAAAAGAAACTGAATGAATATTTCTCTTATTTTTATTATCTTTTTCTAGTATTTAAAATTATTCCTGTTTTAGTGTTTGTTCACACTATTGCTAAATAGACCAAAAATAGTTTTGAGTATATCGCATATACAAAATACCTACATAATTTGTGATCAATAGATTTACTTCTGTTCTGGCCTTTGAATATTTTGCTCTTTTTCCCAAAAGTGTTTCATGCAACATGTTTTATATCATCTCATCTTTTTCCTCCCCAAATGCTTCATAATACAAATAAATTTAAAGGTAAATAAACTTAAGTTAGTTTTTTTGTTTACTTTAGATTGAACTTTTGTCATGCAAAAATTACAAAGACAGCAAAATAGGAAAAAAGAAACTTGATTGTCAAGAACACAGTTTATATGTGGAAAGTGAATCTGACCAGCATACTTTAGAAAGTAGAAGGTAAGTCTGTTTTTTTTTTTCAAATATGATTTGAGGTAACACAAAATAAATACTTATTTAGAAGCTTCCCAGGGAAAAATATGCATATTTGCATACACAGCTGAAACACTTACAATGAGCACATAAAACTATAAATCACATGTAAGAAGACAGTCTAGAAGCTATAAATATAAATTTAAGAAAAAAAAGAAAAAGAGAAAAACCAAACCAAAATAAGCAATGACAAAAATACAGAACAACTAGAAAACAACAAAACAACAACACTAAGTAAGAAAAAAAAAAGGGAAAAGGGCTGGTGTGGCAAGGTTTTATTTATTTTTTATTTTAATTTTTATTTATTTATTTATTTTCAACAGAACCATAACTTAAATAACTTAAATCATCTTATTCTGCCTCATAAATTGAGGGGGGAATAAACAGTCGCATGAACATTGAGTGGAGATTAAAAAAAATAATCAGACCTAAACACCAAACCCAAAGTCAAGAACAATAGAATCAAGATACACAATTTACAATAAGCTATACACAAAGGGGACCTGTTACACTAGCAGTTCAAGGGGCATGGGGTTAGTATGAGATGTATGCTGGGAATTGGGATGGTGGTGGGAATGGTCCTAATTTACTCTCACTATGTACTTGAAATATAACTGTGAAAGACTTGAAATTCACATTGGTCACTATAAAAGCCTATAAATCATATGTAGAGAAAATGGAGAAATAGCATTTGGGGTATTTGTTTTAATATAGAAATGAAGCAAAGGTAATGGTGTCTAGGAAATCCTACCGAAGTCTTCACTGATAACATCTTTCAGGCCTGAGGTCTACATCTTTCTCAGTCCAAATGAAATTTTAAATGCTGTCTTAGTTCAACTTAGAGTTAATAAAATCTTGTAGTGCAGCTGTGCTCAGGTAAAGGGTTGATATATATTCAAACTATAGGCATCTGGGAATTTTTTTAACTTTAACTTTTGTTTTGGGTTTTGGGCCACACCGGGTGAAGCTCAGTGTTATTCCTGGCTATGCACTCAGAAATCGCTCCTGGCTTGGAGGACCTTATGGGATGCGAGGGATCGAATTGCAGTCCATTAGGTCAGACATGCAAAAGGCACTTGCACCACCACTCCAGCCCCAATTTTAACTTTTTTCTTTTTAAAATTGCTCAAAGCTTTATTTGATTACACTTTTCTAATGTTGAGCCTGTAAAATGCTCAACTAATATAAGTGTCATTTTCAAAGATCTGCAGGTAACAGATCATTTGGGGGTTTCGTTTGGTTGGTTTTGGAGCATTACTGTATCTTTCCTTGCTTTTAATACTATATATTCTTAAGTTAGGCCCAAACATTTATTATGCATTATTTTTCTTCTAGGTGGTACCAATAGCTAAACAGTTATGACTATGTAATCACAAGCATTGGGATAAAATCTTAGAATAAAACTTTGACTCTATGACTTACTAGAGATATAATATGGGCATCATATGCAACCATAACCTATTATTATATTAAAATATCACATTTTTATTCTGATAAACAAAGAAAACAATATTCCCATCAGTGAAAATTGAAGAGGATCAAATGATATAAATGCATACAAAAGAATATAGAAACTGATAAATAAAAATTAAGTATTATAAGAAGTTAGTTTAAAAAAATCCCCTCACTCCTATATAAAATTCTCTGATTCAAGTTTTGCTTTTACAATTTCTCCCACATTGTCTGGGAACATTTGTGGTTGCAAGTAAACTGTCATCCCATGTACAAGAAGTTTGTTTCTCTTTTGCAGATTTGTGTACCCTGTGTGATTGAGGTCATGAAGACATCCATACAGAATAGAGGTAGATGCAGTAGCTGAATGAATTGGAGCAAGGATTTCCTTGGAAGAACATTTCTTATAACTCAGTTCACCTTCCTTGAGATTAAATTCAGGGGACTATATTTTTCAGGAGATATTTAGTTATGTGGTAGAATTTCAACTTAGGTAGCCATGGCAAAAGTTGGTTTGTGATCTCCTAAAATAGAATGACTGACTGACCTAACCAATCAGAGTAAGAACTGGAGAAACTAGGGATATATCTGGGAACTCAACTTTGTAGTTTTAATTCTCTTTTCATTTGCATTTCTGATTAACATTTTCAGACTCATGGTAACAAAGAAATGGCCATCTGGTAATGCCAAATCTTCCAGTAAAATGAATCCCTCCTCCAAAGGTGTGTTAATTCCTAGAACAATATATTAATACTCAGCTGGGGAGGAGGAGCATGGAGAGATAGGGTGTAGATAAGATAATTAGCTTGGCTCCAAGTCTAGTTGGATTGAGTTTATTTTTGAGACAACCATTAGTGGTTGCCAAGTAGATCATACCCAGTGATTCTATGATTTGTTAGGTCCAAGAAAAACGCTTCACCCATTTGCAGGGCCAGTACTTGGGAAATAATAAAGGAGTTGCTGCTTATGGTTTCTTACTACTTTGTTTATAAAAGTAATAAAACTTTTAAAATAGCTTTTTTTTTTCTATAATGTTTTTGTTGCTTGGATCTTGAGGTAGGTATTCATCTCTTTTTTTGTTTGTTTGTTCTGAAGTGGAAGAGGTAAATTATGTCAAAGATGGAAGGGTACACTCCTTACAGTTTGTATTTCTTTCTTATTTTCACAGTGTGATAATGTTAATAGCAAGCATTAGCCCTCCCCCTTGCTGCGTGTGCCAGTGATAGCATTTCCTACACTTAGTTTGTCTTCTTTCCTAATAGGCTGAACAAATCTCCTCAGAGCACGAGAAATTTGTTTCTGTTCAGCAGTATTTCAACTTCACTAATATGAGAAACAGAGAAAGCGCTCAGTAAATGCTTGTGAAAAGAAAGAAGATTATCCTTTCCCAGTGCAAACTAAGAACTCAGACATGAGCCAAGCAATGGACCTGAGGGTGGAGGTTTGGTGGTATAGAAACAGTAGCAGGAAACAGAAGTAGGACATTCTAGGCAATATGAAGGCCTAGATTATATTTTCTCTGCTTCCCATCTAGTGACTTCATGTTGGTGGCTTGAAATCAGCCATAGGGTTACAACACTGATACCACAGAAATATCATTCTCTCTCTCTCTCTCTCTCTCTCTCTCTCTCTCTCTCTCTCTCTCTCTCTCTCTCTCACACACACACACACACACACACACACACACACACACACACACATGAACACACAAAACACACCTTTTTTTTTTACTTCAAATAACTAAATTGTAAAATGCCAGACCATTGACTATAGCATGAAGAAGGGAATAACGTTATTATAATAAAGATTCAAAGGGAACTCAATGGTGAACCATGAAGGAAAGTCCTCATTTAAACATCTGAAGTTCATAGTCACTGGAATATTTTGAAAGGGAAAGCACATGACACTACTTGCTCAATTTCAGCTGGCGAGAGTCAGTTCTTCCACAACAGTGCTGCACAGCAAGCTTGGCAAGAGGTGGCATCATCACCTTATAATAAATGTTTGGCTTCTAGTGAAATTATGGCTTTTCCTAGGAAATCAATTTTTGCCTACAGCTAAGGCTAGAAATATATCAGGCCTTACCTAAGCTGGATTTTATCAGGACCAGGTGTGTTCACAACAGGAACTTTAAATCAGAGTGGGTAGTTCAATGATGGACCATGAAGGAAAGTCCTCAGTATAAACATCTGAAGTTCATACTCACTGGAATATTTTGAAAGGGAAAGCACATGACACTACTTACTCAATTTCATATATTCTAAGTCTAGCTTATTCTTCTATTGGGCATGCCTGCCTCCTGTAATATTGACATTAGAAAGCTTCCAACAAAATATGTTGCCAATGCTAACCATATTTAAAATTTTCTTTTTGGCTAGGTTATTTTAGGTGTGTCCTGTTTAATAGCAAAAGAAGGAACTAAATAAGCTGTCAGACTGCTTCCAAAAATAAAGAGAAAACATGAAAGGAATGGGAGGTGGAGAAGAGGAAAAGGAAGGGAAAGAAGAGGAAAGGGGGTCTGTATTGTGATTGGGGGACAAAAAAATAGAAGATGAAAGGGGGATAGAGAAAGGGGAGAAAAAAAAGAAAGAGACAGACAGACACTGAAAAAAAAATTTTATGCTTTAGTACAAGGAGTTACCTTACTTGATTGAAGAGCTTTGACAAGTAGAGAATAATGAAAACAGCAGCAGTCTATGCAAGTTGAAGCACTGAGTTCAGTCACCTAGTTGATTTTCATTTACTGTTTACTTTATATGAAATTCCTACTTAACATCATAGCATTAAGCTACTTCCTTTCCTTTTAGTTCCTGATACCAAAATCAGATGACAGAGTTTTATTTCCCTAAATTCCACACTTTCTTCTCTTAAGCTCTCTGACCTTTCTCCTGACCTGTCTAGGGAATCTTTTATGTTTTAAAATGATTTTATTCAGGGAGAGAGATAGCCCAATAGGTTGGGTTTTTTTATGAAAGAACTCTGGTTTTACTGCCCCACTCAGGCTCCCAAGCAACCCTTACCGCCAAGATGTTAGTGACCTCTGAGCACAATCAGTTATGAACCCCAAACTAAAATAAAAAAAATTATTTTTATGTACATATATGCTTTATAGTTTTCAAATAAAGCTAGTAATTGAATCAAGAATTGGAACTTATATTACTGGTGCTAGTTTGCTGTCATGGAGAAGTGTTTGTAGAAAAATATAATAAGGATAAATTTGTTTCAGAAGTATTTTTATTCTCTATTTCATGAAAGTTCGCCATGAAAAATGTAATAGAGTAAATTTTATTCTAGTTTTTGGGCCAAAACCAGTCTGTGCTCAGAAATTATTCCTAGCAGGTTCAGGGAACCATATGGGATGCTAGGGATTGAACTCAGGTCTGCTGTGTGCAAGGCAAATGTCCTACCTGCTGTGCTATCTTAAGGGTAAATTTTTGTGAATAAATTTGTAATAAAATTTGTAGGATTGACAATTATATTTCATTTTTATTTAAGGATTAGCACAAAGCTACTTTATGGCACCCAATATTTATATTGAAGTCCAATGAAATAGATAAGACTACTTGAAAAATCCTGTTTTCCTCCAACATACATAAGAGCACTCTACTCTTCATCAATGTTGCATTTTTGCCTTCCTTTGACCGCTAGCCAGGTGGAATGTATCTTTCTGAAACTAGCCCTTGGGTTTGTGAATTGCCATGTTTTGACCAGTAGGTTAATGATAAATAGTAGAAGCCAACAATAAGTTGGATGTGCTACTGTGATGGAATGTGTTCTCTTGTACTTGTACTATCACTATGAGAAGGTAATTTGTTCATTTTTTCAAGGAAGAGAGACAGGTAGACTTACCTTGTAACTTGGAATACTGCCTTTTTAGCTCAGGCACAGCCCAGGCCTGATCAAGAGCAGGCAGGTAAATGAGAATAAAATGTTGTTGTTGTTGTTGTTTAAGCGTTCTTCCCAAGGGTCTGGGAATAACAGGGTGTCTCAATGGTTCAGTGCAAGGACCTGAAGGGTGCCATGCACCTGGTTATAATTGAGGGACTATATGGGTGCAGCAATTAGAGGTCAGACATCTGCAATGCTTACACGTTATCTCCTAAACTATCACTCCGGGCCTTGTTTTGTACTATGCACCTTGGAGTCTGCATTTTTTTTTATTATTCAACAATTATTGTGAGAGTTGATGACTGACAGTAATAAATAAGGAATGGATACAAATGAAAACAGTTCAACAAAGCACTGCACATATAAACTAGAACTGACTATTTTTGAAAAGTAAACCTCTTTGGTTAGCAGAAGAGACTATCAAAATTCAGATTTTTAATGTTGTAGGGTGTAGAAAGGCAGAGAACCTTCTTGTGGTCCTTAGAAACCATGAGTGTCACTCCTGGTCACCTGCCTGATGCGGGGCTGAATTTTATTTTTTCAAGCCGTATGCTGCTGGGATCCACGAAGACCTTAACTAGTGTGCTTGTAGGGTCTCTGTGGTGCCAGCAATTAATTAACTAAGAGTCTCTGGGGGCCTCATACATGCAAGGCTTATACTCTCATTGAGCTATCTCCCTGCTTCCCAAAACAGCTTTATTATTCAATTCAAACTTCTAAAACAAAAATTTAAAAATATGTTTATGTTTCATAATATGCTTAAACACCATACTAAAATGTTGGAGTTAGCAATAAATATTTTTATTTCTTTTTCCTGTTATTTAAAGTTGTAATAAGAATATGAATTGTGTGCATAATTTTAAAACATTGCAGTTTATTTTTTTTAAACAGAATCTAATTTAGCCTGATTTTCAAATTAGAGATTTTGAAGCATCATTTGTTTCCCAAAGGGAATTTTAGAAAAACACAGACATGGGAGCTAAGATGACTAAAATTTATATTTACTTAGCTCTAACATATTTCCTATTTTAAAAGAAACTTCTTCACTTGAACTCCATTTCCTGTGGTGTGCTTCTTTAGATGTTATCTGATGCTACCACAAACATCTTTCTATACTGTAGAAACATTTTATTCTATGCTTCTGTCTCACATTCAGAAGCAGGGACTTCTTCCATAGACCATTCCCACAATCCTTTACAGTTTCTGGCATTTTAGGGATTCATAAGCTGCCACTCTGGATATGGTTACCAATCACTTACAGTCTGGAGGCACCATACTGTGGAAGAGGAGTTTGCATGGTCTCAGATTGGAAGCTCAGCAAGCGTCACCCAAGGGGTTAGGAATTTTCTGCAAGCATGGGCTGAGTCAGCTCCCTCAGTATCATCTCCCTGCACTTGCAGCAATTCCCCTATCTGCAGATCTTGGCTGAAACATTCCTCTTTCCCAGCACTATGACACCCTCGCCAGGGGATGAGGGACCCTTTGCACAATTTACACCTCTTTCTACCTTTTTTATCCTTTATTATCTCTTTTCAGATTTTTTGTTGGGGGGAGGCTCAGGTTCTTCAGTGCTTAGGGGTTATTCCTGGCTCTGTGCTCAGGATTGACCCCTAATGAAACCTCAGAGGACTACATGCGCTACCAGAGATCAAACATGCAAAGCAAGGAAGGGTTTTTCCCCAATGCTGTTACTTTGATCCCTGAATCGAAGTATTTTGGATTTGCTTTTGCTTCTATTTTAATGAAAAGGTGGAGAGAAACTCTGCTCTACCTCTGGGAGCTTATGTAGTTCTTTGAGATCCCATAGGGACAGTATGAGAAAATTCTAAGTTAGGATTTCAATGTGATGACTTTATTTGTGCCCTCCAGGTGTCAAATGTTTGTGTGGCATAACCATAAGTGATGAAACACAGGAGTATTTTCACACCAACTTATACTCTCCCACTTTCTTATATTTCCCGCATTTACCTTACTCTTAGTTGAAAACAGGATATAGAGATTTAAGAAAATGAAAGCTTTTGCCATCTTTAATTTTACCACTTTCTAATTTATGAGGTATCAACTTTATTCTAAGACTTGAAATTTTATGTCACCACAAGACAATGATTCTTTATGCTTATTTCATACTTCTACTGTTTTGAAGAGTGACTGTTTATTCTTTAACCACTGTAACAAAAAAAATCTATATTTAGTTCTGTGATTGGCTGGTGGCATGTGTAACTTCCTGTACCATTTATCAAGACCAAGAATTTGACATTGGAACAGTGTAATGACTAAGGAGTTAATTTACTAGGAATGTAAACCATGATATGGATTTCTTTTATTGGTGAGGGACAACTGGCTGTGCTCTGGGTTTACTCCTGGATTTCTGCTCAGGGAAGGGTTGTAAGACTATCTATGGTTTGAGGTCTTGAATCTAGTGCAAGACAAGCAACTTTTCCATTGTACTGTCTTACTGTCCTCTTTATGTTTTCTTTATCTATGTCTCACAATGTATTTCATTTCAGTGAATATTGTTAACAAGAAAAACCATTAAAATTAAAAAAATAGCAGAGAAGCAGAGCCCAGAGGCCCCAACTTCTGATAATATGACAAAAGGAATAAGATATTTTCAATTTTGTTCAGAATTATCTGAATCTCATTCTGTGTCTATATATAACAATCCAAATTTATTTTAAGCAATTTTATACCTTTATATTTAGAATATTCCATTTATTTGTTTGTTTTTTAAACATGTGCATTGCTTATTATATATGAGATAGAAATATCAAGCATATTACAAAAAACATAGTGCAAAAGTTAGGGTGCTTTTTTAGTTTGTTGGCAACTACAGTTCAATCCCCAGCACTCTCTATCATTTCTCTCCATCAGGTATGCCTCCAAAAAAAGGTAGATATATCATATTTTAAGCATATACACGTATAGTACATTTTTGAAGTGCTGTATGTTAACCAGTTTTCCTTAGAGTGAAAGGGGGGGTGGGAGATGGATTGATATTTGAAGCATGGGCATCTAAATATCTTACATTATGGGTATATTAATATTCTAATTATTTTAACACTACTCAAAATGGCTAGATTTTTTTCAATCAGAATTGATCTCAATGAAAAGATACAAAGTATATTCTAAATGTAATTTGTCAGGCTTCTCTTTAGAAGCTTGGCAGTCCCCCACATTTTGTAATGGGTAGAATATTTGTAATGCATGCATACACTGATGTGAGAAATTGCTTCCCTAATAGAAACCGCAAGGTCGGGATAGTCCCTGTGCAAAACAGTTTTGATCATTCAGTGTAAAACTGGGCAGCACTCATCAACCCTAGGGGGACCTCTGCCTGTCATAACTAACAGGATCTGGCTTTATAATCTTCTTGGCAGGTTTGTTTCCTGTAGGCTTGAGGCCATCACACTATAAATGGGGATTAATGCGGAACCACAGATCCAGGCAACTGAGGCATAGTATTATAGACCTCCAGGTATCCTTCTTCCAAAGACACCTTGACTGCACTGGGCACTTTTGTAACATCCCAAAATATAGCAGGAAGTGACAATATTGTTTCCAAGTCCTAACTGCTGACGAGTTTCATCTTTGAGGGGAGGGTATGAAAGAGGAACCCTCAATTTCCCTTTGTCAGCTGCAGTGAGAAGTCCTATTTTTGAATGCCCACATCAGACATTTTTTTTAAATTCCTGAGAATTCCTGGACTCAGATAAAAAGGCAAATAACCTGACCCTATTACTTCCTTGAATTCTCATAACAGGGTTATCAATTGATAAGCAATGCGAAAAGCCTAATTTTTATTTTAAGGGTAATAGTAAAATAATTATTTTAACTTATCGCATTCACTATAACACAAAGACCCAGTTTTCCTATAAAAATCCCACAAAAATCATAGTTAATTTATTTCTATACTTAATTCCACCTTACATGGAAAGTTACTTTCCATTTCTCATCTTTTTCCAATAACTTGTCTGTCTTCTGGGGCCGGCGAGGCGGTGCTAGAGGTAAGGTGCCTGCCTTGCAATACCCCCCACCCCGTCCATCCCATATGGTCCCCCCAAGCCAGGGGCAATTTCTGAGTGCTTAGCCAAGAGTAACCCCTGAGCATCAAACGGGTGTGCCCCCCCCAAATACTTTTCTGTCTTCTAATAAAAGTAAAAAGGAAAAGGAAGGAAGGAAGGAAGGAAGGAAGGAAGGAAGGAAGGAAGGAAGGGAGAGGGAGGGAGGAGGGAGGGAGGGAGGGAGGGAGGGAGGGAGGGAGGGAGGGAGGGAGGAAGGAAGGAAGAAGGAAGGAAGGAAGGAAGGAAGGAAGGAAGGAAGAAGGAAGGAAGGAAGGAAGGAAGGAAGGGAAGGAGGGAGGGAGGGAGGGAGGAAGGAAGGACAATTAGGCAATGAAATGGTGTCCAGAAAAGAATAGAATAAATAATCGAGAAGCAAATGGTGATCTGACCCAAGAATAAAAAGTTTAGACTCTTGAAGATGTAGAGAGCAACACAGGCAACAATAGAATAGGAGATATTTATAGTTTAAGGGTGCCTGCTCACTGCTTATTAGAAATATCCCGGTCTCTGCTCTTGATGTATCCATTGAATTCTGATGTGCTTTTTTACTTTTTTTTTTTTTTTTTTTTTTTTACTGTCTTTAATGTCTCTGTCAATTTAAACAATGGCTTACATGTTGGGAACCAGGATGAGAGTGATATTGTACTTGAGTCAGTGACCAGCCTGTGAGTTCAATCTGGGTTACCCAAGTGATCCTAAAGCTTGGACAATCCTCGTAGACTTGTTTGTCTCCTTATGTGTTTGTCTCATTCTCTGCAATGATCCATCACCTAATAGAGTGGAAGATGTCAATCCAATTGATTTTACTGTGTTGAATTGCCACACACAGAACACTACAACTGTCAACCAGATCCTGACTTAGAGAATGACAGGGGACTACATGGAGACAAGGACGACGACGACGACGACGACGACGACGACTACTACTACTACTACTACTACTACTACTACTACTACTACTACTACTACTACTACAAGTCCTGGGTTTGAATTACCTTAAACTAGATTTTTCTCTTTATGTGACTATTATTCAGCTGCTGAGCTAATGTGCTTATATCTAAATGGGGTCTCATGTGAACCTGTAAATAATTAAAACCACATTAGCTCCCTGGAGGGCTAATATGATTCCCTGAGCAAATTGAGATACCTAGAGGCCTAATCATGCAATTTTCCTAAGAAAGAGCCTAACTTGGAGGATAAAGTCACATCACTCAGCAATGAATATTATAATTACTCACAGCAGTGTGTCTAGTGCTTATTAAACATTCAATTACAGAATTAGCAATAATGTAATCCAAAAGAAAAATAGCTGGTTTTAAGGAATGAATAGCCATATCAACTATTGAATGTGTCTTTAGGTACCACATCTATATTAAGGTTGTACAAGCTTTATACTTTTGATTAATACCGTATTCAGCTTACTATAACTTCTACTGAATTTCTTTAGGACAATACTAATCAGAATTGATCTTTCATTATAATTCTAAAAGCAAACAGCCAATGTGTCAAGATGAAATTAAAAAAAATGAATTATTAGGATTAATTATTCTAAAATAAAGACATTAATAAAATGAAACCAGTTACAGAGGAAAAATACAAAATACAAGAAAAAATTAATTTTGTATATTTTTTGTTTGGGGGGCATAATTGATGGTGTTCAGGTCTTTCCTATTCGTGGCTCTGTGCTCAGAGCTTACTTGTGGTGACTTTTAGGCCCCCATATATGGTTCCAGAATTTGACCCAGGGTAGGCAATATGCAATGTAATTTCCTTACCCTTTGTACTATCTCTCCTGTCCTCAGTAAATTATTTTTAAGATGAAAATGTTAAACTGTTAATAAAAGAGCTGTTTGGACAAGCAAAGAACAAAAAGACCAAATAAGTATTTGAAATCTAGAAGATTAAAGGGTAAATATTTTTATAAACTTCAAATTTATATGTTCTAAATAATTAAATTTTGAAAAATTGTGAATCATGGACTTGATTGATAGCACAGTGATAAAATGTTTGCCTTGCTGATGGTCAACCCAAGTTGAATACTTAGCATCCTATAGAATCCATCTGAGAACACAAGACTACTGAGTGCAGAGCAAGGAGTAACTCCTGAACATTGCCAGGTGTGGCTAAATCATCCCACCCCCAGAAAAGGATTGTGAAAATAAGTTTATTTAGAAGTTATACTTGAGATTCTTATCTTCTAGTCCCCACCTCAGTGATTTCTGTCTTTTTTAGAATAGTTTAATTACTATTCAATTTCACACCAAGGACTTAAAACATGTTATTATTTTATTCCAAGATTAAAAATATAATGACATTAGATTTAAATAACTCATTGTTTGAAATGTAAAATAAATGTCTGCCTGTCTCTACCTGTAGTCATATTAACCAATTATAGATGCTATAACAATTTCTTACTTACCTTTGTAGGTATTACATTTTCCTAAATATAAGTACTATAGGGCTGGAGAGATAGTATAGGAAGAAGGGATGCCTTGCATGAAGCTGACCTGGTTTTGATCTCTGGCAACACATATTAGCCACAAGCCCTGCCAAGAGTGATCCCAGAGTAAAAAAATCAAGAATAAACACACAATTTCTGGGTGTGGCCCAAATAGAACAAAAAGGTGAGGTATTATATATATTATATATTATATTATATCTGTATATATAATATTAATAGATATATAATTATAAATTATTATATGTAATATATATATGATTATATATAATAATGAATCCCCATACCCTAATTCCAGGGGGTTGAGGAATGCAACACAGGAAATGCTGACACAGGAAATAACCTACACCAGGTTAGGGGAGGTAAAACAGGCTCAGGAACTTTTACCACAAGCTGTCTACAAGCAGACAAAATGGTACCCAAAGGCAGACATGCTAGCTATGGGTCCAAAACCAGAAAGTCTCTCTGACCAAGGTCTTTATTGGGAAGAGTAGGACCACCCATGGGTGGAGAACAGGAAAGGGTACGGGGGCAATCCAGGGGTACTTTCCACCTATGCAGAAAAGAAATATCTTGAATAGATTGAAAAGCGATTATTCTAACACATATATATGTTTATTTAATATTTATTCATGAAAATTTATTATATTATTTTTAATATGACATATCTATTTTATAACAACATATATACCTCTGTCCATATTTCTTGAAGATTTTTATACTGAATTTTATATGTGTAACACTATTGATTTTTCTGAATTCTTATTAATGGCTACTTGGATTGTTTTTGATTTGCTCTTCCAAACAAAAGTACAATGATAATCTTCATACATAGGTTATAAAAATATACCATAGATTTGATATATATTGCCATAGATTTGTTATATATTTCTGATTTTGGGTGAGGGCACACCCAGGAATGTTGGCTCTGCATTCAAGTATCATTCCTGGTGAAAGACCATATGGAATGTCAGGTATTGAATCTAGGTAGGTTGTGTGCAAGGCAAGTACCTTTCCCACTGTTCTGTTGCTCTAGTTTCACTTTGATAAATGCCACTGATTATACAGAAAAAAATTTAATCAGCATATGAACCCTCTGAAAAAGAATATGTGAATTTAGCCTGTTTTCAAATTCTGAACAACATTCAATTTAATCAAAAAGAAATTTTGCCAACTTGACAGTTGATAAATGGCAATCCAAAGCAGGGAATAAATTCAAAGAGGTATTTTGCTTTCATGTGTAAGACTCTAAACATGATGCTCAGCATCACAAAATACTATTCTTTTTTTTTTTTTTTTTTTTTTTGTGCCACACCTGACTGTATTCAGGGGTTACTCCTAGCGTGAGCACCACAAAATACTATTCTTACACCTAAAATCAAAACATCAGGTATGCCCAAACTGAATCTCAGTGCACTAGAAGAGACTCCCAGAAATCTGAGTAGCACTGGGAACTCTGTCTCCTTTTGCCTCTCAAAAAATGCACAAAGCGGGCCAGAGAGATAGCACAGCGGTAAGGCATTTGCCTTCCATGCAGAAGAAAGGTAGTTCAAATCCCAGCGTCCCATATGATCCGCCGAGCCTTCCAGGAGCGATTTCTGAGCATAGAGCCAGGAGTAACCCCTGAACGCTGCCGGGTGTGACCCAAAACCAAAACAAATAAACAAACAAAATATGCAAAGAAGCTGGGGCCGGAAGGGTGGTGCAAGCGGTAGGGTGTTTGCCTTCATATGCTAACCTAGGAAGGACCAAGGTTCGTTCCCTCAGTGTCCCATATGGTCCCCCAAGCTAGGAGCGATCTCTGAGTGCATAGCCAGGAGTAATCCCTGAGTCTCACTGGGTGTGACTAAAAAAAAACATAAATAAATAAATAAATAAATAACACAAAGAAAGAAAAATAGTAGCTCAATGTAAGGTGAGACTAGCTACAACCCTAAGCAAAGGTGTTACCCCAACTTCTTCCCAGTTACTTCTTCCTTTGATATTTACTGTAAAAGCACACCTGAGAGTACTTTTGTTTCTCTCCAGCTTTCCCATCCTGGTGTTGGGAATTGTTTGAATAAAGAGAGAAGTTCTGGCTTTTGGTCTGGGTGCAGGGAGCACATGGCAGAAAGAGGCTATGAAGTGAAAAGCAGACTGATTCCTATGACTTTTCACTGACTGGCTTGGTATTATTTCTCCGCCACTATCCTGCTTCATCAGACCCCTCTGCCTTAAAGGTCAGAAACACGGTACATGGGGTGGTCTCACCAACTCGTGGATTTTTATTTTACAGCTCAACTCTATTTGAATTTGAGTGTCATGAGCTACTAATTAAATAGAACGTTTTTCACATATCCATTGTAATTTGATCCTTTTGTTCTGTTATTTTTATTGTCCTATGTAACAATTTTCCAGGTAACTTATTCTTGGAATTTTGCGCTTTTCATTTAGTGGGACCAAAGTGATAGCACAGTGGGTAGGTCATTTGCCTTCCATGTGGCTGACCAGGATTTGATCCTCAACATCCCACATGGTATCCCCAAGACCACAAGGAGTGATGCCTGAGTACAGAACCAGGAGTAACCCCTGAGCACTACCGAGTGTGGCCCCCTCAAAAGAAAAGTAAAAACAAAAAATCACAATAGTTTGGAATTTTAAAAAGTGGCCTCTTTTTCTGATGCGTATTAACCATTTTTTCTCAACCTGTTTATCATTTATTTTGTCATGTTACACATTTACTTTTTTATACATTTTTATTGAATCATTGTGAAATGCAATTACAAAATTGTTCATGTTTGAGTTCCAGACACACAATGTCCAACACTCATCCTTTCACTAGTCTACATTCTGTTGTGTACATTTCACGACCAATGTCCCCAGTTACCTTCCATCCCTTCCCTTTATCTTCCTCTGTCAGACATTTTTCTTCTCTATTTCTATTTTTCTCTGTCACTCACTCATTCATTCACTCTTCCTTCTTTACCTTTTAGACACTTATGGCACTATTGCTACTGAAGGGCAATCATGCATATCTCTTTACCTTCTCAGAGCCCAGTCCCTTTTCCAGAGTGATCATTTCAACTATTCTTATCATAGAGATCCCTTCTCTGCCTAAACTTCACTTCCCTGTTCTTTGTGGTAAGCTTTCTACCATGGACTAGTCCTTTTGGACCTTGTCTCTATTGTCTTTGGGTATTACCATACTATATTTTTCTTTTAATATCCCACAAATAAGTGTGATCATGCTATGTCTATTCCTCTCCCTTATTTTACTCATTATAATACTCTCTCCATACCCATCCATATATAAGCAAATTTCATGACTTTATTTTTCCTAAGAATTGCACAATATTTTATTGTGTAGATTACAACAGATTCTTTATCCACTCATTTCTTTGTGGGCAGTTGGGTTATTTCCAGATTCTGGCTATTGTGAATAGTACTACAATGGATAATGCAAACAGATGCCTTTTCTGCATTGTGTTTTGTAGGGTTCCTCTGGTATATTCCCAGAAGAGATCATATGGGAACTCAATTTTTATTTTTTTGAGGTATGTCCATTTTGTCTTCTCAAAAACAACAATAACAACAACAATAACAACAAAAACGAACAGCTTATCTATATTCCACCAGCAGCAACTGAGTGTCTTCTTATGCATCCATGCCAGTACTATTTTTATTGTTCTTTACGTGTGCCAGATTCTGTGGTATGAAATAATATTGCATTGTTGTTTTGATTTGCAGTTCTCTGATGATTAAAGATTTAGATCATTTTTATCTGCCCTTTGGTCATCTGTATTTCTTTTTTGAGGATGTTTCTGTTTATCTATTATCCCATTTTCTGATGGTGTTAGATTATATTTTTGTTAAGCTCTACCACTACCTTATATATCTTAGACATTAGCTCCTTTATCAGATGGTCAATGAGTGAATAGTTTTACCCTATCCAAAACATTTAAAAATACTTTATTTAAGCACATTTTTATTATTTGCCACTTATACTTCTTGGTTTATAATCATCAAATTTTCACTGCAAAATGCACTCTGGGGAATTTGCTTTTGTCTTATTATTGCTGCCTAAAAAGAACCGCTTAGCAATGGAAAACACTGGAACATTGGATCAGTGTATAATTGCTTTTAACCCTTATAAAAAGCCTATGAGATAAGTTCTATTTATTATTCATATCTTGGGGATGAGAAAGCTGTGGCTTAAAGAGGAGGAATTAATTTTCCCAAAGTCATCAGAGAAAGGGATAGTGAGGCCAGACTCAAATTGAGGCAACTTGAATGTGTACTTGAGTGCTTTACTTCTATTATTGTTATTTCTTATTGAAGTTTAACTTAAGATGCAAGCAACATTTTTCATCTTCTACTTTTTTATGTCTCTCTCCAAGAATTTTGCTGTAGGGTAGGAAATTAATTTATCATTGTATTCCCCAGAGCATAGCTTAGGGCCTAAAAACTTAGAAAGCTGTAGAAAATATTTACTCAGAGAATTATTTTACTGTGAAAGTGGCTATAAAATTCAACTAGTTGTGTATGTGCTTACCAACCATTGTAAGGGAGCAAAGAAAAAGAAAATTTATATATCTTTCCTTAGAAAACTTATAATTTACTTGGCAAGGTAAATCATATACACTTGAAGGCACTGAAAGATGTTGGTAGGATGTTTGTTTAATCTCTAGGAATTTATATTAATAATAAATCAGAGCAAGGTTATTTATAAAAGACTAAATGAATAAGCTAATTATTTTGCTTTGATTTGCCATTTATTTTTTTCACAAGATATGCTACTTGAGCTTCCAAATATGCCACTAGGCTCATAGCCAAAGATTTATCTGTGCTTAGTATACTTTATGTGCTTACTTTCACCAAAAGCCCTTCAATTTGTGTAAAGAGAACTCACTTTGAAATAAAAGAACAAAATTCTTTTTGACTTTACCATGGTAAAGTTTACAATATCATCTACAAATATCTGTTATTACAGAAAAATCTATTAAAAAGTCAATGCTAATGAGAGCTGAGAGACCATAATTTGCAAGGTTGGAAAGATTGTAGAGTCTGTTGTGTGTTCTTTGAAGTAGTAGTAAGTGTGTACTTGCATGGTGTCTCCAAAGAACAAAGACAAGTATTTGGTCCGGGTTATAGATATCAAAGTGATACCTTTGTCATCGCAAATACTGATCTTTTTTATGTTGTTTTCTATTATCCCCTGAGATTCTGAGCTTTGTTGAATGAATACCCAAGGGAAAATCCACAGCAATAGTCTACTGAAATTGAATAAATTTCTCTGTGGCCTTTTAGTGATTTTCATGCCTCTGGACAAACAAAAATGTAAATGATAGTTAATTTTGAATCGTATGTTGAAACTTGTCTCTAAAGAGGAATTAATCTTTTTTTTTCCTGAGAAAAATGAAGAGAACACAAGGGACTTCTATAGACTGGCTCCTAATTCTGCCAAATTCTGTGGTAATAGTTAATGAATATGAAGACTAATTGACAAAACCTGAAAGCAACTAACATATGTTTCAGTGTGTAAATGAGTAAACAGTGATACATAGACTCAATGGAACACTATTTGGTGATTTAAAAAAGGAGTTATCACATTAAAAACCATTAAATGTATTTTCATAAGGTAAACAAGTCCATTAAAAAAACTAGATATTGTCATATTCCAGTGGTATTATATTTTATAAAATACAGTGACAGAAAATATCAGATGCCAGAAAACAGAAGGAGTATATAAAGGAGAGCACAGGGAAATTTTCTGAACACTAAAATCATTTTGAATGAATATATAATAGTTATATATTATACATTTGACACATTCAAAGATCTGTGTAACAAAAAGTTATCCCTAATGATAATTATAAATATTAGATTGTAACAATATAAATAATATATCAGAACTGGTTTTATCAGTTTAAATGTACATCAAAGGGAAATAACATTAAAAAGTAAACTGAAAAGTCACGCTAGAAAAAGGAGTATATGGGAAATCTCTATATATTCTAACTAATTTCCCTATAAGCCTAAAACTTCTTGAGAAACAAATTATAGTAGGCATCATAAACCTTTAGGGGAATTCAGCCCACCAGAAGTATCCTTAGATTTTCCTGGTGGGGAGAACTGCAATATCCCCCACGGGGTTCCTCAAAAGACCAGCTGTGGATACCTTTTTCCTTTGTGTGGATGGTTGAGGAATTTCCGAAGAGATGCTTGGCATTATCTCAGGCAAAATTGTGGCCTCTGTCAAATAATTTGGCTCAGAAATTCCAGTACCAAAGATTACTAAGAGAACCCCTTTTTCTGGAGATGTATAACCCTAAAAGTTCAGACAATGTTTCAAATACGTCCTTGCAGGGGAAGTTTCTGGTAAACAAGGGTGAAATTGACTCTGCTCAGAAAATAGGAAAACACGCTATAGTAGATTTGGTTTCTTCCTGTGCTTGACCCCAAAAACAATGGATCCCAGCTCAGGAAGATCAATTTTCTAGATATTTCTTACCTCCTCCTAACCCTTGTTTTGCATTTGAGGTTGCTTGTTAAAAACTGCCCTGAGGGTTACCTTTTCTTTTGCAATTAACCTTGCCTTGTTATTGTAAATATCCTTCTCTGCACCTGGCATTGGCTTACCCCTATAAAAGCCCCTGTTCGGAAAATAAATTTGTCACACTCCTGCTAGAAGACATGCTCTGTGTGGTTTCATTTATTTCACACTTCTCCGTATGCCTGTCCGGGCAACCCACTCTCTCTGAAGTGAGTTCATCGAAGTTCCACTGGTGCTGCAAGACAGAAGTCGCTTGCAGCAGGCTGGAGTATATATAGTACAGAGTGTAATACATTCAGCTAATCCCAGTTGGATCCTCAGAGATACATATAGTTCCCCAAGTATTATCAGGAATGACTCCTGGGCACAAGCCAAGCATAGTCTTTGAACAAAACTGCATATAGCTCCAAACTCCCTAAAAGTAAATCAATAAAATTCTACAAATTTTTGTTTTGTTTGAGATCCTCATCCAGTTTTGTTAAGAGCTTACTCCTGGTTCTGTGCTCAAGGATCACGCCTAGTGGTGCTCAGGAAGCCATATTATATGTAACGCTAGGGTCAAACCTATGTCTTCCTGCTAAATAAGTACTCTAGCTACAGCATTGTCTCCTCTGACCCAAAGTTTATTTAAAAAGAATAAAATAAGGAGGACCAACTCATTCAACAAGGTTATATACAGCAATAAACCAATGATCCTTTATGGAAAAAGTGATTTAAACTTTAACCTACATTTTCTTTTTAAAATTGTTTTCTACGTATGCATATATCTTGACAGTGCTATCCTTTTCTTTCGGTTTCATTCCTTTTAACATACAGCATATTGTAGGTGGTCAAATTAATTTTGAGGTCATTACTATAAAATACTAAGATACATCATGGTGGATTTATAAAAGGAAAGAACATACCCAGGATTTTTAGAGTTAGAGTAGGTCTTGTGTCTTCAAGTTTGATATCATCTCCATATTGAAGAGAAAATAAATTAAGTTTTCAAAAAGATCAGAAAAGTAGTTGTATTTTATTAGGAGAAAGCATGGTTTGTTTGTATTTAACTGAAAAAAAAAGTTGAATTTGATACTGAGTGCATCAAAGTATTTGTTTTATGTAAAACATAAATCTCAACGTAGAGCAACTGATGCAACTAAGAAACTCAGTAGCTAAAGTGCCAAATGCTTGGTTTCTCATCCTCCTTTGCAGCTTAGGATACAAGCATATGATTTAGGTTGTGCCAATCTGTTTGCCTATGCTGAATTTTGACTTAGTAATTTATGAAAAAGAAACAGATTAAGTTCATCTTCTAGTGTTTCTAGTGGAGGCAAGGCAGCAGCTGCTTTAGTGTCTGCTTTAGAGCACACAAGTGGAGTGGTAATGGTGGTTGAACAGTTGGCCTGAGATTGAGCAACTCTACAGTCTGGGAGAGAGGGAAGAGATCATATTTATTGGCTATCTAACTTTGACTGGTTTTGCAACAGTTTCAGAAGTTCCCAATATTTCTATAATAAACTTATTTACTGATTAGGTCAGCCAAACCCTAGCTTTGTGTACCTGACAGTTTGTTAAAGTCCATGATATACTAGGATACAATCAATACTCACAAAACATTTGTCTTTAAGTTAATATATTTAATCTGTATAACATCAGATACAATGAAATATTTCAACGACTTGAATTGAGATGAGATTTAAGATACCATTGTTTTGTTGTAATTTAGGCAACACATCTACAATAGTATTAACTATTAATTCTTAGGGCTTTTAATATATCTACACTTCACTTTATCAACACCAAGGTGCCCATCATCCTCCACCAATGTCTGTTTGTTACTTCTTACCTGCTTTTTCATCCTCCCATCTTCAACTCTGGCAATCTCTGTTTTGCAATAGAAGGCCAAGGGTTTACCATCACTCAACACTGTTCCCTAGTCTTATTTCTCTTTACACTGCATATGAGTGAGGTCATTGGTATCTGTCCAATTCCCTCTGACTTATTGTACTTAACAAAAAACCCTCCTAAAACATTTATATTTTCAGTAAACTGAAAGATATTGTTTTTACTGTTACCTAAGATATCTTAGAAATCTTAACCCTTACACATTTTTTTTTTTTGGTTTTTGGGCTACACCCAGTAGTGCTCAGGTATTACTCCTAACTCTGTGATCAGAAATCACTCCTAGCAGGCTTGGGAACCATATGGGATGCTGGAAACCAAATCTGGATCTGTTGCAGGTCTGCTGAGTACAAGATAAATGCCCTACAGAACTGTAACTGTAACTGAATAGACTTTAGATTATTTACTATACATAAATGCTTTAGGTAAAAATGAAATAATAAAAAAACTAACATGCTAATCTAAAAGTTTTAGGTGTTCAGGATCAAATGTCTTGTGAGGGGAAATAAAACAATAATTTGTTGAAAAATCTAGAACAGTATTTGCCAACTCCAGCAAAAAATCATTTATATTTCAGTAGGAATTATATCTTTTCACAAAGGAATAGATGATTCACTAATATGAAACTTATAGTTAAGAGTAATTAGAATAATCATAATCTTTTCTCTTCAAGTGTTTAATATGTTTTGCAAATCACTAATGTATGAAATTTTAAAATTGTATTTTGAAACATGTTTGACTATGTACTTATTAAAAATTAGCAAGCAAATATTTTCTTAAATACTGTGGCAAATACTAGTATAGAACAGTTATGGCAAAAAATTTTAGCACTAATATATTTAGATAAATTTTTAAAGAATACTGTAGTTCAAGCTAGTTCATATAATTAAGAGAATGAATGGTATTCTTCTGCCATACCTTGGCAGCTTCCACTTCCAGACCTAGAAATTACTTAGAAGCATCAGCCTCTCCATAAGTAGTAAAGAAAGAAACTCATGACATGACCCTTCAGCCCAGGTGCATACAGGTAATGCAAAATCTCCAGAATTTAGCCGCTGATCCTTGATGCAGAAAATCTGAGCAACTGTGATACCCGACAACCAGTAATAAAGTATAGGGTAGCATAGTCCATGGACATATCTATGGACAATGGCTATAACTATCAAGGAAATGTTTATGAAGATAAAGACAATAAAATCTCCAAACAAATATTTTCTCTTCATACAAGTCTCTGTTGCAACTATGGTAGAAGTGTCCCAAACATGATCTATGAGTCTACCAAAGAAAGATGTCTCGTTTAACAGAGACTTACTACTGAGTGATTACCTTTGGTTTTTGTGTTGCATACTGGACTCTCAAATAACCAGGGGAGATAACCTGACTTGTTGATGGATGGCCTGCTATGGAACGTATGCAGATTCTCTACTGCTAATACCCACTTTTGCTTTGCATCTTGACTTTCTCTTAAAGCAATATAGAGCCTGGTTAAAGAGGTTGTTTTACACTTAAATATATGAGTGATAAGATTTTTGACAATAGTTAGGACAGCATTGCTATTAGTCATTTGTCTTCAACAATCACTCAAAATATTGATGCTGATCTGCAGGTATAGCAAGGTTTAAACTCATTTGATCACCCTTTATATGATTGCTGGTCTGTGCACCAGAAGGTAGTACAGATACTGACCCTGCGGTGTAAAAATTGGGTAAGTTTTAAAGAATCTTAACACTCTGGCTCAATCTAAAAGATTCTCCACATATTTCTACCCCAAAGAAGAAATTATCACAGTCTTCTAATCTTCCTTTGTTAATTTCCGAATCATTCAAACTATGTGCAACTTTATATAGTCAGTAATACTTTTCCCTGCAGGAACCGTTTAAAATCAAACATATAACTTCAAGTGATCCTAAGATTACATCAGGTGAGCTATAATACCTACCCAATATATCACTGGCTGGTTTTGCTTCATAGTTCAGATAGTCTTTAAATCGGCTCAATCTTTTTCTCCCTTCTTTTTCTTTCTTTCTTTCTTTCTTTCTTTCTTTCTTTCTTTCTTTCTTTCTTTCTTTCTTTTCTTTCTTTCTTTCTTTCTTTCTTTCTTTCTTTCTTTCTTTCTTCTTTCTTTCTTTCTTCCTTCCTTCCTTCCTTCCTTCCTTCCTTCCTTCCTTCCTTCCTTCCTTCCTTCCTTCCTTCTTTCTTCTTTCTTTCTTCTTTCTTTCTTTCTTTCTTTCTTTCTTTCTTTCTTTCTTTTTCTTTCTTTCTTTCTTTTTCTTTCTTTCTTTCTTTCTTTCTTTCTTTCTCTCTTTCTCTTTCTCTCTTTCTTTCTTTCTTTCTCTTTCTCTTTCTTTCTTTCTTTCTTTCTTCCTTTCTTTCTTTCTTTCTTTCTTTCTTTCTTTCTTTCTTTCTTTCTTTCTTTCTTTCTTTCTTTCTTTCTTTCTTTCTTTCTTTCTTTCTTTCTTTCTTTCTTTCTTCTTCTTTTTCTCTTTCTCTTTCTTTCTTTCTTCTTTCTTTCTTTCTTTCTTTCTTCTTTCTTTCTTTCTTTCTTTTCTTTCTTTCTTTCTTTCTTTCTTTCTTTCATTCTTTCATTCCTTCTTTTTCTTTCTCTCTTTTCTTTTCTCTTTCATTTTTTTGTTTGTTTTGGCAGGGGGCACACCCGGTTCAGGGGTTACTCCTAGCTATGCACTCAGAAATCATTCCTAGCTAAGGGATCATAGGGGACTCCAGGGATCGAACCAGGTCTGTCCTGGGTCTGCCGCGTGCAAGGCAAATGTCCTACCGCTGTGCTATCGCTCTGGCCCCATTTTACTTTTTGGTTTTAGAGTCACACTCAGCTATGCTCAAGGTTTACTTCTGTCTCTGCACTAAGGGATCATTTTTGCCAAACTCAGAAGTTTATATTTGGTGCCAGGCATTTAACCTGGATAAGCTCTCTGCAAAGGAAGGGTCTTAGCATTGGTCCTATCTCTCTGGCCCCTAGGTTCAATTTTTATGAATTATCTTGTCATAGGGAACTTCTTAAGAAGCCATAGAGGTTAAAGGAAGGAAACAAGCACAGCGTATGTAATGTTTGTTCATGTGGCTTATTGTGCCTTTAGAATATGTTTTGTATACATTATTCCCCCCTTTTTGACAAAGCAGATCAGTAAATTGAGCAGCACTCATTTCATGATAAACCATTTGTGCTGTTATAGTTTGTTCTATAGAAATTACTTTAGTCTTTATTAAGGTTCACAATCAAGTCAAGAATTGGTTCTTCAGGAGTGGAAAGATTATATGCTGGGTAGATAGCTTGCTTGGCATGTGGTAGACCTAGGCTTTATATCCCTTGCATAGGATGTATTAACCCAAATATTGCCAGGAGTTATTCTTTAGTACAGAGTTGAGTGGTCCCTGAACAATGTCCGCCCTCCCCGAAAAAAAAAAAAAACTGGGAGAAAAAGATTTGCTACCTTATTTTTTAATTAAAAAAAATTGGTGGAAGTGATAGGAATCCAGAATGCTCACACATGTAAATAAAGTAGGTGTTTATCCACATCCAAGCCAAAGAGTTAATGCTTTTTAAACATATGGTAAATTGGTTTAAATTATTGTACTTCTGTAGTATACTCTAGACCAATAGTGCAAAGCAAAATTTTTATTTATATTTCTAATAAGGGATATAAGATAAAATTACTGAAGCAAAGACAACTAATCATAGGGTAGTAAATCAATGAGAGTGCCAATAGAAAATATAATAGAAACTAACATAATGAAAAGTAAATAAGAAAATATAAATTATTCACTGGGAAGCTAAAATTATGGGGGAAACGTACTGGAAAATAAAGACATATTATTTCATATTTTACATATATATTGGTTTTGGGGCCACACCTGGTGACACTCAGGGGTTACTCCTGGCTATGTGCTCAGTAATCACTCCTGGCTTGGGGGACCATATAAGATGCCGGGGGATCAAACCGCGGTCTGTCCTAGGCTAGCATGCAGACTCCTTACTTTTAGCGCCACAGCGCCAGTTCCCATATGTATATATGTATATATCTACATATACATAATTATGCATATTATTCTAAAACACTATTAGGCCAGCATTTAATTTTTTAACTATATAAGAAATCTCCAGATTTACAGACTGTATTTTCTGGATCAATGGTGCCTTATTAAAATAATGAGTTAGTTAGTTTTTTTTTTTCTCCATTTTTTTTCTTTTTTTTGGTTTTTGGGTCACACTCCGCAGGGCTCAGGTGTTACTCCAGGTTCTGCACTCAGAAATTGCCCCTGGCAGGCATGGGGGACCATATGGGATGCAGGATTCAAACCATTGTAGGTCCTGGATCTGCTGCTTGCAAAGCAAACACCTTACCGCTGTGCTATTTCTCCAGTCCTTTCTTTTCATTCTTAATGTCTGACCTCCACATGGTATTGAGTGTATTATTTAGGTTCATCAACTTATAGTTATAAAAACTGTTATTCCATCTAGTCATAATAATCCCAACGTTTCCAAAGTAAAAGGGTAGAGAATGGACTCAAAAAAACAAACAAACAAAAAAAAAAACAAATCATTCCTTCTTTTTAATTAGGCTTTGAATCTTTCCCAGAAGTCCAAGGCATATTTCTTTTTTAATCTCTGACATCATAAATATATTACAACTTGCCTCTAAGACAATTAAAGCAAAATGACAATATAACATTATTCACTCAGACTGTTTAATAATTCATCAATTGAGTTAAGGATTCTAAGCTACAATGAAGAAAAAGATCCTGCTTCAATTCTATTTTTTAATAGCTATGATTTTCTTTATAGCAAAAATAGAGTTCCATTCTTTACTCTAGTTCTGTTAATGACTTTTGTGCTATAATCTAAAATAATTTTATTAATGACTTTTCTATAAGTTGAACTGATTGGAGGGTGGTGGCCACACTAGCAATACTCAGGGGTCACTCCTGGCACTTCACTCAGAAATTACTTCTGGCAGTGCTTTGCAGACCATATGGGATGTGACAGATCAAACCCATTTTGGCCATGAACAAGGTAAATGCCTTATCAGCTGTACTATTGCTTTAGCCCAATGCTAAAAGTATCTTTAATGTAACTACTCAGACCTTATCTGATGTTTATTCTCAAATCTTGCAGAGGGGGGCAAAAGAGAACATGATTTGGTCAGGAAATTGAATAGATAAATTTAAAAGGTCATGCAAATACCTCAGCATACCTTTAATCTTATAACAATAACCACACAGAAACCACAAACATAAAAATAGAGATGAAGAAAATGGTAATAAATTCATTCACTTTATCATTTCTTAATCAAAATTCTGAAATAATGTGAGTGGCCTTATATTAGTGTTATTCAGAGAAACAGAAAAAGTAGGAAATAGAGATAGAAAGATAGTTGATGATAGAGTGGAAGAGAGAGCTAGAGGAGAGAAAGAGTAAAAAGAACATATTATAAGTAACTGTCTTGTGATTCTGAAAACAGGCTTATCCAAGATCTTCAGTGAGTCTGCAATTTACAGAACCAAGAAAGCAAAAGATTCTATGTGGAAGACAGCAAGCCTGAAGCCTAAGAGAACATGATATTTCAGTTCAAAAATTTTTAATAAAAATGATAATTGAATACAGTTACAAAGTTGTTCATGTTTAAGTTTCAGTCATACAATGTCTAACACCTATCCCTTCACATTTCCTGCCACCAATGTACCCAGTTTCCCTTCCATATCTCCCCCTGCCTGCCTCTATGGCAAATATTTCCTCCTCTCTCCCTCTCTTTCTCTCACTCTCACTCTCTCTCATTCTCTCTCTTCCTTTTTTTCTTTTAGATACTCTGATATACAATATTGTTATTGAAGGACTATCATGCATACTATTTTACCACCTTTTAGCACCCAGTTTTTATTCAAAGTGATCATTTCCAACTATCATTGTCAGAGTGATCTATTCTTTGCTCTAAATGCTCTCACTTCCTGCTGTTTGTGGCAAACTTTTTTAGATAGGCCAGTCCTGGTCCTCATACTCTTGTCTTTGGGTATTATAATCATACTATCTTTTAATGTCCCACAAATGAGAAAGATCATTCTATGTGCAGTTTAAATCTTAAGTCAAGAGGAATAAAACAATGCTTCCATAAAAACAATTGAGTAGAAAAATCAACTTTTACTTGGGGGAGGGTCAGCTTTATGTTCTTGCTGGCCTTCTACTGTTCAAGGAAGTAAATCTGTTTCATTTGACTACTAGTTTAAAATCAATCTTATCCAAAAATTCTTTTCTAGAACACTTAGAAAAATCGTTTGCCAACTATTTGGATATCCTCTTATTCAGTTAAATTGATATATAAAATTAATCATCACAGACCTGGTTAATTCTTTTAAAATTTTTCGATTGTTTGCGAACTTTGGAATAAACTGTATCATTGCACCGTTAGCAACTGAGCAAGCATGAATTCTGAATGTTTTTGTGTTATGGTCACTAGTTTTCCAAAAGAACAAAAATAGATGTAATTCTTTGACAGTTTTCTAACTACTACTGTGGTTTGGCATGTGGGTTATAGATGTGTATTTAAAATAGATTTGAGAAACCAGAGATAAAAAATTAAATAAGTAAGATTAGAACTACCAAATACCAGGAGAGGTAATCATTCAGTACCAAAGATAGGAAGGTGGAGAATGTGAAGATCTATTATTTATGACAAACACAATGGGAAATGCTTCCAGCTCTGGAACATCTAGCTACTGTCTTGCAGGGAGCAGACTGTCTTCCACAGGTGCGTCATTCTCTTCGTGTTCTCTTTTTATCCCTCAAATAACTCAAAAGTCCCAAGAGCAGTAAATTTTTAACACTGCTTATGACTCAACAAGAAAAGCATTCCTTATGTTCAGAGTACTCTGATTATTTATCATTTAATACAAAATCGCTCAAATAATACAGTTTGATTAAAGGACAGATTACAGAGGCATTTGAGTTTCTTGACATAATTATTCTTTTATTATTGTATACACCTATATGCATACATGTATCAATTATTCCACTACTAAGTAAGGGATAAGTTCCACAATATTATATACAATAAATATGTATGCTCTTAATTTGAAAAATATTAATGGAATAAAAGCTAGAACTATTTTTTGTATAATCATTGGCTACAGACACTACAGACACATTTTATCCAAACACATTTAGATGTAACTTAAATTATCTTAATCACTTCTTGTTATTAAGATTTTAATATCTCTATTTTAAGAATATGAAATCTCAAGATCACAAAGTTTAAGCCTAAATTCTAAAATATCATTTTCTAAAGTTAAATATAAAAATATATTTAATAGAATTTGTCACTGGCTAATAATAAAGTGGATGTTTTTGCACTTTGTAAATCAGATTTTAATGTAGCAAGAATTATAAGTATTTCACATGATTTATGTTAAAATATAAAATCTATTTATTTTTAGATAACTAGAAGGTTTGACTCTAAGTGTTAATTGCCATCCTATGATTATTTTCAAGAAAGTAATATAGTGAAATAAAGGAAGTTGCATCACCTATTGTTGCTAGTTGACTTAGAGATCTTTGAGTTTCATGAGTCTTCCTTTCTATGTCTTAAAGAGAAGAAAGAAGACACTAGTAACCAACTGTTCAACCAGTTTCATTTAGCAAATGCAATTATATCAGTGGCATAGCTCAGTTTAAAAACTGAGTCTTCATCTCTATAATGAATTAGTCCGAATAACCATTTGACCTTCAATATAATAACCTGTATCTATTCTTTCTCATTAAGAAATATGATATTTTTGCTTGCTTAACTTATTATATCACTACAACATATGAATCAGGTACAAGAGCCTTCCAGACTTTCTGGCATTTCTTCTAAACTGGACTTCATATTTAACTATCAGAGAATACAGACAAATAGCAGGTTCTGAATCAATGGCTCTAATAGTGGCTTAATTTGTGATTTCTTAACAAGACCTGAGTGAAGCTGATGTGGACTGACATTTTGGAATCAAGATCTAGAATAAAAATTAGACAAGTGTTAAGGTGACACATGTAAAAATTTACTTGAGGATTATAGGAAAACCAATTTTTTTAGGGGAGCTCATTTTGGGCTATAAATGAAGGTACTTGGGTTTTACTTCTAGTAGTGCTATAGAGCATACTGGCACCGGCAAGATGAAAGGTATGTATCTTAATATCTTAATTGTCTTTATTATCACTCAGAGAAAACTAAGTTTTTAAAATGTGACATTTTTTGTGACATGTTTAACAGTTGAGAATAAAACTTTGGAAAGTCAAAGAACTATCAACTCATTTAAACTAAGAGGTACATGACCTTAAAGCCCCCATTAGTTAATCAGTAATCAATTTTACATCTCAAATTGACAGAGTAATTTACTTCCAAGAAACAGTGCTTTTTACTTTTTGTTGGAGAGAGCAAGTAAGGGTTACAACTCCTATTGGAGAAATGCATCAAAGAATAGAGAAATTGAGGAAGCTACATTGCTGACAATTTTTGAATCAACTAAGAATAAAGAAGTTCAAATTGAAATAAAGAATGAAATAAAGAGTCAGTAGGATATGAATTGCTAAGATCTTGATAAAAAATATTGACATGCTGATAACGTGAAATAAAATAGGTGAAAAGTCAATTTAGATCCTTAAATGTTATGGCAGGCTGGGAGTAGAAATATTGTATAATGGAGCCTGATAATGAAATTTTTTATACATTTTATGGAAAAGAGAAAGAAAAAAATCAATAGAGCTAAGAAATGAAATTAAATAGGTTTATGTGCAAGAACTAAATCTAGGGGAATTTTAGTTATCTATTTAGGAAAATATTTACAATGATTTAGGTTTTTTATTAAAAGAAAAATAACAACAGAAATAAAATTTTATTTATTTGAAATAGATGACAAAGTGATGAGTATTAGTATTATGGTGATTAAATAAATACAAAATAAAGTAATAGAATTATTTCTAAAAGTTTTGCCAAAATATGAATGTAATGCTTTGTTCTGATAAAACATATATATACATATATATATACATATAATCATATTTTTACTTTTACTCTCATCCACTCCTGATGAGAATGCTGCCTGGTCCAATTCCAATGGAAAACAGTATAAAGTGTTCTCAGTAAACTAAAAATTGAGCTGCCATATGACCCAACAATCCCTCTTTTATCTATCCCTAGAACAGAAAAAACATTCATCTAAAAGGATGTATGCACACATCTATTCATGACAACATTCAGTACACTAAATAAAACTTGGAATCAACCTAGATGTCTAACAATGGATGAGTGAATCATGAAGATGTAGTACACATATACAATGGACTAGCATACAGCTTTAAGGAATGATGCAATTATGCAATTTTCAGCAACATGGATAGAACTGGAATATATTATGCTAAAGGAAGTAAGCCAGAAAAAGATAAAAATAAAATGATATAACTTATAAGTGGTATTTAGAATAACTGAAAAAGAAATGCAATGTTAGAGGCCAGAGCAACAGCACAGTGGTAGGGTGTTTGCCTTGCATGCAGCCGACCTGGGAATGACCCCTATTCCATTCCCAGCATCCCAGATGGTTCCCTGAGCCAGCCAGGGGCGAATTCTGAGCAAGAGCCAGGAATAACCTCTGAGTACCACCCCCCCGCCCAAATGCGATGGTCTAGGTCTAAATGAGAGTTGTCTTGAACACCCTTGGCTCCAGAGCATAGTGAGAAGAAGGAAAGAAACTGAGTGGAAGAGGACATACACAAATATGAAAGAATGGGAGCCAATTGCCAAGTTGTCTCAGGTGCATTGGTAGTGTTAAGAAAAAAAAAAAAGGGGGGGGGGGGGCCGGGCGGTGGCGCTAAAGGTAAGGTGCCTGCCTTACCTACGGACTGCGGTTCGATCCCCCGGCGTCCCATATGGTCCCCCAAGCCAGGAGCGACTTCTGAGCGCATAGCCAGGAGTAACCCCTGAGCGTCACCGGGTGTGGCCCAAAAACCAAAAAAAAAAAAAAAAAAAAAAAAAAAGACAGAACTAAATATTCAAGACAAAGGCAACAACAATGAAATTAAGAGGCCCAAACTCTAACAATCTAAACTTAAAATGGGACTTTTATACTGGCAAGCTGGAGGTAGGGGCTCATTCAGGACGCAATTAAGGAATATTGGTGGAGGAAGGTGAACACTGGTGGTGGGATTGGCCATGATTCATTGTATGCCTAACACCCAACTGTAAAGGACTTTGTAAATAACAATGGTTTTAAATATATATAAATTCAAAAATAAATAAAAATTTAAAAAGAAAAAAATAAAACAAATTGTTCTAGATTTTTGGAATACAATATTAAACAATGTATTTCAAACCGCAAAACTGTTCATGTGGGGCCAGTGAGGTGGCGCTAGAGGTAAGGTATCTGCCTTGCAAGCACTAGGACCACGGTTCGATCCCCCCGCGTCCCATATGGTCCCCCCAAGCCAGAGGCAATTTCTGAGCCCTTAGCCAGGAGTGTGCATCAAACGGGTGTGGCCCGAAAAACCAAAAAAAAAAAAAAAACTGTTCATGCATTACGATTATAAATTGTTTTTGAGAAAGCATTCATTAATTAGAATATAAATATATTTTTAAACATTATTTGAATTAGTGAGTTGAATACAATTTTACTTAAAAAGAACATAGGAAAGGAGTCTTGTTAATATAGGAGAAGAAACATAATGGGTTAAATTTAAAATAACATAAAATATTACTGTCTATAAAATTATTTTTATAATTTTTTGAAATTGTTTTGTAACTTTTTAAAAATTTTATTATATTTAAAAATTAATATTTTGAACATACCAACAGTGATATCCTGTTTTCTAAACTACCATATTGCACATAGGCAAACACCAGATAAAAAACATTTTATTAAAAAAATGTAATGTGCAGAGAAATAAGTAAATATACAAGAGGCAAGCCTTGGATCCTTTGAACACACGATTCCCTAAGACTGCCAAGGATCCTCCTTTTTTTTCCCTTTCTTTCTTTCTTTTTTTTTTTTTTGTGGTAAGGCACCTGTCTTGCCCATGCTAGCTTAGGTTGGACAGCAGTTTGATCCCCCGGCATCTCATATGGTCCCCCAAGCCAGGAGTGATTTTGTTTTTTTAAATTGATGTTTTATTTAAACACCTTAATTAAAAAATATGATTGTAGTTGGGTTTCAGTCATGTAAAGAACATCCCCTTCACCAGTGCAACATTCCCATCACCAATGTCTCAAATCTCCCTCCTCCCCACCCCACCCCTGCTACTCTAGACATGCTTTCTACTTTCCTCATTCATTCATAATGTTATGATAGTTCTCAGTGTAGTTACTTCTCTAACTGCACTCTCACTCATGTCATGAGCTGGACCTTCCAGAACTCTCTTTTTGTCACTGAGAACTGTAAAACTGTCTTTTTTTTTTTTCTTAAAACCATAGATGAGTGAGACTATTCTGCGTCTATCTCTCTCCTCTGACTATTTCACTCAGCACAATAGATTCCATATACATTTATGTATAGGAAAATTTCATGACTTAATCTTTTTTTTAGATTGTTTTTGGGTTTACACTTCATTGATTTCTGCTCTCAGCTTTGTTATTTCCTTCTGTCTCCCTATTTTTGGGTCCTTTGGTGGATCATTTTCTAATTTTATAAGCTGTGTCATTAAGCTGTTCAGGTATGCCCCTTCTTCTTTCCTGATGTGTGCTTGCAAAGCTATAAATTTTCCTCTCAGAACCACTTTTGCTGTGTCTCATAAGATTCTGGTAGTTTGTTTCTTCATTGTCATTTGTTTCCAGGAAATTTTTGATTTCCTCTTTGATTTAATCTCCAACCCACTGGTTGTACAGTATTAGGCTGTTTAATCTCCAGGTGTTAAAGTTTTTCTTCTGTGTCCCTTTGTAGTTCACATCAAATTTCAGAGCCTCGTGGCAGAGAAGTTAGCCTTCTAAATTTCTATCCTCTTGATTTTATGGAGGTATGTTTTATGTACCAGCATGTGGTATATCCTGGAGAATTATCCATGTACATTGGTGAAGAATGTGTATCCAGCTTTCTGGGAATAGAGTGTCCTATATATATCTATTAGGCCTCTTTCTTCCATTTCTCTTTTCAGGGCTAGTATATTTTTGTTGGGTTTCAGTCTGGTTGACTTATCAAGTGTTGACAGGGCCATGTTGAGGTATAACACAATTATTGTGTTATTATATATGTCCTCTTTCAAATCTGTCAATATTTGTATTAGATATTTTGCTGATCTCTCATTGGATGTATATATGTTTAGTAATGCAATTTCTTCCTGTTGCACATATCCTTTGATTAGTATAAAGTATTCATATTTGTCCCTTACAACTTTTCTGAGTCTAAAGCATGTGTCATCAGATATTAATATGGCCACGCCAACTTTTTTAACTGTGTTGTTTGCTTGGATTATTTTCTTCTAGCCTTTGATTTTGAGTCTATGTTTGTTATGATTATTCAGGTGTGTTTCTTGTAGGCAGCAGAAGGTTGGGTTCATCTTTTTGATCCATTTCGTCACTGTCTCTTAATTGGTGCATTAAGTTAATTGATATTGAGGGACATGATTATCATGGAATTTAATGTCATCTTTGTGTATGTTTGCTGTGTTTGTTGATTTGTCTTGTCTTAAAGTAGACTTTTCAGTTTTTCCTTTTGGCTGGTTGCATCTGTAAAGTTTCTGAGATGTTGCTTATCCATTAAACTATGTATCTTTCCTTAAAATCTGAATGTGAGTTGGGCTGGGTGCAGTAGTCTCCCTAGGTGAAACCTCCATTTCATTCAGTCTTATAACAATATCCCACCACTGTCTTCTGGCCTTGAGAGTTGCTTTTTGATATGTCTGCTGTAAATCTTAAGGATGCTCCTTTGAAAGTAATTTCCCTTTTTGATCTTGCTGCTTTCAATATTCTATCTCTATCTGTGGGATTTGTCAATGTGATTAGGATGAGTCTTGGGGTGTTTTTCCTTGGGCCTCTTTTAGCTGGTATTCTTAGGACATGCAGGATTTGATTGCATGCAGTCTTTAGTTCTGGTAGTTTCTCTGTGATGATGTCTTTGACAGTTGATTCTTCCTGGGGATCTCCTTCCTGGGCCTCTGGACTCCAATGATTCTTATGTTCTTTCTGTTGAGTTTATCAAAAACTTCTATTTTCATCTGTAACATCTATTTTCATTCACTGAGTACTTTTTCCATTGTCTGATCATTTGCCTTAAGGTTCTTTTCCAATCTCTTCTGCTGCATGGAGTAGTTCTGCATTTCTTCTTCCAGTTTACTGTTTCTGTCCTCAGCTGCTGTTACCCTGTTAGAGAGGCATTCCATTGAGTTTTTCAGTTCAGCTACCATGTTTTTCAGTTCTGTTATTAAAGTTTGGAGTTTTCTGATTTCTGTCTCTGTTTATGTTCAGCTAGAGCTATGTTTTCTTTGATTTCCATGAGGATTGTCCATATTTCTATTCTAAACTCCTTATCTGAGAGATGAATCAGATGGTTGGTATTTTTTGGGTCTTCACAGCTATCATCTTCATTCTCTCTGCATGATGTTTGCTGCAAAGTTTCCCCATTGTCACCCTTGTAGTATGATTTTTTCTGTGTGTTAATGTGGGGTTCATTAGTTAGAAAGAGCCCTCCGCTGCAAAGCAAAGTACAGCAGTGCTCTTCTGGAGCCTATAGGCGACAAATATTGCTGGCCCCTCCTGGCCCTCTTAGGAGAGCTTCAGGAGACAGAAGAAAAGAGAAACACACAAAGTCGATAGGTCCCTTCAGTCTCTCCCAGTCGCCAATCTCACAGCAGGGGGCAGACCCCTTCTACAGTCACAGACAAAAGAGCCACCTCTCTACCTGGCACCTCTGGTAGCCGGGTTTCACTCACTCTATCTTGGCCTTTTGGCCTGGGTGACATCAGGAAATAGTTTTGCTGGGCCCTTCCTGACCCTCTCAAGAGAGCTTCAGGAGAAGAGAAATACACAAAGCCGACAGGTCCCCTCAGTCTCTCCCAGTCACCAATCTCACAGCAGGGCTAGACACTCCTGCCTGCCTTCACAGACAAAGGAGTCACTCTCTGCTTGGTGCTTCTGGTATCCAGTTTTCACTCACTCACTCACCTCACTCCACTCACTCACTCACTCACTCACTCACTCACTCACTCACTCACTCACTCACACTCTCTCACTTGGTCTTTCTTGGCCTTTCGGCCTGAGTGGCTCCAGGAGACAGTTTTTGCTGGGCCCTTTCTGTCCCTCTCAGGAGAGCTTCAGGAGACAGAAGAGAAGAGAAACACGCAAAGTCAACAGGTCCTCTCAGTCTCTCCCAGTCGCCTATTTCACAGCAGGACCCCCAGCAACATCCTTAGCTGCTTTGAGTAACTCTTGGCTGATCTAGATAACCCCAGGCCCTGTAGGACCTGAGCAGCAATGCATTTTCTTACATGGAATTTCTCGATCTTATATGGCATTTCTTATCTCATTTTGAAAGTCAATGGTAGAAAATTCTTTCATACCAGAACAGGCAAAACACAAACAAGCAAAATCCACAAAGTATGCCAAAGCTCTAAATTAAAAATAACACATAGTATATTTGTTGAATTAATATCTAGAATATTTAGAAGTAAAAAGATATTAGTAAAAAGAGTGGTGAGTACAGTTAGGGAAATAATTACACAAACAACTATCATGACAATTTTAATGAATGAGAGAAGTAAAATGCTTGTCTCGAATACAGGCAGGGGTTAGAAAAAGGAAGGGGATCATTGGTGGTGGAAATGTTTGCACTGGTGAAGGGGAATGTTCTTTTTATGACTGAAAACCCAACTATAATCTTGCTTGTAATCATGGTGCTTGAATAAATATTTTATAAAAAAAAAGAAATGAAGATTTCAGTAATTAGGGGAGGGGTAAAAAAAGAATTCAGTAATCAGATAAAAGACTAGGATTAGGAAGAACCAATGAAAATTTATATATAAATAAAACTATATATGATAAAATTATTGAATGCAGCACAAGGTGGAAAGGAAATTAGATATGTGAAATATATAGAAAAACATTTATGTTTTATTAAACATTCAGATCTTGGAATTAGAAAAAATATACTTAGCATGAAAAAAAATAAAATTACAATTATGTAAATTTTTTTTTTGCTTTTTGGGCCACACCCTGTGATGCTTAGGGGTTACTCTTGCTATGTGCTTAGAAATTGCTCCTGACTCAGGGGACCATATGGAATGCTGGGGGATCGAACCAAGGTTCAGCCTAGATTGGTTGCCCTAATGCTGTGCTATTGCTCTGGTCCCTATGTAAATAAATTTTGAGGAAATATATATCCATAATTCAAAGTTTCTCAATGAAGTTAAAAATCCTTCTCACAAAATGAGATCCTTCAGATTATATATTCACCCATTTCAACTGGTGAAATCTACAAATTTTTTTCAAAAAATATAATTTTTTTGTTATCTTTAGGCCACACCCAGTTACACTCAGGGGTTACTCCTGGCTATGAGCTCAGAAATCGCTCCTGGCTTGTGGGACCATATGGGACGCCTTGAGATCGAACCACGGTCCGTGGTCTGTCCTAGGCTAGTGCATGCAAGGCAGACGCCTTACCTTTTGAGCCACCACTCTGGCCCCCCAATATATAATTTTGTCTCACAAAAACTACCAAAATAGATCAAGAAAAGACATTTATTGTATTTTATTAAGTAGTCATAGTCTTAATATTGATATAATTATAATAAATAATCAAGAAAAATTAAAGCCAAACTTCCTCACAAACCAAATGGAAAAATTTTAAACTCAAAATATCATGTAAAATCTAAAAATATATAAAAAGAAAAAAATATGTAGAATGAAATTACATTTATTTCACGAATACAGGATTTAACAATAAACATCTATAAATGTCTTACATGAATAGATCAAGGAGAAAAGGCAAATCATCATCTTAGGTAATGAAGGAAGTAAACTGAATAAAATTAAATAATAAATAGAGTTTTTTTTTTGTGTCCAGAGCCAGAGCCAGACCCGATCTGAGCTAGATCAGTGTGTCTAGAGATGGCTTCATAGAAGGGAAAAACCAAGTGTCACAAGTTGGGCCTAGAACTGAGGAAGTCTATGCTGCAGATAACCATTGGGGTAAAGAGATAGTGAGACAACTTCTCACAATATTGTCCCCATGTTAATCCAGTGAGTAGTTGAAAGGTAAAGCAGCCTGGAAATGCATTTCCCCAAAATTACTGAATAGACAAGAGAAATAGGGAAGGGAAACAGAGAACAGAATCAAAGAACAATCTAGTCTGATACCCAATTGTTTATCAGGAGGAGGAAAGTATTTTTCTACAGAGTATAATATAGTTTAAAAACACAAACATGAAAGTGCTTGAGCTACAGAAAGAATATGAATGAGTCAAAAAAAGAACTCAAATTTAAATATTACAAGAACATAATTTAAAAAAGAAGAAATAAGGGGCTGGAGAGATAGCATGGAGGTAAGGCGTTTGCCTTTCATGCAGGAGGTCATATGGTTCGAATCCCAGCGCCCCATATGGTCCCCCATGCCTGCCAGGAGCAATTTCTGAGCCTGGAGCCAGGAATAACCCCTTGAGCACTGCCGGGTGTGACCCAAAAACCAAAAAAAAAAAAAAAAAAAAAGAAATAAATTGAAAAAAATCCTTCATATTTAGAAATTGACTAAGAAATATCCTAGAGGCATTTAGAGTTCAGCTACTGTAAACTTAGTGAAGGTTTGCTAAATTGTAGTTTAACTCTAAAAGTTTGTGTCAATAAGTATACTTATCTACTTTCTATATATTAATCTTCAAGAAATAATATTCATTTTAAGAGGGTTCATCTGCATGAAGTCTGTAAGAATGAAGCGTGGATAAAGCTTTTCTATATGTTTGTCTAGGTGCAAATGATGTTGAACCTCAAGTTTGAATTCTTTATTTTTTATTTTTGTTATTATGAAGTACTATATAGAAAAGTTCATTAAAATAGATACTGAGGGAAAGTTAATATTTTAGTATTGACTCATTAAATTATTTTGCTTTATATTTTATTCTTTTCTTTTCTATGTTTCTAATATTTCTTGTTAAAAGTAGTATTACTGGATTTGGAGATATAGCACAGTGGTAGGGCGTTTGCCTTGCAAGCAGCTGATCCTGCATGGACAGTGGTTCAAATCCCGGCATCCCATATGGTCCCCCGTGCTTGCCAAGAACGATTTCTGAGCACAGATCCAGTAACCTGACGTCATCGGGTCTGATTCAAAACAAAACAAAACAAAACAAAAAATATTACTTTTTAAATGAAAAGCCAGAAATGAGCTATAACTACCCTGAAATAAAAACTGTGACTTTTCCCATTATTAACTGTGCTTACATTGCCATAATACAAAGTGGTGTATAAAACAGAAAGATTTATTTCTCAGTTTGAGAAGCTGGGAAGTCCAAGGAAAATAACAGTAGAGTTGGATGGCCTTGGGAGATCCTACTTCCTGTTTCAGAAACTGCTGTCATTTCATTGTATTCCTACTTGGCAAAAAAGTGAAAGATTTCTCAGAAGTTTTTTTGTTTGTTTGTTTTTCGCTTTTTTGTTTGTTTTTTTCTTTCTTTTCTTTTTTTCCTTTCTTTTTTTTTCTTCAAACAGAACCATATGACTTGAATCATCTTGTTCTGCCTCATAAATTGAGGTGAACAAAATTGATGGTACCAAGACCAAACAGTCATATGAACATTGAGTAGAAATCAAAAAAGATCAGACTTAAACACCAAATCCAAAGCCAATGACAATATAATTAATACCCAAACTACAACAAGCTAGACACAGAGGAGACCACTTATACTAGCAGCCTAGGGGACAAAGGAGTGGGATAAGGGATGCATTCTGGGAACAGGAGTGAAGGGAGGACAACACTGGTAGTGGGAATGTTCCTGATTCAATGTCACTATATACTTAGAATGGGGCCCATTCTCCTGAGGCTTAGCCAAGATGAACTAATCTCCCAGTCTCACATTTTATCATCTTCAAATTTAACATTCCAATATAAGATTTTTTTTATGGAGCAAAAATTAAATTTCCTTGTGCCCATTAGATTTTTTGTTGTTGTTGTTGTTGTTGTTTTTTGGGCCACACCTGGTGACGCTCAGGGGTTGCTCCTGGCTATGCCGCTCAGAAGTCACTCCTGCTTGGGGACTATATGGGATGCAGGGATCGAACCTCTGTTCATCCTAGGCTAGCGCTGGCAAGGCAGACACCTTATCTCTAGCGCCAGCACCGCCAGCCCCACCCATTAGTTTTTAATGACATTAAAATTGCCCTTAAGGGGCTGGCGTGGTGGACTCTAGAGGGTAAGGGTGTCTGCCTTGCAAGCGCTAGCCAAGGGAAGGACTGCGGTTCGGTTCCCCAGCGTCCCATATGGTCCCCCCCAAGCCAGGGGCAATTTCTGAGGGCTTAGCCAGAAGTAAACCCCTGAGCATCAAATGGGTGTGGCCCCCCCCAAAAAAAAAAGAAAAGAAAAGAAGTAAAATGCCCTTAAGCATTAAAAATAAACTTTCAGAAGAGGGGCTGAAGTGCTAATATAGAAAGTAGGCAGTTTGTCTTGTATACAGCTGTCCCCTAGTTTAATCCTTGGATCGCATGTGGTATCAAAATCCACCAGATTAAATTCCTAAGAGCAGAGCCAAGAGTGACCTTGATTATTGCTTCATATGGCCCAACCCCACCAAAATAAAATAAAATTATATTTGAGGGCTAGAGCAATTGTATAGAAGTTAGGGGTGCTTGCCTGCAAGCTCATATGCTCCCCTGCCTACCAAGAGTGATCATATAAGTGTAGAACCAGGGAGTAAGCTTGAACATATCCAGATATGCCTCAAACCCACCTCCAATAAATAAAAATAAATTTTGGAAGCTCTAAAATTTAGTCACTGAAAATATTTTTGATCTTTACAAAAATAATTGTAATTTAAAAAAAGAATGGGGAGGGACTGAATACAAATTTCAGACCACTTATAAATAAACTGATGCAAAGGACAGATACAGATAGAGTAAATGGTGAGTGAACCCTATTTTAACAAGAGTGATGGAACTTTGTAGATGTGAAATTACGTAAGTCAAGAGAGTGGCTGGCCACACGAAAACCAAAGAAAAGTCTTACAAAATTTTATTCCGCAACTGTGAATTTCTTTCTTAGTCTAGAGATCTGAATGTTCTGATGAATAGAGCTAGAAACTATTCCTGGAAGGAAGTTAAAATATTTCCATAACCTGCACTTTTAAAGGCAGTTAATTACAAAGAGAGTTTCTTAGACAGAGGGAAAAAAAGTCTTCCAAAAAATAGTTGAGAGACTATGAAAAGAAATACATTTAATCTTACCATTATCCTTTATTACAGAGTAGAAATATTTCCTAGACATAGAGATATAGAAATGACCTCAGACATTTTCAAACCAAAGTTAAAATAAAAAAGCAATGGAAGACTACATATTTGTAGAATTTTCTGGCATTATTTTTCCTTTGCCATTATCCTGAGATGAAGCAATTTTTGAGATTTCTGAGGGAGTTGGATATGCATTTTCATAAAATAGGACTTGTACTTCTTTAAAGTACTGTACAGAATCCAGAGTCTTTAAATATAAGAATCTGCATACCAACAACAGCTAAGTGTGAAAAAGTTTCACCAGGTCCTTGAGAATAAACTGGAGTTGGACGGATTGTTTTGCCTGGAACCCAGGGTCTGTTCTTATGCCAATAAACTGAGGGGAGGCCTTTTTAGTAATCAGGTCAAGGATTTTTTTTCCATTTTCCCTTTTTTTATGGACCTATGCAAACAACGGCAATTGCTACTATCACACCTTTACTTTTTTTTTTTTTTTTTACGTTTTTCCTTTAAGGAAAAAAAATACAACTTACTGAACTTAAAAACAATTGTAGTAGAATGCCTGTCTCGAATACAGGCAGGGGATGGGAAGGGGGTAGTGTTACACTGGTAAAGGGGGTGTTCTGGTTATGACTGTAACCCAAATATGATCATGTTACTTAAATAATATATTAAAAAAAAAAGAATGAATGAGGGGACTGGAAAACCTATCTAGAGTAACAGGTGGGGGAGTGGGATGGAGGGGAGATTTGGGATATTGGTGGTGGGAATGTTGCACTGGAGATGGGAGGTGTTATTTACATGACTGAAACCTAATCACAATCATATTTGTAATCAAGTTGTTAAAATAAATAAAATATTTTAAAAAATAGGACTTGTACTTCTTTAAATAGTTTTACTCTCATCTGGGCAGCATATTAGTAACATGTATTTTTTTAAATGTCTCAATGCTCAGATAACATTTTAAAGTTGAAAAACATCACTACTTTTAAAAATCTTAGACCAAAGATAAGCACTAGTAATATTCCCTGTAACTATCACAAATATTGTGAGTAGATTTATTACAGTAATATGATCACTAAAGTCCTGAATCAATTTGTATAAATCTACAATTTTCAAGGATTTGAAACAAACTTAAGAGAAGTATAATTCAGATAGAAGAAATGTTTCAGTCTGCTAGAGGTCCAGAATTTTGGGCACATAGAATTATGATTGAAACTTTTAAAAAATTCCCTGGCCCCTATTTGTCTCAATTAATTACAGATCTCTGTGTGAGACTATCTAGGGTATTAATACAAAGATTACATTAAGCCTGATGCACAGCCAGGCTTAGGTAATGGCATCTAAAAGAATCATTATGTGAAACAGTTATTTCTAAAAATATGTCTTCTAATTTATAAGAATCAAGGCAACACCAGAGATCTAGAGGCTCAGACATCAAATCAACTTAAATGAGTTTAGTTATTTGATTAGGATTGGCTGGAGTAAAATTATACTCAAATACATTCCAGGTAGAAAATACAATGAAAGTGTTGTGTTCCTTTTAGAGAAACTTTATGAATGTGCTTTAAGTGACTTGAAAGAGGCTGTAAGACTTAGATATATAAATAATGCATTCACTCAATGGACAGGGGTTTTGTTTTACTTTTTATGTAGTACGGAATGTTTGGTCACCTGGAATGGTGCCTATGAGTGGATGTAAATGGAAAATGTAGTCAGTGAGACTGATTAATAACCATGCACAGAAAAATAGGCCAAGTGGAAAAACTTATTCATGTAATTGCTTCATTTTGCTGACTGCAAAATGTTTTGCTTTAGAAGAGATTTAAGCTATTTAAATTAGCAGATTGATAGATCAGAAATAATATTAAATAATTCTATTATCCTTAAAATTTGGTTATTATGATGTCTTAGTAATAGAGTTACAAATGTTGAACTCTATGCTATTACTGTACAAAGTTACTGCACCCCACTGCCAATAAAGTGCTGATGACCCCTCTACTACTATCTTTATGTCATTTATGTCATTCCCTTCACTCACCAGATCACCTTCCTGTATCAATCAATTAGTTTTATACTTCAAACTCAAGGATTTGAAATTGTTCAGTACACTCTATTTCTTTGTTTTACCTCTCAATAAACCATAGATGAATAGGATCATCTAATATTTGTTCTTCTCTCTTATCTTTTATTTATTATTTTTGGTTTTTTTGGGGGGCCACACCCATTTGATGCTCCTGGCTAAGCACTCAAAATTGTCCTGGCTTGGGGGAACCTATAGGATGCCAGGGGTTCAAACCACGGTCGCGATCTTTCCTTGGCTAGCGCTTGCAAGGCAGACACCTTACCTCTAGCACCACCTCGCCGGCCCCTCTCATCTTAATTAACAAGTTCTTGTTCCATTTATAATATTAATGAACATACTGTAAAATTAGATTGAGATAAAATATGTGTAAGTGTTTACATGTTCCTTAAAGACTGTACCATGAGAAAAGAATTATTTCCAACATAAATATTATTTAGAAAAGAATGATAGCAGAGGGTTATCTAAAATGTCTTTGAAAATTATTATGGTTTAGGGAAGAAGAGATTTCTTCCTCAAAGAAGAAATACAAAAATGCTGCACATCATTTATCATCAAGGAAGTGCAAATCAAAATAACAATGAGAGGCACATTACAGAGACTGGCTCATTTCAAAAACAAGAAAACCAAGAAAGCTAGTGCTGGCGTAGATGAAGGGAGAAAGGAACTCTCATTCACTGCTTTTTTGGGAAAAACAATATGGATATTCCTCAAAAAGATGATAAATTGAGCTTCCATAAGACCCAGCAATACCATTCTTAGTGATATAACCTCTAAGTTCAAAGATACAATGTAGAAAAGCTCTCTACATTTCTATGTTCATTGCAGCACTATTCACAATAGCCAGAATCTGGAAAAAACCTAAGTGCCTGAGAATACGTAAGTGGAAAACAAAACAAAACAAAACAAAAAACAAAAAAAATCCACAACCATTAAACAACTACACAATGAAATACTATGCAGCTGTTAGGGAAAATGAAGTCATGAAATTTCCTTATACATGAATAATTATGGAGACTATTATGCTGAGGTAAATTATAGGGAGAGGGATAGGCACAGAATGACTGCACTCAATTGTGGAACATAAACAAAATATATAGTATGGGTAATAATATTCCGAGATAGTAGAGACATAGTCTAGGAGGACCAGCCCATGGTCCAGGAAACTTGCCACAAATAGCAGTGGAGTGCAGAGAAGAAAAGGCTAAAGAAGGGTCCACGAAGACCATGATCATTTAAATGATCACTCTGGACAAGAACAGGGTGCTGATAAAAGTTAAAGTGTTATCTATTATATCATAACAATATTGCATACACAATGTCTGAAAGAAAAAAGAGAGTGAGAAAGTGAGAGGGCATTGGGAAGGGCAAAAGGAAAAATGAGGATATTGGTGGCAGAAAGTGCTTTTTCTCTTTCTTTTTCTTTCTTTCTTTCTTTCTTTCTTTCTTTTTCTTTCTTTCTTTCTTCTCTTTCTTTCTTTCTCTTTTCTTTCTTTCTTTCTTTCTTTTCTTTCTTTCTTTCTTTCTTTCTTTCTTTCTTTCTTCTTTCTTTCTTTCTTTCTTTCTTTCTTTCTTTCTTTCTTCTTTTCTTTCTTTCTTTTCTTTCTTTCTTTCTTCTTTCTTTCTTTCTTTCTTTCTTTCCTTTCTTTCTTCTTCTCTCTTTCCCTCTCTTCTTCTCTCTCTCTCCTCCTCTCCTCTCTCTCTCTCTCCCTCCCTCCCCCCTCCCTCCCTCCCTCCCTCCCTCCCTCCCTCCCTCCCTTCTTCTTTCTTTCTTTTTCTTTCTTCTTTTCTTTCTTTCTTTCTTTCTTTCTTTTCTTTCTCTTTTTTTCTTTCTTTCTTTCTTTCTTTCTTTCTTCTTTCTTTCTTTCTTCTTCTTTCTTTCTTTTTTTCTTTTTCTTCTTTTTTCTTTCTTTCTTTCTTTCTTTTCTTTTTTCTATTTTTGTCCAGATTGATTAGTTCCAACTATCATTGTCATCATGGACCCTTCTCTACCTTAACTATATTCCGAGTTCTTTGTCACAAGCTTTATACCATGGACTGGTCCTCAGCTCTATTGCCTCTGGATATTATTACCATACTTCATTATTATTTTTTTAATATATTTTATTTAAACACCTTGGTTAAAAACATGATTGTTGTTGAGTTTCAGTCATATAAGATGACACACCCCATCACCAGTGTAACATTCCCATCACCAATATTCCAAATAAACCTCCTACCCTCCTGGTCCCCACCTGTACTCTAGACAGGCTTTCTATTTTCCTCATATATTCTCATTGTTAGGATAGTTCTTAATGGAGTTATTTTCTTAACTAAACTCATCACTCTTTGTGGTGAGGTTCATGAGGTGGGCTGTAACGTCCAGCCCTCCACACTTTTGTCTCTGAAAATTGTTGAGAAATGTCTTTCATTTTTCTTAAAACCCATAGATGAGTGAGACCATTCTGTCTTTCTTTCTCTCTCTGACTTATTTCACTCAGCATAATAGTTTCCATGTACATCCATGCATAGGGAAATTTCATGACTTCATCTCTCCTGATGTCTGCATAATATTCCATTGTGTATATGTACCATAGTTTCTTTAGCCATTCATCTGTTGAAGGGCATCTTGGTTGTTTCCAGTCTTGTGATGGTAAATTGTGCTGCAATAAATATAGGTGTAAGGAAGGGTTTTTGTATTGTATTTTTGTGTTCCTAGGGTATATTTCTAGGAGTGGTATAGCTGGATCGTATGGGAGCTCGATTTCCAGTTTTTGGAGAAATCTCCATATCGATTTTCAATAAAGGTTGAACTAGGTTGCATTCCCACCAGCAGTGGGTAAGAGTTCCTTTCTCACCGCATCCCTGCCAACACTGCTTGTTCTCATTTTTTGTAATGTGTGCCAATCTCTGTGGTGTGAGGTGGTACCTCATAGTTGTTTTGATTTGCATCTCCCTGATGATTAGTGATGTGGAGCATTTTTTCATGTGCCTTTTGGCCATTTGTATTTCTTCTTTATCAAAGTGTCTGTCCATTTCTTCTCTCCATTTTTTGATGGGGTTAGATTTTTTTCTTGTAGAGTTTTGTAAGTGCCCTGCATATTTTGGATATTAGCCCCTTATCTGATGGGTATTGGGTGAATAGTTTCTCCCACTCAGTGGGTGGCTTTTGTATCCTGGGCACTATTTCCTTCGAGGTGCAGAAGCCTCTCAGTTTAATATATTCTCATTTGTTAATCTCTGTTTTCACTTGCTTGGAGAGTGCAGTTTCCTCCTTAAGATACCTTTAGTCTCCCAGAGGCCGGAGCCGCTCCAACCGGGGTGTAGGGACCCCCGCTCCTGACCCTGCCGGCGCCCAGGGTGAGTGCACTCTCCTGGGGCGCTCACACGTGGAGGACCGGAGACATCCGCGTCCACCACCTTGCGCGCGACCCCCCCAACCGGGGTATAGGGACCCCCGCTCCTGACCCCGCCGGCGCCCAGGGTGAGTGCACTCTCCTGGGGCGCTCACACGTGGAGGACTGGAGAAATCCGCGTCCGCCACCTTGCGCACGACCCCCCCAACCGGGGTTTAGGGACCCCCGCTCCTGACCCCGCTGGCGCCCAGGGTGAGTGCACTCTCCTGGGGCGCTCACACGTGGAGGACCGGAGACATCCGCCACCTTGCGCGCGACCCCTCCCCCATAGACTGCAGAGGCCGGAGCCGCTCCAACCGGGGTGTAGGGACCCCCGCTTCTGACCCCGCTGGCGACCAGGGTGAGTGCACTCTCCTAAGGTGCTCACACGTGGGCACTCGGAAAACACCGCATAGGCCAGCTTGTTGGCACAGAGACCACACCACCCATTGCCTCAATTTCCAGGCCCAGAGTTCACCTCACCCGACCAGAGCGTAGACAGAGGAGGGCATTCCCTAGTACCTAGTGGGCCGGAGTCACCTGCCCCACTGGGACAGGTGGGACGAATAGACTGGATGAGCTTGGGCCTGCCCCCTGGACCTTTAGGTAACCTACAGCAACCTAGCCCAGAGCCCCAGAGTGGAGCTGAGACCCTCCAAGGGCTGAGAGCAGCTACCAGGAGGGCTTGACTGGGGGAATTTCTTCCGGGGAAACTCGGAGGAGCAGAGCTTCATTGACACCCAGATAAGGGAGGGAACAGAGAGTCAGGCTCAACAGCGCCCGCAACCAGTGTGGCCAGGAGTGAAACTACACCTGCTGACAGGAATAAAGAGGAAGACTGACTTCCAGGTAGTAGAGGAGAAGAGAAAGAGCTAGGCTCAACAGTGCCCACCACCACTGTGGTCAGGAAAGGGCCAGTACTAGCTGCCAACAAAAGGGGAAAACAACTAACCAGGCCACATAAAGAGCACAGGAGGAACCAAACCCCAGCGAGTTCAGCCAAAATTTCCTCTAGAACCACCCTCAGGGAGGGAACCCACTCCCACACCATAGGGGATCAAAGCAGGTTAAAAATAGAAGCACAGCACTCTAAAACACACCATTAAATACAAAGAAATATGCGTAAATCAAGGAAACACTAATATCTGGAGATATGGTGACAAACCCTTGCAAGTTTCCAACTCCACCAAAACACACAGATCCACGTGAAGAAGACCTAAAAGCAACCATGAAGAAGGAAATGCAAGAATTAATAAAAGAAATGAGAGAAACCCTAGCTATCGAGTATAAGAAATCTATGGATGAACGAATCAGCCAAATTAAAGAAGAAATGTTAAAGAACATGAGAGATTCCATACAAAAAGAAGTGAAGGAATTAAAAGACAAAGTAACAAGCCTTACAAGCAGAAACACAGAATTGGAGAAACACATTGAAGAACTCGAAGGAAAACTGCAAACAAAAAATGATCAAGAAACAAACAAAGAAATAAAAGGCAAAGCACTGGAAGGAAAAGTCCAGTATCTAATGAACAAGGACAAAAGAAACAATCTAAGAATTGTGGGTATACCAGAAGGAGAGGAAATAGGGAAAGGGGAAGAACAAGTAGTCAGAGAGATAATAGCGAAGAACTTCCCCACCCTCTGGAAGGAAACTGCAATGCCAATACATGAAGTAAAAAGAGTTCCCAATAAGATAGACCCTAATAAACAAACACCAAGACACATGGTAATCCAATTGGCAAAAAAACAAAGAGAAAGAGGAACTCCTTAAAGCAATAAGGAAGAAAAGAAACCTCAAGTACCAAGGTAGGGACATAAGAATCAAGCCAGATCTCCCATTCGAAATAATTCAAGCAAGAAGACAGTGGAATGACATATTTAAACGACTGAATGAAAGAAATTTCCAACCTAGGGTCCAATACCCAGCAAAACTTACATTCATATGGGAGGATAGACTAAAAACATTCTCAAACAAGAATGAATTTGAACTATTTGTGCAAACAAAACCGATCCTAAACGACTTACTCAAAGACGAATTACACAATCCAAACCCCTGATTGTAACAAAAACCACCCTACACAACACAACTACACAACAATCCTCTCTCTCAATAATCTCCCTAAATGTTAACGGACTAAACTCTCCAATTAAAAGACACATAGTAGAGACCTGGATTAGGAAAAATAAACCGGACTTCTGCTGTCTGCAAGAAACACACCTACAGATGCAGGATAAGCACAGGCTTAGAAAAAAAGGTTGGAAAGTAATTATTCAGGCCAATGGAAAACAAAAAAGAGCAGGGACAGCAATTCTTATATCAGACCAAATTGCATTCAACCTCAAGAAAGTGATCAGAGACAAAGAGGGTCACTACTTACTGATCAGGGGAACATTAGATCAAGAAACACTAACCCTGGTCAATATCATTGCACCTAATGTAGAGCCAGCAAAATATGTGAGGCAACTACTGGCAAACCTGGAGAAACACATGAAGGGAAATGTGATAATAGTAGGGGACCTCAATACTCAACTATCACCACTGGACAGATCCACCAAACAGAAAAATAGCAAAGAAATAAGAGCTCTGAATGAAAAATTAGAAGATTTAGGGCTAATAGACTTATATAGAGCCCTCCACCCCCAGAAAGCAGAATACACATTCTTCTCAAGCCCACATGGAACCTTCTCCAGAATAGACCATGTCTTAGGATACAAAGCCAACCTATATAAGACCACAAAGGTAAGGATCATTAGAAGTACCCTCTCAGATCACTATGCAACAGAGCTCAAAATTGAGGTCAAGAAGAAGCAATGGAGAAAAACTAATACCTGGAGATTAAACAACATGCTGCTCAACAACAGCTGGATCAAAGAACAACTCAAGGAAGAAAAAAAAGATTCCTTGAGACAAATGACAATGAAGAGACAACATGTCAAAATTTATGGGACACAGCAAAAGCAGTAATTAGGGGGAAACTCATAGCAATACAGGCCTATGTCAAGAAACAGGAAAATAACAAAACCAACAGTTTAAAAGATCACCTCAAAGAATTGGAACAACAGCAACAGAGAAATCCAACCACATCCAGAAGGCAAGAAATAATAAAAACCAGAGCAGAAATAAACAACATAGAAACTAAGAAAACAATACAAAAAATCAATGAGACCAGGAGTTGGTTTTTCGAAAAAATAAACAAGATAGACAAACCACTGGCAAAACTCACCCCAAAAAAGAGGGAAAACACCCAAATCAGTAGGATCACAAATGAAAGGGGAGATATTACAACAGAAACCCAAGAAATACAACATATCATGAGATCATATTAAGAACAACTATACTCAACTAGTCTAGAGAACCCAGTAGAAATCTATAGATTCTTGGAAAAACACCCTCTTCCAAGACTGGAAAAGGAAGATCTAGAAATCCTAAACAGACCAATCACCTCAGAGGAAATTGAAGATGTAATCAAAAAACTCCCTAAGAACAAAAGCCCAGGCCCAGATGGATTTCAGGTGAATTCTATCAAACATTTCAAGAAGACTTACTACCACTTTTCCATAGGCTCTTCCAAACCATAGAAAAAACAGGAATCCTCCCCAACTCCTTTTATGAGGCTAATATCACACTCATTCCCAAAGAAGGCAAAGACACCACCAAAAATGAAAACTACACACCAATCTCACTAATGAACATATATGCAAAGATACTCAATAAAATATTAGCAAACCGAATCCAGCACTTCATCAAAAAGATCATACATCACGATCAAGTGGGATTCATCCCAGGAATGCAAGGTTGGTTCAACATACGCAAGTCAATCAACATTATACACCACATCAACAACATGAAGTACAAAATGATCATATCAATCGATGCAGAGAAGGCGTTTGACAAAATCCAATATCCTTTCATGTTAAAGACACTCAGCAAAATAGGGTTAGAAGGAAAATTCCTCAAGATAGTTACAGCCATATATGAAAAGCATACAGCCAACATTATTCTCAATGGTGAGAAACTTGAAGCATTCCCACTAAGATCAGGAACTAGGCAAGGCTGTCCACTCTCTCCACTCTTATTCAATATAACCTTAGAAGTCCTAGCTATAGCAATCCGACAAGAGAAGGTGCGGGGTCCTGAAGCCCCCCAGGGGGGCCCGACCAGCGGGAATTAGCTGGAAAGGCTCCTGGACGACCGCACCTTTATTTAGCTGAGTTGAAGCACGACCACACCTATAAAAAATCTGAGAGAGGTTAATAATAAATGGCCCAAGACATAAACTCTGTTCAAAGGCGTTTATTGAGGTCCAGCACCTCTTTATATAGGGAAGGTGAAGGAGGCAGGCAAAAGGCAATGTCAATCATTCTTTTGGCATGAAAATTACTTCATTATTCCAAATAAGGCAAGTGGGCAATACTTCTTGCAGTATCCATGGAAACATCTTGTGACCTTCTAGCTGCATTCCTAACTGCTTAACTATCAGGAGGTGGTGGAAGATGTGCTTGCCTCAATGATCTTGAACAGACAATGTAACATATACACATAATAACTGCCTTGTTGACTCCGGAACGTAGTTGAGGGAGTAAGACCTCATTTCTGGGAATGGTACCGGGCCGTGTTGCTCTCCTCCGGGCTACAAGATTAATTATACTTTGCAGCTGCACATTCCTTTCTCTTTGGCCCAAGAACCTACAGCAAGACTGCACGTAGCCTTTAGGTGAAAAGCTGAACTAAGACAGAAAGTATAGCAAAATAACCTCAAACAAGTCACAGTCCCCAACAGAAGGAAATCAAAGGAATTCAAATTGGGAAAGAGGAACACAAGCTATCTCTATTTGCCGATGATATGATGATACACATTGAAAACCCTAAAGAGTCCACAGTAAAACTCCTAGAAACAATTAACCAATACAGCAAAGTGGCTGGATAGAAAGTCAATACACAAAAGACAGTAGCGTTTCTATATACAAACAATGAAGTTGAGGAGAGAGAGATTAAAAATACAATTCCATTTAAGTAGTTTCAAAAAATATCAAGTATCTAGGAATCAACCTTACAAGAGAAGTGAAAGAACCTATACCAGGGAAACTTCAAAACACTTCAGAAAGAAATTGAATATGATCTAAAGAAATGGGGACCCAAGAATAGGAAGACAGAAGGAAATAACAAAGCTGAGAGCAGAAATCAACGAAGTGGAAACTCAAAAAACAATCCGAAAGATCAACGAAAGCAGAAGTTGGTTTCTTTGAAAAAATAAATAAGATTGATAGACCACTGGCAAACCTAAACAAAGAAAGAGAGAGAGAGAAACTTGATAACTCGTATCAGAATGAAAAAGGAGAGATCACTACTGATATGACAGAGATTCAAAGGGTAATCAGAAACTACTTTGAAAACTCTACGCCACAAAAAATGAGAACCTGGAAGAAATGGATAAATTCTTGGACTCTTATAATCTTCCACGTTGAAGGAAGAGGATGTAACATATCTAAACACCCCCTCACCATTGATGAAATTAAAACAGTAATCAAATGTCTGCCGAAAAACAAAAGCCCAGGTCCAGATGGATTCACTAATGAATTCTATCAAACTTTCCAAGAGGAACTACTACTGCCAATCTTGGCAAGACTCTTTCATGAAATTGAACAAACAGAAACACTTCCAAATAGCTTTTATGAAGCCAACATCACCTTGATACCTAAACCAGACAGAGACGCTACCAAAAAAGAAATTACAGACCAATATCACAGATGAATGCAGATGCAAAGATCCTCAACAAAATCCTGGCAAATAGGATTCAATGCCCTCGTTTAAGAGAGATCATCCACTACGATCAAGTAGGTTTCATCCCAGGAATGCAAGGCTGGTTTAACATCCGTAAATCTATCAACATAATACACAACATCAATAACAAGAAAAATAAAAACCACATGATCATATCAATAGATGCAGAGAAAGCATTGATAAGGTCCAACACCCATTCTTGATCAAAACTCTCAGCAAGATGGGAATGGAGGGAACCTTTCTCAATATAGTGAAGGCCATCTACCACAAGCCAGTGGCAAATATTATCCTCAATGGAGAAAAACTGAAAGCCTTCCCTCTAAATTCTGGCACAAGACAAGGCTGTCCTCTCTCACCACTCCTATTCAACATAGCACTGGAAGTACTTGCTATAGCGATTAGGCAAGAAAAGGATATCAAGGAATCCAGATAGGAAAGGAAGAAGTCAAGCTCTCACTGTTTGCAGATGACATGATACTCTACTTAGAAAACCCTAAAGACTCTATCAAAAAAGCTTCTAGAACAATAGACTCATATAGCATGGTGGCAGGCTACAAAATTAACACACAAAAATCAATGGCCTTTCTATATACCAATAGTAATAAGGATGAAATGGACATTAAGAAAACATCCCCATTCACAATAGTACCACACAAACTCAAATATCTTGGAATCAACTTGACTAAATATGTGAAGGACCTATACAAAGAAAACTATAAAACCTGCTCCAAGAAATAAGAGAGGACACATGGAAATGGAAACACATACCCTGCTCATGGATTGGCAGGATTAACATCATCAAAATGTCAATACTCCCCAAGGCATTATACAGATTTAATGCCATCCCTCTAAAGATACCCATGACATTCTTCAAAGAAGTGGATCAGACACTTTTGAAATTCATTTGGAACAATAAACACCCTCGAATAGCTAAAGCAATCATTGGGAAAAAGAATATGGGAGGAATTACTTTTCCCAACTTTAAACTGTACTACAAAGCAACATTTATCAAAACAGCATGGTATTGGAATAAGGATAGGTCCTCAGATCAGTGGAATAGGCTTGAATACTCAGAAAATGTTCCCCAGAGATACAACCATCTAATTTTTGATAAAGGAGCAGGAAATCCTAAATGGATCAGGGAAAGCCTCTTCAACAAGTGGTGTTGGCACAATTGGATAGCCACTTGCAAAAAATTAAACTTAGACCCCCAGCTAACATCATGTACAAAGGTAAAATCCAAATGGATTAAAGACCTCGATATCAGCCCCAAAACCATAAGATATATAGAACAGCACATAGGCAAAACACTCCAGGACATTACAGGCATCTTCAAGGAGGAAACTGCACTCTCCAAGCAAGTGAAAGCAGAGATTAACAGATGGTGCTTCTGCACCTCAAAGGAAATAGTGCCCAGGATACAAGAGCCACCCACTGAGTGGGAGAAACTATTCACCCAATACCCATCAGATAAGGGGCTAATCTCCAAAATATACAAGGCACTGACAGAACTTTACAAGAAAAAAACATCTAACCCCATCAAAAAATGGGGAGAAGAAATGAACAAACACTTTGACAAAGAAGAAATACGCATGGCCAAAAGACACATGAAAAAATGTTCCACATCACTAATCATCAGGGAGATGCAAATCAAAACAACGATGAGATACCACCTCACACCCCAGAGAATGGCACACATCACAAAGAATGAGAATAAACAGTGTTGGCGGGGATGTGGGGAGAAAGGAACTCTTATCCACTGCTGGTGGGAATGCTGTCTAGTTCAACCTTTATGGAAAGCGATATGGAGATTCCTCCAAAAACTGGAAATCGAGCTCCCATACGATCCAGCTATACCACTCCTAGGAATATACCCTAGGAACACAAAAATACAATACAAAAACCCCTTCCTTACACCTATATTCATTGCAGCTCTATTTACCATAGCAAGACTCTGGAAACAACCAAGATGCCCTTCAACAGACGAATGGCTAAAGAAACTGTGGTACATATACACAATGGAATATTATGCAGCTGTCAGGAGAGATGAAGTCATGAAATTTTCCTATACATGGATGTACATGGAATCTATTATGCTGAGTGAAATAAGTCAGAGAGAGAGAGAGAAAAACGCAGAATGGTCTCACTCATCTATGGGTTTTAAGAAAAATGAAAGACACCCTTGTAATAATAATTTTCAGACACAAAAGAGAAAAGAGCTGGAAGTTCCAGCTCACCTCAGGAAGCTCACCACAAAGAGTGATGAGTTTAGTTAGAGAAATAACTACATTTTGAACTGTCCTAATATTGAGAATGTATGAGGGAAATGTAGAGCCTGTTTAGGGTACAGGCGGGGGTTGGGTGGGGAGGAGGGAGATTTGGGACTTGGGTGATGGGAATGTTCCACTGGTGATGGGTGGTGTTCCTTTTATGACTGAAACCCAAACACAATCATGTATGTAATCAAGGTGTTTAAATAAAAAAAAATTATGCATTAAAAAAAAAAGAAATGGAAGAACATCCCATGCTCATGGATAGGTATAATTAACATAATCAAAATGACTATCCTACCCAAACTCCTATATAGGATTAATGCAATCCCATCCAAATCCAGACACAATTCTTTAAAGAATTAGAACAATCATCTCACAAATTCATCTGTAACCACAAAAGACCCAGGATAGCCAAACACATACTGAAAAACAAGAAGCTGAGAGGCATCTCCTTACCTAACTTGAAATTATACTATAAAGCCATAGTAATCAAAACAGCATGGTATTGTAACAGAGACAGGACCTCAGACCAGTGGGTCAGAACAGAATTCCCAGACATAAACCCCCAGGTATATAGCCAACTAATATTTGATAAAAGAGGCAAGAATCTGAAGTGGAACAAGGAGAGCCTATTCAACAAATGGTGTTGGTACAACTGAAAACCACATGTACAAAGTGAAAATCAACCCATACTTTACTCCTTATAAACAAAAATCAACTCAAAATGGATCAAAGACCTTGAAATCAGACCCGAATCCATAAAGGTTTATCGAGAATAAAATAGGGCAGAGACACTCGAAGGACCTATATATCAAAAAGGTCTTTGAAATGGAGATCACAATGGTAAGAACGTTAGCATCAAATATAAACAAATGGGACTACATCAAACTAAAAAGGCTTCTGCATGGCAAAAGAAACCCTACTTAACGCAAGAAGACAGCTAACAGAATGGGAAAAAATCTTTTCACTCGACATATCAGATAAAGGGCTGATATCTAGAACATACAAAGCACTCAAAAGCTGAGCCCCCCAAAACCAAACAAAGCTATAAAAAAATGGGAAGATAAAATGAATAGACACTTCTCTGAGGAAGACAGAAGGATGCCAACAAACACATGAAAACGTGCTCACCATCACTCATCATCAGGGAGATCCAAATGTAAGACAACAATGGAGATACCAACCTTACACCAGTGAGGATGGCTTACATCAAAAATAATGGAAACAACCTTTATTGGCGGGGGATGCGGTATGAAAGGAACTCTCATCCACTGCTGGTGGGAATGCCCCCTAGTCCCAACACCTATGGAGGAAAGGTCTGGAGAGTGCTCAAAGAACTCAGAATTGAGCTGCCATTTGACCCAGCAATTGCTCTCCTAGGCATATACACCCCAAGATGGAAGGACATTCATTCCAAAAATACGTATGCACCCCACTATTTATCGCAAGCACTCAGTTTAATAGCCAAATCTTGGAACCAATCTAGATGTCCAACAACAGATGAATGGGAGTCATTAAGATGTGGTACATATTACACAATGGGAATATTACATGGCAGTTAGAAATGATACAATCACAGACTCTGCCAGCAACGTGGATGGACCCTAGATCATGTAAGGTTAAACGAAGTAAGTACAGGAAGACAAAAGATAAGACACAGAATGGTAGCACTATTCTGAAAGACCTAGAACATATATTTTACACACAACTAATACCTAACAATCATATAACAGGGTTTAACAGGGTAGAACTCCGAACACTGTAATAGTCAACATATACGTTGGAGCAGTGTCCAAAATACATGAAAACAGGAACAACGCAAACTCTTGACTGCACATTATACCACAAAGAAAACAGGAACAACAGAAACACAACAGAGAGAGAACAGGTATGTAATCAGACTCCCACAACAAAAGCCCACAATAATCCCTTAGAGATCGTAAACAGGAACACAAGTATAGAACACCACGGAAATCACAGGACTGCAATGGCAACATACCATAACACTAACGTTTTAATCCCTTTACCTTGCTATATTTTAAATAACCTCTCAGCTTTTCTGTCCACAGGCACCCTTAGATACAAAGGGCGGACTAACTAAGATGGCAACTCGGGATACCACACGAGATACCATACCTTGATTGCACTACAAGATGGCCACGAGAAAACTCTTTAACATACACTTTATTTCTAGGTTAAACCTTCCTTTAGGAATTGAAGCACTTGACCAGTCAGACCACCAAAGCAGTACCTGCGACATACAGACCTAAACTACAGGCTCTAGTCATCGAACACATTCAACCAAACCAGCATTCCCTTGCTATTCTCTCCTTTCTTCTCGCTACTTTTTTCTTTTTTTCTCTTCTATTCTTCTCATTACTTTTTCCACTTTCTCTTCTCCCTTTCTTTCTACGGTATTTTCTCTTTTCTCTTCCTTCATACCCCTCCCATATACCTTCCCCTTTCTCCCCCCCGGAAATCCAACTATCCCTTCACCCCTCAATCCCATCCAGATCTCCCACCATATTAAAACTCTCCACCCTCAGTCCTTAATCTTTTAGGCATCAAGATCGACCTCCTACTCAATGAACCAGTACCCAGCACCCAGGCGAGGGGACACCCAGCCAAACCCACATCTCATCTCCTGCAAGAAAAGACAGCCAACTTCCCTGTGGACTCATGCTGCGAGACCCTCCCTACCATCTCCCCCTAACGTGGACTGTTTCCTGAAACCGGACTTAGGTCCAATAGTATCCCCAATGCAAGAACTCTTCCAAGACTTCCCTGCTGCAAATTTTTACCAATCTGAAGAAGGTCAGGGGGTGTGATTGGAAGATGCCTGGGAACCCACACACCACAAGAAAAATCCAAAAGACAACGGGAAAAACCGTACTTTCAACATAGGCATAAGACCTGTAATACACCACCTCTTTACCTGTTCTCCCCCAAATGTAAAGTAGTCTTTTGCACCACTTTGGTCCTTTAAAAACTTCGCTAACTCATTTTATTTCTTTTTTTTAAATTAATTTATTTTTTTAAATGTTTGCCCTACATATACATTTGTGGGCACATACACTTTTATTTCCTTTTTTTTTTAATTTTAATCGTTTTTGGGTATGCGACCTATTTCTGTTACCCACTCTGTCCAACCCATATACACCGACAATATAATGGAGCACCACTTCCCTCTGCAAAGGCACACTAAATAAAAGGGGAAATCTTACATATAAAAAAAAAGAGCTCTTATCTACTAGAGATAGCAACTCATAGTTGTTTACAATACAGGGTTATCTCCTACCTTGAAAATATGTCATGTGGAATCAACTTAGACCTCAGGTGATTAGATACTATTCAACCAGCCTTGAACCCTGGATCCCAGACATAGAAATGGCACAGCTCTTCACAACAGCTGCAAGAAACAAACTCCATCTGGGACAGCCTTATTACTGCAGGGTCAACAACAAGGGCCAGCTCTAACATGATATACAGACAATGAGGAAAATGTGAACAACTTGACCTTAGAGCAGTTTAGCCTACCTCTCCAGCAACGACAAGACAAAACCAGAAGACGTGGCACCCTTTGGTAGGTCCAAAAGCCAAGATCGTGATTTACAGATGACTGGATACTAGAACCACGACAAGACTGTATACATCTTGGGACCAATAAAAAAGCCCTAGTCTAGGGTTTGAACTAAGACCTGCACAATAAGCATGATCCCCAGTTCCAAAGGTCTGGCAGAGACAATTGTAACGGAAAGGGGCTTCTGGAAGCACAAAGAAAGACGCTATCCTAGATGCCATCCTAGGTTCAGGGCAAAGACCAAGATCACCAACCACAGAAGATGGATTAAAATGGCACTGAGGTAACAGAACCTCTAGATTCACAAAGACTGACTTCACCATAAGTCCCACCTCAGGATCTGTACAGATACTGAGACCTCTAAACACAGAGCTCTGATTGTATCACCCTGGACAGAGCAGAAGTCTTCCACACACCAAAAAAAAAAAAAAAAAAAAAAAAAACACCACCGGGAGAGTAATGATCCTGAGCAAAGACCAGAGCTGATCCCATGACAGTATACTCCAAGGATGGAGAAACCCCATATCGCATAGGGCAAGTGAATTCCTTTTCGAATGACCCCAATATTTACTGTGCCAGGGCAGGAGGGAAAAAAAAATACAAAAAACACAAAACCTTGGACATTTTTTAATATATATATATATATTACCTTCATTTATTATTGTTATTACTATTTTTATCTACCTAGCTATTTTGGTCGATTTCTCTGTTTGGATGTGATTATTGTAATTGTTGTCCCCAATTATCCTTATTTTTTTTTCTCTTCCTTTCTTTTCTTTTGTTATGTGCTATGCCATGTTTCTTATTTCAAGACCACGGCGTGTTTTTTGTTTTTTTTTTTTTTTATCTGTTTTTTTGTGGTGCTTATCGATATAGCTGGAGTCCTCACTGGATATTTGACACTTCTTTTGGTACTGTTGGAGTGTTTCACCTTCTTTTTCTCATTCATTTCCCAAATCGATGATGAGAACCTCTAGAAGGATTCTGCCCATTTTCGGGGTATCAGAGTCTTACCCCCAGTTTATTTATTTTCTCTTTTTCAGGCAAAACCACGCAACTTGAACTAGCTAGCCCTGCCCCCACTTAGAGGGGGAAATAAGGGAGGCATCAAGACCAAACTGATGCAAGACTACTAAGTAGTATGTTAGATACAGAGGGGACCACATATTCTAGACGCCCTGGGGGTGAGGGAAGAGGAAATGGGAGGTAGGACAAAAACGGAGGAGTAGGGAGGACAATTTAGGGATGGGAATCCCCCCTGATTTTATGTAAATATATACCTAAAATATTATTGTCAACAATATGTAAGCCACTATGATCAAAAATAAAAAATTATAGTTAAAAAAAAAAAGATACCTTTAGTCTCAATGTCATGGAGTGTTTTACCTACGTGTTGTTCTATATACCTTATGGTTTTAGGTCTGATATCGAGGTCTTTAATCCATTTGGATTTTACCTTCATACATGATGTTAGCTGAGGTCTAAGTTCGCTTTTTTGCAAGTGGCTAGCCAACACCACTTGTTGAAGAGAGGCTTTCTTTGCTCCATTTATGACTGATAAACCAAAATGTAAAAGATTAAATGATTCTATGTCTGGGGAACATTCTCTGAGTACTCAAGTCTATTCACTGATCTGAGGGTTTGTCTTTATTCATTATTCTTTTTTTTTTTAATACACTATTATCTTAAAGCTGTTAAAGTACAGATTGAATCACATTTTTCCAGGTGTGTTTGGATCTGCCTTACAGTTGAAAAAGACGCAGTACTATGTCAGTATGCCAACTTTTTTGGGGTATGTATTTGTGGACTTCCAAGTGTTGCTTGGGGCAGGCGTCTGGGTTTTATATCTAGCACATAGGACCTCCAGAACTACACCCTGCAGTTCTGTTGCTAGGGGGAACCTCCAGTGTTTGCACTATGAGTTGGTAAAGAACTTGGTCGTGAGGTTTGATGCACCACGTGGTACCAAGGATCCAAAAGGAATCAACTGCTTACACATTTTAATACCTGTTATATCTCTCTAGCCTTCTAATCTGTGTACTTTTTCTGGCTGTGCTCAAGGGTTACTCCTGGCTCTATGCTCAGAAATCACCCCTGGCAGGCTCGGGGGACCATATGGGACCCCGGGATTTGAACCACTGTCCTTCTGCATGCAAGACAAATGTTCTACCTCCATACTATCACTCTGGCCCCAATCTGTGTACTTTTAAAATAAAGTTTAGTGCACCATATGTGGCATAGATGTTATAATGTAAGTCATAGTGTAAGCACATTATTGTCATTTTCATGGACATATTAAATACAGAGGATATCATTACCAAAACAAAGCATGTAACTGGGATCAGAGTAATAGTACTTTGGGTAGAACTCTTACCTCGTATAGTTTGACCCAGGTGGTCCCCTGAGCCCTGCCAGAAGTGATCTCTGAAAACAAAGCAAGAGTTCAACTCCATATTATTTTTGTCACATTAGTTTTGAGCCGAAGAATGGTATGACTACTTTTCCAAACAATGAGAATGTAAAAGTGAATGTAAAATGTAAATGTAAAAGTAAAAAGCGAGGAAACTGAAATCAGATAATACTTTGGTTTTTCGGAAGCTTTCATGAACAATTTGTTTGTTGAAAATGTTGAAACCATTAGCTTAAAAAGGGATTAACTTGCAGCTCTAAACAGAGCATGGACAATTAGGAGTTTATTGGGAATTAATTGAAAATAATGCTTGTTGTGAAATGGGAGGAGAATGATTTAAAGAAAAATATAGAAGGTATTTTGCATTAGCTGAGGATAATAAATGTGAGCTACCATTTGACATAGTTGTAAACAGAAGACTGGAACTCGTGAGTGAACTTGCAGAGATAAATAATAAATAAATAATATATACAAGTAAGAATGCTGAGGGGATGCATAAACTGGTAAGATAATTTTCTAGGAGAAACCTATTTAGTAATAAAAAAATTGCAGTCCTCAAATACTATTTTACCAGTAAAATATATAATGTTTTAGCAGTAAGATATAGCTATGGGAGCTATATGCTTTGTTTTGTTTTTGTTTTTATGCTACAACCAGAGGTGTTTGCAGTTGACCTTTGGCTCTGTTCTCAGAAATCACTTCTGGCAGGGCTCAGGGGACCACATGGGTCAAAGTATGCAAGGCAAGAGTCCTACCCAAAGTACTATGAGTCCAATTTTAGTTGTGTGCTTTGTTTTGGTAATGATGTCCTTGGTTTACATTATTTTTCTATGTTATTTAAAGCATCAATGATGTCTCTTTTTGCCATTTTGTTTTGAGAACACACTGGTGATGCTCACTAATCACTCCTGGCTGTACTCTTGGGACCATATGGGATATTGACGACATTCAAGGCAAGCACACACCCCACTGTATTGTCTCTCTAGCCCCTCAATGTTGTTTTATTTTTATTTTATTTTTATTGTTGCTTTTATGCACCAGAAATAATACTAATCTCTTTTGCAGATATAACTCCTGAATACTATATGGCATCCAAAAAGAAGATACCATGATTTAGTCTAATTTGTGTATAATAAGAACTCAAACAGTAAAACTAAAAAGTTTGCCTATATTTAAGCATTTTAAAAATCGTATAAAGAAGAGCAAGAATAACAGGAACTCAATAGGAGGTTCCAGCTGCATAGCCACTCCTGTGTTTCTTTATAAATTCAATATTAAATTGAGCAGATTCTTGGTTTATTGACTCTTAGCCTCTATTATTTTTACTCATGTTTTTATTATTTGCATTGTAAAGGGCTAGTGTTCATGCTTAACCTCATTAATGGTCAGGAGATTTCTTTTTGAATAAGAAAGATTATATTTTGTTAAACATTTTTACAGGAACTAGGAAGATTATAAAAGAAGCAAGGTGCTTATTGTATGTAATCAAGTCCTGAGAAACTCAAGGGACCTCATGCAATGCTAGGAATTAAATCACGATCCCTAAGAATGACTGCATGCAAGGAAATTGCCTTACCTCAAGTACTAATCTCTTCAGTCCTGATGAAACTATTTTGATTGTTATTCAATAACTTGAGAACTTACCTCTACTTTATAAGTAAAGAACATAATTATTTATATGAGTTTAAGTGACAGAATCAAATTATATTTTGAAATTTTATTACAGGTTTAGAAAGGACCTAATTAAAATATATAAACTCCTCAATATTTCCTAAAGAATAGTGAGCCATTTTGCAGCTTAATTTTTGTTGCCCCTAGGATATTAATGACAATTTATCCTTTATTTTACTAAAAGATTTTCTGAGATGACATCCTATAGAATTTTAGTTTATTGCAATACAGAGGTAACATTTGGAAGTGGTGCATTTATTTATTATTTATTATTTATTTATTATTATTTTTCATAAAAGTTAAAGGAAATAAGAATACGTACAATACTCTATCTTGTACTTTATTAATTTTCTTTAAATAAAGACAGAAAAACAAAACAGTGATATTAGTGACACTGGCATGGTCTTTGGCATTGATCATCCAGACCATTGATCATCCATATGTGATACTACTTAAGCCTGAATACTTCTGATTGTCTGATTTGTGTGCATTTCTGTGACTGAGGCTTCTGAAGGGGACTTGTTGACAGAATACAACTTGTTGAAGGAGCAATATGTTTCCCAGCAGACAAATATTCCTTGAATAATCAGTCTAGGAACTTTTAGAAGAATGCTTTCATAGAGGAATATTAAAAACCAGATGATTTCAGATGTATGTCGAATAGTGAGGAAGGAAACAAAATAAACAAAAACAAACCTGAGACTCAAATAAAATAGAGTCTACCAGAGAGTAAAGTTAGTGGGACAAGGGAGAAGCAGATAGAAGGAGTCAAATGGTACATAGTAAATTGTGCTTAACCTTTGGTGGTGCCTATATTGTGATATACACATTTATTTAGATATAATAATAAATTCTGAAAACATATAAGTTAGAAACCAATGTTGCAAAATTAAAATAAGTCTATAGTTAGTAAAACAGGACTGTCTTGCCCTCTTTGGAGCTGTGAAGTTATTTGTCTCAAACTTTTGGGAATATGGATAAATATCCAAGCTCTGATTTACGTGAGAAATTTTCTACATGGGGCCATCTTGGAGTTATATGAAGAATGGCTCCAAAGTCCTTTTGAACAACCATTGACTTGAGAAGTATAGAAGCTGCAACTTTTTATCTGCATTACCATTTTGCTATAATTTTCCAATTTTCAGCAAAACAGCATGAAATGCATAGCCTGCTTCACTGAGATTCTCTGACAAGCTGGGAACATAGGGTATACATAGCATCCTTGAAACTGCCTTCCAAGTCGTGCTTCAGAAGTTAAACATCAAAAAGAAAATCATGTCAAATTTTTGTCTCAAGGGATGGTTTATGTTTTCAATGACAAAGTAACACACTGGGACAGAATTGTCACTCATCTCTTTTGTTGCCTTTGTAACCATATGCTTGAGTATAAACCAAGAAAGCTGCAACAAACATTAGCAGAAACATCACAGATGTTCTCCTAAGGACAAAGCAAAATTGAATAGTCAGATTTGGAGACTCAAGTTTTGGTAGAGGTCTTCCATGTTGAGGATCCAGAAAGCAGCATAAGAAATGTTGGCTTGCAGTTGTTGCTATAATAGGAGCTGTTTTGGCATATTTTATAAGGCAATTATTTGTTTGTTTTCTGTTTTTGTTGTTTATTTGTTTGTGGGTCACAAACAGTAGGGACTTAAGTTTACTTCTGATCTTGTACCTAGAGATCACTTTTAGCAAGAATTTGGGGACCATAGAGTGTGTTGGAGATCAAACCAGTGAACTCCAAACAGTCATACAAAACAAATACTTGACAGACTGTCTTATCTCTCTGGCTCAAGAAATTGTTTTTAAGTATATTAATTGACTCTTAACTTCAGTCACCACTGAAGTCACAACATAGCCAGTGATGTGAAATTAAATGTATTTATGAAGTTGATGCTGCCCATACTGTAATCACCAAGAGTTTTATTTTAACTGTGTAGAAAAACAAGTGCAAAAAAACTTGGTTAAAAGGAATAAGCATATGGGGAAGTTTTCTCCCTTGAGGAGTTACTTTCTAAAAGAAGGAAAGTACTTTGCAAGCAACAAGCAAATTTTGGGAAGCCATGGAAGATTTATTTAAATTAAAAGGGGGCAAATCTAAATTTCTTTGTCTAGAAAAGGAGAATGGCCAGTAATCAGACTATTCATAGAAATAAATAAGTAAGCTACAAGATTAATCTCCAATAATGTTTTTTAATAAAATCTTTATTTAAGCACCATAATTGCTAGCATGATTGTAGTTGGGTTTCAGTCATTAACAGAAAACCCCCTTCACCAGTGCAGCAAAATAAGCCACAGGATTAATCTCCAATAATGTTTAAAAATAAAACTAACAAGGCAGTATAAAATGGATTTAAGGGAAACTCTGACCAGAAGCCTCAGTTTTATCCACCAGAGTATAATAGGAAAGATTTTTCTTTGGAGTTGAGACAGTGAGGAATCAAGGTAGGCACTTTCACTTTGTTACATGCAGAAATTCAATAATTGAATAAAAGATAGGATGTTAAGAATTTTTTGTATTGTATGTGGAACTGGACAATTGGAAGGCTGTGAAATATGCCACAGGCTGATGCTTACAAATAATGTACTCTGATTGGGCATCTGCACATTCGAGTTCCTTCCATTTGACCTAATTTAACTGGTGATGTTTAAACAGTTCATGAGATCATCTTGGGTATTTTTTTACTAAAAGATTCCCAGCTGTTCCAAGAGGACTTATTAACAGTATGTGTATAAAAAGATCACATCATGTGAATGAGTAGACACTTGTCTCTTGTTTGCATACTAATTTGTAAAACGATGTGTTGGAAAAGCAGGCTATAGTCTAACTATGGTGCTATTAATAGGCTTGTTTGTTTAGTGGAGGGCGAAGACTAGTGTGGCAACAAAAATTTGTATGTATTTGTATAAAATACAGCCTGCTTATTTCTATTCTAAAGAGAAACTAGGAAGGAGAGCGTCTAAGGCTAGCAGAGAAAAAAAGAAGAGTCTCCTTTCTCTAAGATTTCAGCCATGGTAGTAGTAATAAGGAAACAATAAGAAAGGTGGTCTCATATGAGACAATTGCAGTCCTGGTATATATCAAAAAATGTTGGAGTAAAAGCCCTTGAGATGCTATGTAGAGAGCTCTCTAAAGTAATTAGAAGGCTGTCAAAATGTTTAAAACATATGAAGCAGGTGGAGTCTTGTGCCAGTATAATTTAAGATACACTGATATCATTAGTAAGTAATTAAGATCAATATTAGGTAAAAAATTGTAAGGGACACAGATAAAAGTTATTTTCCTATGGTTATGAGACAATATTTTAATTTAATTTTTTTTGAGTCACACCCAGCAGCACTCAGGGGTTACTCCTGACTCTGCACTCAGAAATTGCTCCTGGCAGGCTCAGGGGACCATATGGGATCCGGGATTCAAACCACTATCTCTTATGCCTACAAGGTAAACTCCCTACTATTGTGCTATCTCACTGGCCCCATGAGACAGTATTTTTCATTAGTATCTTTATTTAAATACCTTGATTACAAATATGATTGTAGTTGGGTTTCAGTCATGTAAAGAACACTGTCCTTTACCAGTGCAACATTCCCATCACCAATGTCCCAAATCTTTTTCCTCCCCATTCCACCCCTGCCTGTACTCTAGACAGACTTTCTACTTCCCTCATTCATTCACAGTGTTATGATAGATGTCAGTGTAGTTATTTCTCTAGCTGCACTCACCAGTCTTTGTGGTGAGCTTCATGTTGTGAGCTGGACCTTCCAACCCTCCTTTGTCTCTGAAAATGATTGCAAAACTGTCTTTTTTATTCTTCTTAAAACCCATAGATGAGGGAGACTATTCTGTGTCTATCTCTCTTCCTTTGACTTATTTCACTCAGTATAATAGATTCCATGTACATCCATGTATAGGAAAATTTCATGACTGCATCTCTCCTGAATGCTGCATAATATTCCATTGTGTATACCACAGTTTCTTTAGCCATTTATCTGTTGAAGGGCATCTTGGTTGTTTCCAGAATCTGGCTATTGTAAATAGTGCTGCAATGAATATACATGTGAGGAAGGGACTTTTGTATTGTATTTTTGTGTTTCTAGGGTATATACAGAGGAGTGGTATACCTGGATTGTATGGAAGCTCAGTTTCCAGGTTTTTTGAGGAATCTCCATATAGCTTTCCATAAAGGTTGTACAAGATGGCATTCTCTTCAGCAGCGAATAAGAGTTTCTTTCTCTTCACATCCCCACCAGCACTGCTTATTCTCATTCTTTGTGATGTGCGCAAATCTCTGTGGTGTGAGATGGTACCTCATAGTTGTTTTCATTTGCATCTCCTTGATGATTAATGACGTGGAGCATTTTTCATGTGCCTTATGGCCATTTGTATTTCTTCTTTGGCAAAGTGCCTGTTCATTTCTTCTCCCCATTTTTTGATGGGATTAGATTTTTTTTCTTGTTAAATTCCTTTAGTGTCTTTCATATTTTGAATATTAACACCTTACCTGATGGGTATTGGGTGAGAGTTTCTCCCACTTACTGGGTGGCTCTTGAATCCTGGGCACTAGTTTCTTTGAGGTGCAGAAGCTTCTCAGCTGAATATATTACCATCTGTTTATCTCTGCTTCCAGTTTTTTGGAGAATGCAGTTTCCTCCTTAAAGATGCCTTTACTTTCAATGTCATGGAGTGTTTTACCTATGTGTTATTCTATATACCTTATGGTTTTAGGTATGATATCAAGGTCTTTAATTACCTTTGTCATGGTGTTACTTGTGCTTTGCTTTTTTGCAAATGGCTAACCACTGTGGCAATACTACATGTTAAAGAGGCTTTCCTTGCTGCATTTAGAATTTCTTGCTCCTTTACCAAAAATCTAGTGTTTGTATGTCTGGGGAACATTCTCTGAGTACTCAAGTCTATTCCACTGATCTGAGGGTCTGTCTTTATTCCAATACCATGCTGTTTTGATAACTATTGCCTTGTAATACAGTTTAAAAATGAGGAAAGTAATGCCTCCCATATTCCTTTACCCAATGATTGCTTTAGCTCTTCGAGTGTGCTTATTGTTCCATATGAATTTCGAAGTGTTTGATCCATTTCTTTGAAGAATGTCATGGGTATCTTTAGAGGGATCACATTAAATCTGTACAATGCTTTGGGGAGTATTGCCATTTTAATGATGTTAATCCTGCCAGTCCATGAGCAGGGTAGGTGTTTACATTTCTGCATGTCCTCTCTTATTTCTTGGAGCAGGGTTTTATAGTTTTCTTTGTATAGGTCCTTCACAATGAGACAGTATTTTAATGATGTTCTATTATTCTGAAACTTGACACTTGAGTACTATACCTCTGAGTATTGTTTATAGAAATAAAGTATTGAAAATTCTCATTCAAAATTTTGATATTATCTTCTATATTATAAAACATTGAAAGTTTTCAGATATTTTTCTGTGAAACCCACAACTGAATAAAATTTAATTATGATAAAATATAACTAGGGAAAATAATCAAAGATGCTATATGTAATTAGAAAAAGAATCACTGGCAAATTTGAAAAACAATTTAAAACAATTCCAGTAGAAAAAAAAAATCATCAAAGTATCATTTTGAGTATCCAGTATATAGGAACATGAATTGTAAAGTTGATGTTTACCGAGAAAGTAAAAATGGTTGGTGTGTGCCATGAATTGGAAGACTATAGAAGTAGATTATTAAAGATATTAAAGATAATAAATGGATGTAGTTCCTTTCTCCCCACATCCCCGTCTGCAATTTTTGTTCTTATTCTTTGTTCTTTGTGATGTGTGCCAGTCTCTGTGGTGTGAGATGGTACCTCATTGTTGTTTAGATTTGCATTTCCCTGATAATTAGTGATGTAGATCATTTTTATGTGCCTTTTGGCCATTTGTATTTCTTCTTTGAGAAATTGTCTGTACATTTTTTCTCCCCATTGTTGATGGAACTAGATATATTTTTCTTGTTAAGTTTTGTCAGTAACTTGTATATCTTAGATATTAGTCCAATGATTCACACATTTTTTACAAGGAAATTAAAATATTCTGTGAGCATCTATGATAATTGTTTAGAGTATACTGAATCAATCTGAAATTCTACCATCTGTGGGAAAATATCTCTTACTTGATATAAAAGGAGCACAATGTTAAATGGAAATAGATCACTGAAGACTTCTAGGTACATTTCTTCATGACATAATTGTGAAAATAATTATATTTTAATAAATATAGATATACATCATTATCATGAATGACTGACTTGGTTTTTTCTGTATGAATATACCATAATGAGTTTCTAAAATTTCATTCGTGTGGATATTTCCATTTTTCCAGTTTTGACTTTTATTTTTGAGCTAAGCTTGTCAGTGCTCAGAGGTTCCTTCTCGCCCTACACTAAGGAATAACTCCTGGTGTGCCTGGAAGAACATCTGGGATGTTCAGGATTAAACCTAGGTCTGCCATGTGCAAGTCAAGCACCTCCTCATATTTTTTTTACTTTTCTCAATTCTCCAATACTCACTACTGTAAACAAAGCTAGATCAAATTATTTATTTATGTATGTCTTTAATAAAAAAGCATATTCCTCAAGGAGAATTTCTAAATCATTTCATCTGTTTCATCTAGAAATATTACATCTAGAATTGTTATTGCAAAATATTTGCAATATTAACAATAGGGCATTAGAACTTTCTTTACATGTCTTTGTTCATAATGGCTCTTCATCTTTTAAATTATTGCAATGAGATAAACACTTGAAAAGGCATTTTGTGGGGCCTGAAAGATAGCACAGTGATAGGGCATATGGTGTTTGCCTTGCAAGCAGCTGATCTAGGACCAATAGTGGTTCAAATCCTAGCATCCCATATGGTCCCCTGGGTCTGCCAGCAGGGATTTCTGAACAAAGAGTCAGGAGTAACCCCTGAGTGCTCCCTTGTGTGGCCCAAAAGCAAAGAAACAAAAAAAAATAATTTTGTGGTGATCTATTTTTCATTTTTATTTTCATTGCTAATATTATTAGCAATATTGCATATACTTATAGTGATCAAATATGAACTATATATGTATATGCAAATATATATATTTGCAATTTCTTCTTCTTTCTTTCTTTCTTTCTTTCTTTCTTTCCTTTCTTATCTTCTTTCTTTCTTTCTTTCTTTCTTCTTTCTTCTTTCTTCTTTCTTTCTTTCTTCTTTTCTTTCTTCTTCTTCTTCTTTCTTTCTTTCTTTCTCTCTTCTCTCTTCTTCTCTCTCTCTCTCTCTCTTCTCTCTCTCTTTCTTTCTTTCTTTCTTTCTTTCTTTCTTTCTTTCTTTCTTTCTTTCTTTCTTTCTTTCTTTCTTTCTTTCTTTCTTTCTTTCTTTCTTTCTTTCTTTCTTTCTTTCTTTCTTTCTTTCTTTCTTTCTTTCTTTCTTTCTTTCTTTCTTTTTGGTTTTTGGGTCACACCCGGCAGCACTCAGGGGTTATTCCTGGCTCTATGCTCAGAAATCGCTCCTGGCAGGCTCAGGGGACCATATAGGATGCTGGAATTTGAACCACCGACCTTCTGAATGCAAGGCAAACACCTTACCTCCATGCTATTTCTCCATCCCATATTTGCATTTCTTAATTTATTGGTGTATAAGAAATTTGTGAGATTTTTCTGAGCACTGATATTTGACAAAAATGACATTTTTTGTTAATACTATTTCTCTTTCTGATTCTTATATTTTTAAAAATTCTACTTCTGTTGATATACTTGTGATTCCCAGAATTGTAAAAATTGTCCCCCCTTTAGAAAGAAGTGGGCTAGAAGTAATATAAGCACAGTGATGGAGGATCTTGGATACGTTGTGAGGTGAATTTAGGTGAGGTAAACCATAAAAGCTATGAAGGTTAGCACTACTGTAAACTTATTTCCTAAATAACAGTATGAAGAGAAAGAACATACTTAAAGGGAGATCACAATAAAAAGAATCAACTTGCCCATCAGACCCAGATATAGTGCAGATTTAGAGTTATTATTGTGAGAATGATAGGCATGAGAAACAAGAAGAAATATATATAGCAATTGGTCCTAATCCTCTGACTGTTCATACCACTCCTCTTCTTTTCTCCTACATATGCAGACTGAATATCCAAACCTAGTGGACTTAGAGAAACTCAACAATGGACTTGGGAGAAATTTTAGAGTGGTTAGGTGACTATTTCCCAGAAGACTGCATATGGAATTCTTAGTTTTGAACTAAACATTTGTCTTCATTTTCATACTTCTTTCATTGCCTTAGCAAAAACTTTCTCAAAGTTATCAACTTTGAGATAAAAAAAAAACTTTCCACACTCCAAAAAAAAAAAAAAAAAAAAAAAACACCACCGGGAGAGTAACGATCCTGAGCAAAGAGCTGATCCCATGACAATATACTCCAAGGACGGAGAAACCCCATATCGCATAGGGCAAGTGAATTCCTTTTCGAATAACCCCAATATTTACTGTGCCAGGGCAGGAGGGAAAAAAACAAAAATACAAAAAACACAAAACCTTGGACATTTTATATATATATATATATATATATATATATATATATATATATATATATATATATATATATCTTACCTTCATTTATTATCGTTATTATTATGTTTATTTACCTAGCTATTTTGGTCGATTTCTCTGTTTGGATGTGATTATTGAAATTGTTGTCCCCAATTATTCTTAGTTTTTTTTCTCTCTTCCTTTCTCTTCTTTCGTTTTGTGCTACGCCATGTTTCTTATTTCAAGACCACGGCGTGGTTTTTTTTTGTTGTTGTTGTTTCTTATTTTTTTTATTATTATTTTTAATCTGTTTTTTGTGGTGCCTATCGATATAACTGGAGTCCTCACTGGATATTTGACACTTCTTTTGGTACTGGTGGAGTGTTTCACCTTCTTGTTCTCATGCACTTCCCAAATTGATGATGAGAACCTCTAGAAGGATTCTACCCATTTTCGGGGTATTAGACCCTTACCCCAGTTTATTTACTTTCTCTTTTTCAGGCAAAACCACGTAACTTGAACTAGCTAGCCCTGCCCCCACTTACAGGGGGAAATAAGGGAGGCAGCAAGACCAAACTGATGCAAGACTACTAAGTAGTAGGTTAGATACAGAGGGGACCATATATTCTAGCCGCCCTGAGGGGGAGGGAAGAGGAAATGGGAGGTAGGACAAAAACGGAGGGTTAGGGAGGACAATTTGGGGATGGGAAGCCCCCCTGATTTTATGTAAATATGTACCTAAAATATTGTCAACAATATGTAAGCCACTATGATCAAAATAAAAATTATATTAAAAAAAAACAAAAAAAAACTTTTGAGTAAAAGAGAATCTGATTCTGTGGTTTGGACATCTGGTGCTGATTTATTTTATTTTATTTTTTATGTGAGGCTTTATTAGGTGAAATGTATGCAGAACCTAGAAGATAGTCTTTTATAATTTGGGGAGAGATTTAATTGCATTAAAGATTTAAGTACATGTAACATCATGTAGGTTTTTGTAAAATGATATGACTCTGTGCTCATTGGAATGAAAAAATACCCTATCATTTATATGAATGAACTGCAGAATTTTGATAAACCCTTCTTCTTTGATTAAAAAATTAATTAGCTTTTAGTGATTCTGAATTTGTTTCTATTTGATAATGTAGTTATTTGCAATGGTTCAATAAAACTCTACTCTTTTATAACTCAACATAATCAGAAAAATTAAAATGAACATTTACATTCTATGAATCTATTTAATTAAATAAGATAAATTCAGTAATCAAAATAAGTTATATGTTTTATGTAGAAGTTGAGCATCTTTTAAGAACCTTATCTGGTACTTGCTCTATCTACTCAAGAAATATAAAACCCATATCATATTTTATGAAGTAATCAGAGGGAGAAGCAACTTTCAGATGACCTTACTTATTTTTGGTATATGAAAAAATAAAACAAGGAAACAGAAAAGATCAAATGCTAACCAACGCTTAACCTTACATTACAGTACTGAGATTAAAAACTAGGAGTGGGGGGAGGAATAAAGAGATGAACTAGAAGTGACATAGGACAATTCTGGAGGTTTGGTGATGATGTGATCTAATAATTTTGTACAGCAAAACAATAAACATTAACACTATTTTAACCATGTAACTTACATTATATTTTAATTTGAAAATGAACCACAATCTTAGTCTTTTAGATGGAAAAGGGATTTATTTTGGAGAATAGGATCACTGAAAAATTGATAATAATTTCAGAAAAAAAATGTTTCTTGTTATAATTTGAAGAAAAAAACCAAATCTAAAGAAATGGGATAGTTTGGACTGTTTAGACCTGATCTTACACATACATAAAAATAGATTAAAGCCATATAAATATATAAATAGAGAGAATTAAATGTTCTATCCCATTTCTTACTATACAATTTTAAATAAAATGAGCTAGAATAAAATTGAATTTTTAATGCTTTTGAGACTATTGTTAAAAATATAGGTAAACTCAATTTACCTGCGGGCCGCAGGAGGCAAAGTCGGGGTGATCTTGAGTGCAAAGTCAGTAGTAAGCCTTGAACATTGGGGAGTGTGACCCAAACAACTAAAACAAAGCAAAACAAAAAAAGATTTCTCTAGGGCAGGGCCACAAAATGTTGTACGGAGGGCCCTTTGCGGCCCGCGGGATGCAAGTTTGAGACCTCTGCTAGAAATATAATGACTGAGAGCTGGTTCAAAGAGAAGTGATCTCTGTTTCTGGCCCCATTAGAAGTGAGCACAGCTATCTCCTGCTATATTCACCATAGATAAAGAGATTTTGTAAAAAACTCAAGTTCTACTCTGATCTAAATAATAAGAAAAAGGGACCCTTGCCTAGGACTAACTGGCAACTTTATGTGATTACTCTAGTTATTACTACAGAGAATAACTATCCTAGATTATTGTAATGTTCTTGTTTAGAAATGTGTCAAGACAAACATGAAAATAATATATTTTATGCTCTAAACTAATGCAATCATGCTAAATTTTGATAATACTGTTTGCCTTTAAATGTATGACATAGAATATAAATTTGTGATTTCTGCTTTATAATTCATTAGTCCCATTCTTCTAAGACATAAAAATTTTCTCAAATTTTTTGAAGGTAAATGCTCATTTCTATCTTTTTTTATATATGTTTTAATTTCTGAGTCTTCCTTTCACGCTTCATAAACACATCATTAGGCTATAAAACATTTACCTATATTTGGGATTTTATACTTCACTGTTTCTTTTCTGTAATAAAGAATAATTTTTATTTCTGGTCTCCTTAACAAAGACCTAAATTTCACCCTGAACCAATAAATGTTCTTTGTTTTGCCTTTAGCAATAAATATTTGAGTATTTCTAGGTTGGTATTTCACAACTGAATATTATTTCACCCTTTCTGCTAATTCTGCCTTACTCTATATTCTTGTGCTACCTTATGATCCTATATTGATTAGGTGACTCTACTTTAGGATTAATTTTCCAACAATTTAGGCCATGTACTAGTCTTATCTCTCAGAAATTTCTCATAAAGAGACTGGAGCAATAGGACAGTGGATAGAGTGCTTGCTTTACATATGGCTGACCCATGTTCTATACCCAGCATCCCATATGGTTTTCAAGCACTGCCAGGCATAATTACTGAGTGTAGAGCCAAGGCATCACTGGGTGTGCTCCAAATTTAAATTAAATTTTTTTCCTAAATAGTTTAATCTTCTCTCATACATATCCTTCCTCTTAATATATATTCCCTATATATAATATAATTCCCTAGTTTACATATAATTCCCTAGTTTACATATCCAGTTACTGCAATACATAAATTTGATCCTGTGCTAATGGCTTCAATGGGCTTTCACTGATGTCACTAAGTTCATATTCTAAAACCACTAAACATACAGATCACTCTGTCCAGGACTATCCCCAGGGTCCTCGTTCAAGTTTCATCTTCTATCCATCTAGTCAATTTTATGACAGAGAAATCATGCACTAGAGTATGACAAACGGTCATTTAGTAGAGAAAAATGTTATTTCAGGGCTAGAGCAGGGAAATCTTTTTATTGGAAAGTCAAACTAAAATCCATTCTGATGATAATCTATAGAACATTGGAATAATGAAATGAAAATCAAAATGATAAGGTGGAAAATCAAGTAAATGAATATGGAGAAGCAGTGTGAACAAAAATATAACATAAGATGTAAGATCATTTTGAAGAAGTCAGAAAAATATATAAGTACTTATTTCCTCAGTGTTGGGGAAGATGGATTTATAGAACTTATTGGTTAATATATAATGATCACTTTCTGGAAATATGGTATAGACTGGATGATTCATGTTCAAAGAGATCCGTCAACAGAAGGAGTAGCTTCTTTGTAATAGATATGCCTGAAACACACTAAATATTATTGCCATCCTTTAATTAACATAAAATTGAAAATATAAATCTATAATAATATTCAAGGAGCACACCTTTTTTTGTGTGTTTTTTGGGTCACACCCGGCAGTGCTCAGGGGTTATTCCTGGCTCCAGGCTCAGAAATTGCTCCTGGCAGGCATGGGGGACCATATGGGACCCCGGGATTCGAAACGATGACCTCCTGCATGAAAGGCAAACGCCTTACCTCCATGCTATCTCTCCGGCCCCAGGAGCACACCGTAATAGAGTGAAGATAAGAGAAATCTGAAAGGCACTTAACATACTTCTGTGCCTGAATTCCTACTACATCATTAACTATGGCCCAATTCAGTGACTCGTTGTTCTTACTGTGGTCAAAACTCTAGGCACAATCCTCTTGCACAATAAATCTATTTGTAGCAATACTCCCTTAGAGGACATCCAAGCAGAAACAGGAAGCAAAATATTTCACAAGTGCAAAGCGAAACTCTCTTAAGTCTTGTTCTTCCAACAAACGTCCCCAATGCGTATCTGCTGCTGCCTTACCTGACTTCCATTTATCTTAGTTTCCCCCTACTTGCTAATTTTACACATGTTAACTAGCTAGAAATACACACATGGATAAAACCAGTTGTGTAATTAATAGGGAATTGTCCCTCCAAGTTCATAGAGCAATATCATCATATAACCTTTCTTTCGTGTTCCAGTAAGGGTATTCGTTTAGCTATTCTGTCTATACTCATTGACCAAACCACCATGTCTGTCAGCAGACAGCACTGCTTGATTTCTTCATTTCCTAATTCTATTGTAGAAAAAACATGGAAGCCAAAAACTGTGATTCCTTAGAGTATATTCAGAAGCTGAGCAGCAACTCAAACCTTATCAAAAAGGTGCCTTCTTCTGCCTTGTGTAGCACACCAAACATGCTTCTTATAGAGGGAGCCCATTGCTTTGCAAGTGAGTGAAAAGAGTGAATAGAGTGAATAGACTGCAAAATTAGCTTCGCTGACATGGACTGGTCTAGTTTCAACAGATGTCAAATATCAGTTGAAGAGCTTCTTGTGATTTGTTTGGACATCTAGCAAATGTCTGGAGTTAGAAACCATTTCCTGTGATGCTCTGCCTGACTGTGGGAGTCTCATAGTTGAGTGCTACCTGCAGAGCTACCTCAGTGTTTTATTCTTTTCACTGAGAAATGACATTTTAAGACAACTCATATGATGTGTATAGAAACAGAAATTGAAGACTTGGAATTATAAATCCAGCAACTAACTCGTGATATGCCTGTTTTTGCTTCACCTGAATGAAAATGATCTTTCTAAAATAGAATTTCAATTTATATCCAGAGGGAAAGACCTGAGTACATGTTAGAGACAGCTGATGGTAATCATTTCTAGTTTCAATTTCTATTTTCTGTTATTTAGCTGTCGTTTTTGTAAACAACCTTTTTAATGTCTTTGTACAGAGCATTTCTTGATCTTACTGGTTTTAGCTATTGTATCAAATAAATAGCCAATTCTGCTGGGGAAGGATTAGGGGCTCATAAGTGAGAATCAATATTTCATTTGGATAATGGCTAAGAAAATCTCAACTGTCAAAATAAAAGAGAGATTAAGCCATGATAATAACTTAGAAGATAGATCGAGGCACAAATGTGAACAAAGGGAAATGACTCAACACATTGAGCAACACAGCTCTGTGGCCTCAATTCAGTCTGACATTTGTTGTTCTACCTGCCTGCTGCACAAACAAAATAAGAATATGAACAAAACAGATGAAAGGAACAAGATGACATAGGTGTTAAGTGACTTCTGTGTCATATATCTGATTTCCTATTCTTGTATCAATCATCCTAAGCAACAAAAAAATGTTCTTCCTTTTCATCTCTTCATATATTCTTAATTTATTTTATTGCATTTCAGTGGTTGTTATAATAATGTTAACATTTAATTTTTGGTGTAAAAATTTATCAATTATTTTAAATAGGGCCTTTCCCAGTGATGCTCTGGGGGTGTTATTAGTAACACTAATGTCACTAACTGGTTGTATTTATCTCTGTCTCTGCTAAGGACCTGAAGGCTTGGTGCTCAGATCAGAGGTATAAATAGGACCACGCCGATGATGTTCTGACAGCCAAAAGCTATATAGAAATGGAATCAAGACATCACATATGTTTAGCCTCTACTATTTGAGTTATCTCCTTGGTCCGTGTTTATTAATTCTCACAGAGATGCATGATTTAAAGATAAAGGGCACTGAACTCTCCTTCAGAAATTTGAGTTTTTTCTAGTATAGGATTTATCACTAATTATTTGCATGTTTTTTTTAATGGCTTATTTTTTCACTTTCTCTTTTGTGGGAAGGGGGCTGGAACTCACATTGGCTTACTCCTTGCTTTGTGCTCAGGAATCAGCCCTGGTGGTGGCTGGGGAATTATTTTCAGTGCCAGGGATAAAACCACAATCTGCTTCATAGAAGGCAAACATCGTACCCCTATACTATTTTTCTAGTCCTTTATCCCTTTATTAATCACTTTGTGAGTTTCTTGTTTTCTTTAAGGAATTATATAGAGAATTAGTGCTTCTTATAAAGAGAAGCAACATGGACTGAATGTTAAATTTGTCTAAAAGCCCCTAATTAATTGCATAAAGTGGCAGAATCACAAATTATAGAGGAAAATGGACCATACAAGAAGGTGTGTAAAGTGAGTATGATAAGGAAACCCTGTTGAGATGGGATTTTTCACATCTTCCCTGATTTACACACTGAGAATACACACAGAAGCTGCTGAGCAAGCTATTGAGGATATGGTTCCATAAGTTTCTATTGAAGAATAGACCTCCCTACAGACAGGCCATCTTCTCAAGACATGTCACTTTGGCATTTGAGTTATTTTGAGTTAAAATCAAGTGAGGCCCTATGAGATTAAAAGAAAATTTTATTACTCCCCTTTTATCTAAAGAAAAGAAAACTGAAGTTATTGCCTACAGTTACAATTTTCACCTAAAGTAATATTTTTATCAGATAAAAAATTATGTCTGTAGTGTAAACATCTAATTGCAGAGACTCAGCCTTTAATATATGAGTCACCCTCGAATCACTGAGTCTATCTTTCCCCAAAGCCCCAAAACCCTAATCATTTTTTAGATGAGTGTAAATATCATCAGTTTGCTTCATTTATTTCAGAATCTGACCCAGAGCCCTCAGATGTATGGGATTATACTATTTCTTTTCTTCTAATTTGTCTGATGTATATTTGATAGGTTAGCCAGACTGAAAAGAACCCCTAAGGTAGGGAATATTTTCTGTCCTGTTTTATCCTGCCTCTATTAATTTTGTAGAACTTAAGGAGTATATATAAAGAAGTTGTTTTGATTTGGCTTCTTTTCACATCTTTTTTGGACAAGTGATGTCAAAGAGAAAGTAAGCAAACAAATAAAAACATGTTTGGAGGAACGGAAACTAACTTCTTGAAAAAGAATTATGTGTTGACTAGCTTCAGCTACCCCTGAGGAAGCAAAAAAGCTAAAGCAGTGTGTAGAAACATTTAGAAAATGTGAAAACCACATGAAACTGAGCAATGAGTGCTCAAGAAATGAGACAGAAAACAAACTGAAAATAAAAAAGGATATCTGGCAATTGAGATTGTGTGAAGAAAGACAGCAGGACTAAAAATGGAACACTGTTTAAAAGAAAAAATAATTTAGTGATAGCTCTTCATTGGGAAATAACTTTTGTTTAAGAATAGTATTGGAGAGACTGACTGAGGAAAATAATATATAAATAAAGAGAGGATAGTATAAAAAATATACGACAGGCAGATTCAGTGGAATGCAGCAGAAGGCCTGGAAGAATAAGGAGCATTAGTTCAAGGCACTAGCAATAGGACTTGAGATGGGTAGAAGCAGAAAGAAAAAAAATGAAAGGAAGTGGAGGGAAAGGAAATCATTCTTGTTGTTAGCATCATTACCTCAATCTTTTTCATACACCAAGATGTTTTTTTACATTTACCTCTTGAGCATGGAAGGCTACCTTTTATTTTTGTCTTGCTCAAGACCTTTTTCTGCCTTTGCATTCCTGGGTGACTCCTCTCCTGGGGGAGCTCAATGTGATAAAATGAATTCCAGGGATGGAACTAGGGTTAGGTGTGTTGTCTTTAAAAATAAATTACAGGAACAATTTCCAAGCAGAGAGTATTTTATTAGCAACAAGACAACTTAAATTGCTGTATGTAAAGCAATATAATAATATAATATAATAATATAATAAATATAATATAATTTATAATATAATATAATTAATATAATATAACATAATATAACATAACATATAATGTTATATATTCTATTATAAAGCTCCATCTTGCCCATTGTAAATAACTTTGTCCTTTGGATGTTAATTTTTTGTTTGTTTTGGGGCAACACCCAGCCGTGCTTAGGGGTTACTCCTGGCTGTACATTTAGAAATCACTCCTGATAGGCTCAGGTGACCATGTGGGATGCTGGGGATCAAACCTGGGTTGACCAGGATCAAAGCAAGTGTACTACTTGAATTATGTACTGAATTATCTCTCTGACCCCTCATAGGTTTATCTGTATAGGAAGAATGAATATATTTGAGGAAATTTTACCTGTATATAGCAGTATAAAACAAGAGGGGGGGGTGTTGTATCTTAGGGAAAAGCAGTACAACTAAAATTCAGTAAACCATCATCTAAAAGACAAAGAGTAGTAATTGCCATGATAGAAGCTCTATACACATATATTGTAATAAAAGGAAAAAGAAAATCAACAACAAATAGCCATGTAGCATTTAGGTAGCATTTAGATTGCACTGTGATTGCTATATTGAATTTTCAGCAATGTATTTTCAATTAGACTTCAAAACTATTTTGTGTGAAAGATGGTACCTTTCCTGAAAATGTTGAAATTCACTTTCTAAAAATTGAAAATAATAGTCCAGAGAAATACACTGGGGAGGCCACTTGCCTTGCACTCAGCTGAACCAGGTTTGATCCTTTATACCACATATGGTCCCTAGATCCATGATCAGACATTAGACATCAGACATGATCCCTGATCTCCCTTGTGTTTGACACCCTCCCCCAAAAAGCAAAAAAAAATTTCAAAATTGGTAGTAGCACATAGGGGTAAAGAGAGATTCTATTAGGAATAGAGAATGCATTTAAAATATAGGTCATATGTTTAAAATATTTTAAAAATGTTCCTGTACAACTATGGAAATAAGTTTGTAAAATTGAGCACAGAATAAAATAACTTGGAAAAGTTTTGAGACACAGGAAAATACAAAAGAAAAATTCCTTTTCTTTTGTCCTTGAGCCTAGAGTTTTCTGCCAATCTCCATTTCAGCCCCTTGCTGAGACAGTATCAAGGGACTTGTTTCAAGTCTAATAAATATTGGAGCTAGTGGGCCACTTAAAATATCTGAGGATTTTTTTCCTCTTAATTTGTATTTCTTAACACCTAAGTGGTTTCTGCCTCAGAGATACAGATCTCTTATGTTCAAAATATGCATTTTACTATTCAACCAGAATTTTAGAAGTTATAGGTATGCTTTCTTCCTTTAAATTGTGAATACAATGTCCTTTCTCTTCTGAAAGACTAGTCACATTGACATATAAGCTAGAATTTATGTGATGGGAGAGTAAAAAACAGCGTATCAGAACTCTCAGTGTTTGCCTGCTTTTCTCTCGGTCAGTGTTAAGCCTTAAAGCTAAATATAAATGTTGCTTTTCATTCAGGGAAAAAAAAGAGATATTCTCTTCCAGTTAGTAAAATATTTACGCACTATAGGAATAATTAGAAGATGATTCAAAGGAAAGATAAATCACCTATAAATTCACCATCATTATTATGAAAAAAAAAAAGATGTTACATGGGGACTTTGGCAAAGAAATATTTCAAGGAATGACAGATTCTATGTTAGAACTAGAAAGTGATAATAGAAGTTATGAGGCGGCTGGTAGGATTTGTTTATTATCCAACATCCAGTTTATTTTTATTCTGATCACAATAACATCTCATATTACTAACCAACTAGCTTTGACATTTTAATAAAAGTCATTATAGGGGCTGGAGTGATAGCACTGCGGTTAGGGTGTTGTATTGCACGCTGCTGACCTGGGTTCAATTTTCAGCATCACATATGGTTCCCCTGAGCCTGGCAGGAGTGGTTTCTGAGCAGAGCTAGGAGTAACCCTGAGTGCTGCCAAGTGTGGCCCAAAAACAAACAAACAAAAATTAAAAATAAAAAAAGTCATTGTAGAACTACAATGAGGAAGATACATAAATTTTTACTGTTCTGTCTGTATATGCATTCCTGGTCTCAGAGATTTTGTGACCAGGACTTTCATCTTTCATCTTTTTTTCTTTAGATCTTACCGCTGTCTCTGAAACTTGAAATAATTCACTCATTCATTTATTCATTCTTCAGGATCAATATAATTGCATGTCACTGTTGTAATAATTCTGAAACTTTTCTCATAGATTAATTTCAGTACAAATAAATTATAACTTAGATTTATAAATCTGATAGTGACAGAAACCTGGGGTGCCCTGGTAATGTGTATTGATTTAAAAAATAAAACAGGACTTAAACCAGGCTTTTGAGACAGGGGATCCATCTGAGGAGACAGGGAAACCTTTAGGGTGCTGTATTCCAGGGGGTCCATTGCATACCTGGATATCTTGGGAAGAGAGTCTACCACTGAACAAAATATCAAACTAAGCACATTTGCAATTCTAATAACTTTTTATGTTGACAACCACTATAGAAACAGACTTTGTGGGGCCAGTTGTGAAAAGTATTGTATATAAACTACCTTGGAAGAAAAGGGTGCAGTTATGCCCCATTACACCCTGAGTTGGGGACTGTCTTAATTTAGGATTCATTTCCTGGTAAGTGGACTTTATTTTTTTTCTGTACTATGTTATGCACATTTTATGGCATGTATTCTCTGTTCATTTGGGAATCTGCTGAAGATCCATCTGGAATGTGTACTTTATTTTTCACATTACAATGTTGTTCTTTATTGAGTTTCAATCATCAATTGTACAATATCCTTCACCAGTGAGTAATTCCTGTCATCAATGTCCCCAATTCCCCCCCCCACTACCCTCTATCCCACCTGCTTCTACTCTATGGCTGTTCCTTCTTCCTCCTCCTCCTCGTTTTTCTTCTTCTTCCTCATCATTATCTTCTTCTTCTTCTTCTTCTTCTTCTGCTTATTATTATTATTATTATTATCCTTCTCTGCTTCATTCTTCTTCTTCTTCTTCTTCTTCTTCTTCTTCTTCTTCTTCTTCTTCTTCTTCTTCTTCTTCTTCTTCTTCTTCTGTCTCCTTTTTCAAGTCGTCTTCTTCAAGTCTTCTTCATCATCTTCTTTCTTCTACTCCTCTTCCTCCACCACCATCACCACTTCCTTCTCCTCTTCCTTCTTATTTTTTCTTTTTCTTCCTTTTTTCCTTTTAGACACTGTATTGTATGAAGCTTGCTACAAATAGCAGGAAGTGCAGTTAGAGCTGAGAAAGGACCATGACAGTGACAGCTGAAAATGATCACTCTAAAGAAGAATTGGATCCTGAAATTAGTGATTAAATGATATGAATCATACCTTTTTAATAAAAAATAAACTTATCTTATTTCACAATTTATCTCCTTTTTATGCAAAAGATGATGAAGGAATTGGAAAAGCCTAGGTATGACTGACTTTTCTTTTATGTAAATAGTTTTATTTAGAAAAAATATGACAGATGTGTGTGAGATATGAGTATGTGTGTGTGAGGGAGTGAAAGAGAGAAAACAGACAAACAGACAGAAATCTTAGATAGAGATCTGAGTAATACCCCAAATGTAGAATAGGCAACTCTTGCCTTTACAGAGTTGGCGTTTGCTGAACCGTTGCTGCCATGGCAAATATCTATTGCAAAGGTATTTGTCAAGAAGACAAGCTTTGGGGGCCCGGAGAGATAGCACAGCGATGTTTGCCTTGCAAGCATCCGATCCAGGTCTAAAGGTGGTTGGTTCGAATCCCGGTGTCCCATATGGTCCCCCGTGCCTGCCAGGAGATATTTCTGAGCAGACAGCCAGGAGTAACCCCTGAGCACCGCCAGGTGTGGCCCAAAAACCAAAAAAAAAAAAAAAAGACAAGCTTTGATTACTTGAGAATCTTTTCTATATCTAATACTTATTATGATCCTTTGTTCCTCTTTAATTTTCTCCTTTTCTGAGATGCTTTACAGTTCTCTGGGATTGGTATTTCATTCCAAACAAATTCCACTGTTCAATTCTACAAGGCCCAACCCCACCTGCCCGAAACACTGGTACATAATTATATCTCCCAAAGATTGTCCTCACTGTTACTCATTCTCTTATCAGTAGGTATCATTCCCTCATTTGCCAAGCAATATTTTATCTACATTATATAAAAGTCACCTTAATGTATATGTCTTCTTTAATAACTATGAACTTAAGTAAATTAACAGACATATGGAAGTTAAATTATTTTTTTCTTTCTCATATATTTTAAAAAAAGTTTTATTTTGACCACAGTGGATTACAAATCTTTCACAGTCATATTTTAGGTACATGGTGACATTGAATCAGGGGCATTCCCACCATCAATGTTGTCCTCCCTCCACCCTTGTTCCCAGCATGCATCCCATTTCCCCTTCTTTGCCCCCCCCCCCCAGCTGCTAGTATGGTTCCTTCTGTTTTTAGCTTGTTGTAGATTTGTATTTCTATTGTCGTTGGCTTTGGGTTAGGTTTTTAAATATGATCATTTTTTATTTCTACTCGATGTTCATACGATTTTTTGGCTTTTATACCCTTCATTATTTCCCTCTCAATTGTGAGGCAGAACAAGATGGTTCAAGTTATGTGGTTCTGTTAGAAGGAGAAAAAAAGAGGGGAATGCAAAAGTCAAACAAGCAGAAAATGGGAGGAGTCCTTCTAGAGGCTATAAATATCCATTTAAGAGAAGAAAGGGAAAAAAGAAGAAAAACAACAACAATACAAAAAAAAATCAAACAAAAAATACCCCAAAGCACCACAGAAATAAAGACAACAACCAAATAATAACCACCATACTGAAATAAAAACTAAGCAAAACACACAAAACAAAACAAAAAACAAGCAACAACAACAACAACAAAGGCAGTTAAATTCTTTCGCTTATTTTGAGTATTACATCAGACTGACAACATTTTTCTATAAAAGTAGAAGAAAAGTTATATCCTAACCCATGAAATCCATACCTACTCCTCTCTATTATGCTGACTTACTCTAGCAAAAAACAGTTTATTTGGGGGAACATTTGGCAACATTGAAGTGACTGGGGAAATTCTGTCAGCAATTGTCCTTATTCTGTTGTCTTTTATTTTATCTTGCATCTTTTCTTTTCTCTTGCAGCCTTATATTACAATCAAAAGATTTTTTTTTTTGTTTTTTGGGCCACACCCAGTGGTGCTCAGGGGTTACTCCTGGCTATCTGCTCAGAAATAGCTCCTGGCAGGCTATATGTGGACCATTCGGGACACCGGGACACCGGGATTCAAATCATCCACCTTAGGTCCTGGGTCAGCTGCTTGCAAGGCAAACGCCGCTGTGCTATCTCTCTGGCCCCAAAACCAAAAGATTCTTAATTAAAGGAGTAAAAAAGAAATACATTTGCAGTAATCTAGAGAAATAGAGGAAAGCATCATACATGATTGTAACTTCTATCTTCTAATTATCAATCCAAGATTTTTGACATTAGAAACTAGCTCTGGTTCACTTAAATAAAAGAATTTAAAGATATTGCTTCTCTCATACAATACACTGAAAGAATAAGATAACAAGGCCTCAAAGGAAAAACTAGAAGGCAGCTTTTAGCATTTGTATTAAACTTTCGGACTGTTTCTTTTCAATGTCAATAAACTTGACTTCAAGAATATCTAGCAAACTATCAAAGAATCAATCTCCCAGGAGAGAAAGAATCTTGGTTTATTTATTATATATTAGTGAGGAAGGGGATGGCCACTGTGATTTATAGTCTAATAGTAGTGAGCCATTACTAAAAAAGGAAGAAAATATATAGGAAGACAAACTATTGATATTCAATCTACTAATTAAAATCATTAAGGGCAAGCAGGCAAGAGGGAAGAGTTGGTTGCTTCCAAGAGGTGCTTAAGAAGGGACTCATCAAAGGTTTGGCATTTGGGAAACATTTAAAATTTTAAATATTCTAAGTTCTACAGGGGTGGTCCTAGAGTTAGCTCCCAACCATTAGGCTCCCATAGTCTTACATTAGGAAATGGATCCTGACCCCAGCACTACCAAAAAGTATACATCACAAACAAACAGACAAACTTCAGATGCTCAAGAAACTCACAGAAACACTGGAATTGTAACTGCTATTTGCCATCTGTTGTAACGTGACCAGCCCAGATCAGACAAGTTCAAATTTGCAGTGTGACAAAATTCTATTCTCTGGCTTGTAAGTCATGAAGACTTTGCAGAATAACAATGGTTAATTGGTTGTTTGGTAAAGTTAGCATTGCTACTCAGCTTCTAAGGATGCTCTAAGAACAGAAATCCCATCTCTGGATTGATTCTTTCTATACAATAAGATTAGGGAAAGCAGAAATCAAATAGTAACATATGCTGCTGGAAATGGTAGTTTAGTCATTGAGTATGTCTACAGATAGGTATGTATAGCAAAATAGATGGCCTCACTAGGGCACTCAAGGAAGGGGATATGATGGTATATTTCTTTATGACCATGGAGGAAATAGTTCCCTGTTAACTACAGTACAGAACAGGTATTTTCAAGATTTGTTTTCTTAGCTGATTAAGTGTAGGATTGTTCATACTTATTTTATTTCAGTCTTTTAATCATAGAATGCTACCCTTTTACACCCACAAAATCAACTCTTTTCCTGTTTGACACCCTATAATCCCCACATCCAATTGACTCCACCCTATTGATTAGTCCACTCCACAGCATAAAAGAGAGGAAAAGGAAAATAATATAAAAATAAGATAAAATGTAAAGAGTAGAGATAAAGTCTAAAAAGGAATGTAGCTTGGGCTTTTGGCTGACCATGAGATGTTCTTAGGTGATTATGGAAGAGGAAGCCACATTGGGAAGAAAGAAATACTGGCCACATCATTCTTTTCCAATCTTTATTTTTGAGTTTCTTATACAGTTTCCACTCCTCTGATGTCCTTTCTTCCCTTCACTGTAACAACCCTTGGAAAGGGGCCAGGCCTAGTAACAGACATAGAACCAACAAATTCTTCATATTTTTCAAGATTTCCCTCAAATTTCTATCATTTCCTCTATCTGTGCCAACTTCTATTCCTCTCTATTTCTTTCCATTCTTCTGGTCTCTTCTCCTGAAGGAAAAACTGAGTAGAAAATAAATGTAGTTGCAGAATATCAGAGCTGATTCTAGTGTGTAAGAAACAAAGGTTGAGATTCATAGATGAGAGTCTTTAAGGACTGATGCAACTAGAACTAGGACAATGCAGAATTGGCATGTGAAAGTGTTTACATAACTATGAGATAAAGTCAACATCAAATTCCTAGGTAAGGGAAAGTACATTTGCCCAAGAGAAAGGAATAGGAATGAGTAGCACAAAATATAAATGTACCTAAGCTAAAATTGAGGGGCATAATACTGAGATGCGGAAGAATAGACTCATTATATTGACAAAGAATCCTATTAAACATAAAGAGAAAGAGCTGGGATTATCCTCTGGGACATAGGGGTTCCCTGGGATATTAGCATTTTGAAAGCAAAGCACTTTGAACAGTTTGGTAGATAAATGATCCTGAAACATGAACTGCATCATAAAAATAAAAGAATGAAAAAATTAGTGGGTAAACAATGATAATTTAAAGGCATATTTATTTACAGAGCATATTTCTTATAACAGTTTTCTATTTAATTTCTATGGTATTTCTGTTGATTGGATAAGAAAGAAACCCTGAATGTTAAAGCTACTCAGAGATGAAAATGTAGTCACTTTAAGAATATTTTTTCATTTTAATAATTTTTATTGTGACCAAAATGAATTACAATTCTTTTACAGTAATATTTAATGAACATAGTGACAATGAATCAGGTTCATTCCCACCACCAGCATTGTCCTCTCTCCACCTCTGTTCCCAGCATGCATCCCATATCTTCCTCATTTGCCCCCATGACTGCTAGTGTAACTGCTCCCCTCTGTGTTGGAGATTGGATATTGATTCTGTTGTCCTTGACTTTGAGTTTGGTGTTTGAGTCTAATCATTTCCACTCAATGTTCATATGACTGTTTGATGCTATTACCCTCCATCCCCCCCTCAATTCATGAGGCTGAATAAAATGATTCAAGTTATGTGGTTCTGTTGAAAAAGAAAAGAAAAAAACCTTGGAGAATTCAGTCTAGAGGTTATAAATATCAATTTCAAAACAGAAAGGGAAAAAAGAAGAAAAACTAAAAAACAAACAAGCAAACAAAAAACAAAAAAAGCATCCAGCTACTAAAAACAACCACCTTCATATAATAACCACAAGAATAAAAGAAAATTTAAAAAGTAAAAATAATACAAAAAGGAGAAAAAAAAGAAAAATTAGAAAAGAGAAGAAAAATAAAAAGAAGAAAAAGAAAAAACAACAAAAAAAGAAGTAAGGAGGACTGGTGTGGCAAAGTTTTGCACCTTTTTTTTTTTTTTTTTTTTTGCATAGGCACAGTAAGTATTGGGGAAATTAGAAAGGGAATTCCCTCAGCCTAAGAGATACAGGGTTTCTCTGCCTTTGAAGCATACTGCCATGGGAACAACTACTGGTTCCATACATGCTCATTTTCACACTCCAAGGTCTTTTTATGGTGCCAGGAAACTTTCCACTCAGTTGTGAATGATAAAATCAGGCATCTGTAGCTAGAGATCTTGGTATTTGCACAGGTCATAGGACAAAGGCTAGGATAAAGTCATACTTTACAGCTCTAGGAATTCTGTTCCATAATTGTAAGGAGTCTGCTGTAATTAGTGGTCTTGGTTTTGCTCAGATCCTAAGACAAAGCCTAGGATGGAGTCTTTCGTTATGATTCCAAAAGTTTGTTTAGTCACAGTTGTCAAAGTCAGACCTCTGGAATTAGATATCTTAGTTTTTGTTTTTCTTTTTCTTTCCATTGTTGTAATGACCCAGGATCACACATATGCTTAGTTGTTTTGCTCATGCAAATTCTGGTTGAAATTTCTTGGGAAGAACTACAGGGCTCTCCAAGGCCCACATTCCTGACCAGCTTTCTTAAATATATAAGTACATATAAATATGTATGTATACATAATTATACACACACATATATATATATATATATATGTTTAAGTTACAGAGCTTGCAAGCATCTTACTAAATAAAATGTGTTTGGTAAGAAGTTGTTCCAGTGCCAGGAATGGCTAAGCATGAACAGCTGAGCTGCCATGAATATTATCCTCGTCGTCACATGTAAAATCAGGAATTGAACTCAAGACTTCAAGCTTGGAAGTCAAGTGCTTTAGTTAGTGACCCACAATAATGGTATTAGGCAATGTTGACATTTGATTTCTAGTAATAACTTAATTTCATATTTACTGTAGAAAAGAAAAAAAGTTCTTCCTAGATATACTATCAGTGAAAGACTTGGTATATGCGATAGGAATTTGGACAGTTTATCTTTGTCAGGTTTTGATAAACTTAATTGGAAAATCTCATTAAAATGTAAGATTGTTGTTAGTTAATGTATGAATTATATGGATATAGATAGCATGTAGAGTCCAAGAAAACATAAAGCTGAAATAGCCTTGATCAACTTACCCATGTATGACACATTTTTTTCATCAGAGGAATGAATTAAACTCAATTAATTATAAATAGTAAAACAAAAAATAAGGAATAAAATAAAAAAGCAATTCAAAATGCTTAAAATAGTATGAAGCATTATTTAATTGTACAAATGACTAGTACAATAAGGAAAAAATCTGAGCATTATTTTTCTAATATAGAATGAATTTTTTTTGTAGATTTCCATAGCTTAAATACAACAGTAGAATTTATTTGAGAACCATCTTATAAAGTTGCTGATGTCGAAGTCAGTAGAGATAGTGTGGGAGGTCACGTAATTTGCCTTGTATCCTACTGACCCTATTTGAGATCTATTGCATTACTCATGGTCCTCTGAGCACATAGACAGAGATTGGCCCCTAAAAATCTCCAGATAAGGTCTCCAAATCTCAAAACAGACCAGTGAATAGTAAATAAAATGGTTTATATTGAATTAAATTTGGTGTTCAAAAATAGAAACACCATGTGGTTAAATTTTTAAGATTGTTTCTGTCTGGGGCCGGAGAGATAGAATGGAGGTAGGACGTTTGCCTTGCATTTAGAAGAATGGTGGTTCGGTTCAAATCCTGTCATCCTATCCCCTGAGCCTATTAGGAACGATTTCTGAGCTTAGAGCCAGGAGTAACTCCTGAGCACTGCAGGGTGTGGACCCTCCCCCCCAAAAAAAAAGATTGGTTCTGTTTACATGCATGTTTATCTTTAAGGAGGACAAGTTTTCATTGATATAATCATTCATCCTTATTCATAAAGGTAAAATAAAGTAAATTGACTAATTTTATAGATGTTAAGAGAAGCAGAATTATGAGTAACCATGGCAGGTATTAAATGGAACACATTCCAGATGGCTTTGGAATTCAATTTCCCTCACGTATTATCATTTACTTATTTATGATGGAAGCCTTAATAAAATGTTTGGTAATCTTCCGGTTTGTTAGGAGGTTTATGTCTATAATAGTAAGTAATATCTGTTATGCAATTTTAATATTAATGTTCTCTTTGAAAAGAACATCTTTGAAAAGCTTACTTTGAGAATAAAACCAATCAGTCTATAAATAACCAAAATGAGCAGTTATAGCATTATCTCAAGGGAAGTTTGAGATCTCTTTCTCCAGAGCTACCAAACATTCTTTCCACAGCAGTTCCCAGGGGATGTACCAAGGGACTGATATTTCCCTGGAGAATGTGATAAGGATTAAAGACTGAATTTTTGTTTTAGCTTAGAAAATGACAAAAGTTCCTTCTGGTGTTTTGAAAATACGATTAAAATGAAAAGCCAGCTATTTCTGCCCTAAAAACTATGCTTGGGTTTGTAAAGGGAGTAAGAATCTATTCAGCAGGAGGAATAGCATCTTAAACAAAGCAAAAAGAAAAATGTTTTCTCCCTTACTTTAATCAAAATTTTCATTGTCATCACAAATAACAAAGTATATGCTTTTATTTTTCTTAAGAACTATTTTTCCATTTGAATTTGGCTTTTTGTCATTAAAACTACTGCAACAAGAATTTCTGTTTTTCTGATTTTTACCGTTTCAAACTTATTTTGCCTCACAAAAGTTGGCTGTACATAGAAGACAAATTAATCATTCATTGTCAGATGATAAAAAACAATTTGTTTGAACAGTTTTTACATTTTTACAGGACTCTGTTTGATATTTCATTTTCTTCAATCCCTATAATTATGTATAGTATTGAGTCCTATATTATCTTGAATTCAGAGAAAACAAGGTACAAATTAGTCATCTAATGCACTCAAAGTAAGATCCATCTTTTAATGGTAAGACTATTTTATGTGTACTATAAACTTCTGAGCTACAGACAACCTATTTTTTCCTTTGGGCCCCCATGATTAGCTAGCATTTCTAGAGCCTTCATTAATAATTGTATAAAACATCTTTTACCTGGAAAAATGCAGAGTTCATATGGGCCACAGAGTAAGCAGCTGCAGTTATAGATGTCACACTCAGTTCTTCTCACTGCATGTGTGCAGACCTGAATAAAAAAAAAATTGATCTTCAAACAATTCAAAACTGATTTCCTAGAGATAACTCCTATAGACTTAAAGTTATTTCTGAAGAAGGACTATAAAAACACCATCTAGATACTGAAAAAAACTTGGCTAAGTTTTGTTTTTTAACTTTATAATTTCCAAATTAGTTTTTGGATAATTTCCAACTCCCAGACCTCCACCCTTATAAGAGTTTCCTGTGGCTAAATCTAAACAAATACTTTTTTTGTTTTGATTATTGTTTTAATAAATTTTGTATTGTCTTAAGGAGATATGTAATTTCAAATAGCAATTATCAATTCTAAAATTTAAAAATAAATTTAGTCCTGGTCTTGAGTTTTCTGATGTATTTGAACCCAAGCAACATTTTTTTAAAGTTCTAGAATAAAAATTCGAATGTGTAGCTAAGGCTTAAAATCACTGTATCCAGGAAATTATATTGTGCTTTTACAGAAGTTTCAGAGAGATCAGCTGAATAATAAAAGCTAAAGACAACAAATATCGAGGGAATGACAAGGAATTTGAAAAAAGATTCAGGGTTGTAATGGGATTACTGATATACACATGTGTTTAACTGGGTGAACTCAGTCTGTTTGGGGAAATACAAAAAGACTTGTGTTCTGATAGAAGGGAAAAGATTTGGCCCAGTCAAGACAGATAAGAGGCATAAGGGAACCTTTGAAAAGGCAGATGGGGAAGAGAAAAGACTTACAAGAAATGGTGATTTGGGATTTAAAAATTGGAGAACCTGTCACTCAAGATAAAGATAAAGATGCTCTTATGAATACTTAACTATGTTTCTTAATATTTTAGGGAATATATCATAATAAAACAAAGACTTTTCCTTTGTATAGGAAAGAAAATGAAAAGCTAAAGTTGTATTAATTTTAATTGCTTTTATTTCCTAGACAGATGCACTACCTTGGCAGCTGGCATACCTTGGAATAATATTTGGGACTCAGACCTGAAATCATCCTCTGGATCAGGCCACTTACTGTTCTGAGAAAAATCTTGAAATATTTAACTATTATTTTTCTTTCTTTTCTACACCTCTTAGGCATTGCCTTAGTAAGTAGAGGCATCTATATTGTCTTGAGAGAATCAGGTAGAGCAGAAAGTAAAATGGGGAACAAAAAGCCTATATAATTTAAAAGTATTTTAAATGTTGGGGCCAGAATGATAGCACAAAGGTTAGGGCATTTGCCTTGCATGCGGTTCAATCTTCTGCATCATATTTGGTCCTCCGACCGCCTGCCAGGAGTAATTTCAGAGCCAGGAGTAACACCCGAGCATTGCTGGGTGGGCCCCAAAACAAAAACAAAATGTTTTAAATGTTATTTTGGACCCTTTAATAATAAAATGATAAACTGTAGGTAGAAGAGTATAAATTTCCTGACCATTCATCTCTTCCTTGAGTGTCTTCCAAGAAAGAATCAGTCTAAAGGTAGAGAAGTTGGAAAGGAAACACATGGAGACGTCTTTGTAAGGAATTTAGGGGAAATTATCCCCTGAAATAAGATATAGTGGCCTTAAAGAAAGACACTGATGAACATTTTAAAGAATGTCACAGAAAAAATGTTAATCTCAAGGGCATTAGTACTATTGCAGCACATTTATAGTGGCCAAGAACTGAAAATAACCAAAGTATCCAACAACAGATTAATTAAGAACTAAACAAAACTGAATACTATTCTGCTGACTACTATTCAACTGGTTTGCTGCATCTTGGATACAATTTGAGGGTGTTAAGCTAAGTGCATGCAATTAGTTAAAAAGTAAAAGATAAATACTTGATGATCTCATATTCAGAGTATAAAGAATCAAGGAAAGAGATATAGTCCCCAGTGAAAACAAATTCTCAGACATTATCAATAGAACTGGGAACTGAGAAAAGAAGGGGAAGATACTATATAGTAAAATGATAGAAAGATTGTGAGACACTACATGACTATATAACAATAACCTCATTACTGTTTTAAACTATGCCACCTCAAATTCAAGTAATAAAAATGATTAAAAATATGGTGAAAGATGGGGCCAGAGTGATGGTGCAGTGATACATCATTTGCCTTGCACGTGGCTGACTCAAGATGGACCGTGGTTCTATCCCCAGCGTCCCATAAGGTTCTCCAAGCCAGGAGCAATTTCTGAACACATAGCTAAGAGTAATCCCTGAGTGTCACTGGGTGTGGCCCAAAACCCAAACAAACAAACAAACAAAAAACAAAAAAAAATGGTGAAAGGTGGAAGAGCTAGTTCAATGGTCTGAAGACTGCATGAGTGAGGCCTGGCTTTCATCCCTGGTACTGTGTGGTTTCCCATGGTTGCAGACACCAGTCCACAACCACCATCTCTCCCTATTCCAATTATATTGATTGCATGCATGCATCCACAGAGATCTAGGTGAGATCCTAAAGGGAGTCTGGTCATGTACACACATAGTTTGAACATTTTCCAGTGTTTTTTTTTTTTATATAACCATGTACTAATATAAAGCATATTGCCTGACTGTTGGTGGACTTTAAATACTGTCAGCCCATTCCTTTCTACCTTTTCATTGCTTCCACTATATCCATTAAATCAAATCTATATTTATATAAAAAAATCTCTGTACTGGTTTCCAAAAGTTTAATCTTACCAAATAAAATTATTAGTTTAATCTTATCATCATTGTGACTCAAAACCACTGATGAGTTTAATTCCACTTTTAAGAGTCGCATATATATTATTTATTATTTCCCACAAACTCATACTGGGCATGCTCTGTGCTAACATAAACCATTTTAAATTAAATGCCTTCAGATACATTCAGCTACATAATGTTAACATATTAGCACCTATATTTTGTTTATTCAGTTAATAGGTTTTATCTTCTTAAATTTTTTGTGCAGCTGCCTTTAAATATATTAGCTCATTAATCCTCAAAACCCATGATTCAGTGTATTTAGAAACTAATTCATTTATGCTTTGTGCATTTTTAAAGAAGATGACTATGTCATGGCCATTTGGAACCTTATTCCTCAAAGAATGGTCTGAATAAATGACAACAGTACTCTTAAAAAGAAAAACTGGAGCTGGAGAGATAGTAGTACGTTGGTTAAGGCACTTACTTTGGACACAGTTGATCTTGGTTCAATCTTTGGCACCCAGTCTATCCTCTGCCCACTAGGAGTAATCCCTGAGCACTGAGCCAGGAATAAGCCATGACCATTGACAGCTATGATCTCCCCCACCACCAAAAAAAGAAAAAGAGAAAAGCTACAGATCTATCTCAGACTTACTGTATTGTAATTCAGGAGACTTAAAAATATACTTGGGATATTTGTTTGACATTACAATATAAGAAATACTATAAGTTTAATGCTTAACTAATTGCTGAAAGTCTGTGCTCTCAATTGGCTATTGGTTGAGACAAACTGTATCCACAATGAAATGAATTCTGCTACCACTGTAGTATAATAAATTTAAAAAATTCATGATTTATATTTACTTTCTTATGAAGAGTATTCATTATTATTTCAACTTATTACACCATCCATTAAAACTTACCAACAACAAAATCAAATCTCAAACTTAATTACTGACCTATAGTCATGAAGAGTGACATCAAGATCCTTAGATGAATTTTGGAGAATTTACAGATGAAAGCTCATGACTTAATTTTGTTAATCAATCACAGTTAATATATTAAGGATATGATTGAAAAAAGTATTATAACCTTGTAAAAAGATTCTTGAGGAAAAAGATAGGACCAACATGGCAGAAAGGATGCAATCAGAGATCTCTCAGGACACAAACCTGCATCAAAAGCAGAATTAAATACAGATTTCTGTATGAGGCAAAAGCAAAATCCTGCTAAAAAATTTAACCAGAAAACCCACTTACATCTATGGAAGATTCTCCACTTTGGAATATGAGCTGTAGCTAACTTGAAAGCCAAGGAGTGTAACCCAACATGAGGGATTGCGATAGAAAAAAGAATGCTAAGACAACAAATTTTCTCTAAGAAAAGGAAGAGTGAGACAAAACCTGTACTCTCACTGTAGAACCCATTTTTCCAAAATCTGATCTGGAGACAAGCTCTAAAAATAAAATATCTTTAGAGCTGCACATACAGCAGGCATACATCAGCTACCCCCTGCAAAACTGAAACAAATCATATTTTTGAACTTTTTTGTAAGAGGGATCAACTCAAGGGAAAGTTTTACCATTCCAAGCTGAGGGTGAAACAGCATTTTGTTGAAGACATCTGCCTAGTCCAGGTGAAATAAAAACAACCCTTTCCATCCCACATCTGCTTACTGTAGGCAAGGGAATAAATGCCTGAGTCAGAAAGGACTTACATAGAGGCAACAGACCTTCTGTTTCATTCTGTTTGCATGTTCAACCTCTGCCAAATAATTGAATATTTGGTCTGAGTCCAAAATAAATCGCACTTAGAGTTGACTTACTGGCAAACAAAAATATTCCAGCAGATATCAGGTTGATATCAGGTCAGCTTGGTAATAGATGTTACAGGGCATTCCTGATTATGAGCCCCCATTTGCTGCCCAATCCTATGGCACATTGACCATAGACACAGGCAGGAAAAACTAAAATTCCAGACATATAACACTGGTCTGTATTTCCTTAGAAATACATTGATGTACTAAGCTTCTTAGTGTAAATTCTCAGTAGTGGCCCATAAGGTCACAAATTCAGCACATATCACAGTTTTTTCATGGAAATAATGCATGTGACCAAGTCTGTCAGAAAGTACTGCACAAAACTATACCCTCACTCCTAGCCTTCACATAATACCAAATACACTAAAGAAGTGGGGGTATTTACCTATATCCATGGATAGAGACTAAAACTTGGGAAGAACCTAAAACACACAAAAGGTCTATAAACTTCTTGATGAAGACTTCAAAATAAGAATGATAAGGACAAATATATTTAGGAAACAAAAACAAGCAGTTGTATTATGTCTGGTTATTAAATAATAGGCAGTTACCAAAGTATAGAAGAAGAGAATAAAAGGTCAAAGGAACAAAGATAAATTATACAAATTTCTAGAAACCATATAGAAAAATGCTAATAAATTAATTCCTTTAGTTCCATGTAAATGGTCTGAACACACAGAATGACCACATGGATCAGAAAACTAAACCCAATCTTTTCTACTTACAAAGGACATACTTGAACTGTCATGATAAACATAGGTGCAAAGTAAAAGGTTAAAAAATCATCAGGCCTAAGATATACCAGTAACCATAATTATGTAATAAATACGTACTCGCACTAAAAAAGTTAATGAGACAAAGATGGACATTATATAATGATCAAGTAATCACTACATCAAAATGACTTATTACTAAGTATCAAGTGTTACTAGGTATCAAATGAAAGAGCATGAATATATATATATATATATATAAAGCAACTGCTAAAAAGCCTAAGGAAAGATACTAGCAACAACACAATAGTTAGAGATTTTAACATCTACCTTTCTCATCATTGAATAGATCAAAAATCAAAAATTAAGAAATTAATTTAAAAAATTGCCTTAATAGACTTGTATGGAACTCAACTATCACCACACCCAACAAAGTCAGTACATATTCTCCTCCACAGCATATGGGACATTATCCAGGATAGACCAGAGACTGGGACAGAAAACAAGTTCATGAAGGAAGAAATTATATAATTTACTTCACATATTTTCATACTAAAATGCCATGACTAAAGTCTTGACCTCTAAATAATGTTCTACCAACTGACCCTTTGATAAAAAATATCAAAGAATAAAAAGATTCCTGGAAATAAACAATAATGAAGACATGAGAAACCATATGGAATAAGAGAGAAGTTCTCAGCAATACAGAATTTTATCAGCAAACAGTACTCATATAAAAAGTCTAATTTTACTTTTTAAGAAAGTAGAAAAATAATAGCAAATGAAAACCAAGTAAGCAGAAGGAAAGATTATAAAATCATGTAATAATCAATGAGTACAAATCGATTTTATTGATTTATTGATTTACTTATTTATTTTGGTTTTTCGGGCCACACCCATTTGCTGCTCAGGGGTTACTCCTGGCTAAGCACTCAGAAATTGCCCCTGGCTTGGGGTGACCATATGGGACGCCGGGGGATCGGACTGATGTCTTTCCTTGGCTAGCACTTGCAAGGCAGACATCTTACTTCTAGCGCCACCTCGCCGGCCCCTTGATTTATTTTCTAATCATTGCTTTTGCCACCTCATCCCCAACTTGCAGGTTAATGCCATAAAATGCAATGTGGGAATATATGGAAATGAGATTTCTAAGGAAATCATGAAGGGAATGAGATTATAAGAGTGAACAGGAAGGATTAGTGCGCCTAAGAAAAAGAGACATCAGAGGTCTTGTTCTCTCTCTACTGTATGAGGACATAGTGAGACAATGGTCATTTATAGTGGGGGGGTTAGCTGTCACCAGGAACTGACCCTGAGGGACCTTAATTTCTATCCTCCAGAAATGTGAGAAAATACATTGCACGAAAGGCAAACGCCTTTCCTCCATGCTATCTCTCCAGCCCCAAGTTTTCTTTCTTAACTTGAGGTAATCTCTTTTAGGACAGAGCTCTAACTTTATCAACTATGCAAATGAAGATCCCTAAAAGCCCCTAAAGAAGTTTCTCAAAGTCCCTGCAAGTGACCAGTTCCTTCATTGGAATCTATTGATCTCACTTGTTAAGCACAACCTATCACAAACTAAAATGCCTGAGTTCACTGCTCCTGGAAGATTAAAAAGAAAAGAAAAAAAAATCTAGAAATTTAAGACACACTCAAATCTAGAAAATTTAGACACACTCAATGCTATACAAGCTAATCACCTTCTCTTTAAAAGGGATATGCATCAAGTCTAAAATATTATTCTATACTTTTACTTCAATGGTATTGGATCCCAAGAATGTCTTGACTTGGTCCATATGAACCATCAGACAGTCCCATACTGACACATGATCATATGAATGTTGCCGCAGAGCTCTCAACACTACTGGATATGGCTCCTATAAAAATAAAAATAAAATTAATTTATCAAAATAAAATAATGTATAGAATTGTATTGATATAAAGAAACAAAAATGAGATGCCTCTAGTAATAATCCTCTCTAACATTAAAATAAATTCATTAGCTTTAGGGCTATGTTCTTTATTGTATGTTAGTTATTTCAGTCCTAGGCTTATAGTGACTTTATATCTACATAATGGACTACAACAACAAAACAACAGAGGGGTTCAGCTTTGCATTACATACATTAGTCATCTAGAAAACTTACTTATATGCAATGTACCTTAACTTCTGTTTATTGTATTTCTAAAAGGAGTAGTTCATTTTTGGAATGTCAGTACTAAAAATTTAACTTTACCAGGGTTTATGTGGTAGTATATCTTGATATTTCCTTACTGAATGTACAGAACACAAATATACACAATATAAAATTCTAAAGTGTTTCATCCATAAAGTTTCCTAATCACCCAATGGCTTCTTGAGCAGCAAACACAATTTAATACTTCTTTTTTTATCCTCCCTAACTGCTTTTATAGGAAAGTAAAATTTAATTTGATTCAATTTGGTATTGTCTAAGAGACAATGCCCTAAAAAAAGCAGGTGTTCTTTTTTATAAGGTAAACTTGTAATTAGAATAATTTGCATCCCACAAATGAAATGCTGTCCAAAATTCAATGATCCAGAAGGATTCTTTGAACATTAAAGTAAAAATGAGTATTCTTCTTTATTACTCCCTGATGAAATTGAACTTGGCAGAAGCAGTGTCTGAGATAATGCCAAGTTTATTTCAAGACTATGCAAAGCTCAGTATGTACTAGAAACCATGGAAGTGGCATCATGGTTGTCTTGATCATTGGGGTAGGTCTATGCATTTACCAGGAGGATAAAGAGAGACTGAAGCAAAAAAAAAATATATATATATACATATATATATATATACATACATATATATATATATATATATATACAGAATGATTTAGTAATCGGTATGATGTGTTAAAAAGATGTCTAAATCCTGACTGAAGACTTCTAGGATAATTCCTTTATATATAATTGTATTTATGTATTTACATATATGCACGTATATATGTATATTACCTTCAAAACAAAAGCTTTACTTGGACTAGAGCATACATAGGAATCATGGATTACTTTGTATGCATGGAACCCTGGTTCAATCCCCCTCAATGCAAGGCCCCAGAGTACTATTGCATTTTGCCTAGGAGGCCCAGAACATCTTCAAAGTAGCTTTTGTGGTTGCAAGCACAGCAGGGCCTGGCAGTGGTGCATTCTGGGGCACTAACCTTGAACTGTACAGCTGATAGGATCTCAAGGATAGGATTTCAGGCCATCAAAACACTGGGAGTCCCTGTCCTCCCTCATTCACAAAAATCATTGCTTTATTTTAAGGATTTGACTTTGATTCTCCAGGAAATTTTCCCATACCTATAAATCGAAGCTTTAATATTCGCTTATAAAATGAATTTGTATAATTCTCAACATTTTCCATCAGTTATCACAAAATTTCCCCATTAACAATAATGTCACAGAACACAACATATTATTATTGTAGTTGAAACAATATGACATTTTAAACTAAAGTTTAACATGAGTACAGGTTAGCTCAAAGCTGAACAATATGTTGTGTTCACTGTTTCTACTTTACCTACAAAATATTCAGCATTTCTCATTTTAGTCTTTTAAGATTTGGAGATCAAAAGCTTATCATCGTAGCAGGTTGTTTGATGTGTACACACTACTATTTTGGCCAGCAAAAAATGTGCTTAGCTATGTGATTCTGTGTGTATGTAGATGTGTACATCCATAAGCCTTTGTTCATAATCAGGAACAATAAGATCTTCTTAAATTCTATACTCTAATGGTGGGAACCAAGTGATTAAAACAACTACATTAGAGGAACCTAGCTGGAATCTCAGTGCTGACTATTTCAATTAATTTGTTTGATAAATTTTTTTTATCTATAGGATGTAGAAACCAAGAGAAAAAATTTAAAATATATGTATAATGTTATAATTTGTTTAAAATATTTAGTTTGTGGGTCATAGAAATAATATAGAAGGCAAGGCACTTGCAATCCATATAGTCAACCTGGGTTTGATTTTTGGCATTAACAGGTTTGGCCTCAAACAAACACCAAGAACAAAATGTTTAGTTTAGGACCTAGAAATGTGGTTCAGTAGTAAAGCTCTTGTGATTAGTGGTTTGCCCATAGCACTGATTTTGGTTTTCAGTACAGTGAAATTTTTGAGACCTATAATAAAAGTCTCACTGAATTTTTATTTTCTTCTTTTATTTTATTTACTTATTTATTTATTTATATGGTTTTGGGGCCAAATCCGGTGACGTCCTGGGGTTACTCCTGGCTCTGCACTCAGAAATAGCTCTTGGAATGGGGAATGATATGGGATGCCAGGAGATCAATTTGTGGTCCGTCATAGGTCAACCGCGTCAGGGAAAATGGCCTATCACTGTGCCACTGCTCCGGCCCCTGCTTTTATTTTATTTTTAAAATAACAGCATTACAGTGGTGACATTACATATCATAGAATTTATCCATTAAAATACATGATTATTTTATTATAGTACAACCATTATCTTGTTACATTTTAGAAAATGCTATCTATTTCCCAGTTGAAATTTCTATTCATTAGAACCTAATCTCCATTATCTCATTTTGTCTCTAAACGTGAGAGAAAGGTCATTTTCTTACTAAAACTATTCTTGGAATCAATGAGCATTGAATAAATGAATGGTGAATAGGAGAGATTATATATAAAAGAAATAAATTTGAGATCAATACACAAATGTAAAAATTAATGCAACATAATTCAATTAATTATATTACCAGTCTGCAAGTAATCTCTAAGGGAAAGTGGAAATAGCATTTTTGAGTAATAATAATATTATCATTTTCCACTTGCCATTCTTTTTGGTAATCATCATAAAAACATTCATTATTTGTGACTGAGTAATGTTCTGGGACTTCATCCTAAGGAAATCAGTCAAATTAGTTCATTATTTTCTAGATTTCTGCATATAATTGAGTCATCAAAGGATATGATAAAATTTATACTGCCTGTAGTACAATAAGTCATCTAATAAATATAAAAATTATACTTAATAGCCATTTTAGGAGGGATATTTGGGACATTGGGGATGGGAATGTTGCACTGGTGAATGGGAGTGTTCTTTACATGACTGAAACCCAACTTACAATCATATTTGTAATCTGATTTAAAAGATTTAAAATAAATCTTTAAAGATTTAAATAAAATAAATCTTTAAATAAATGTTTAAAGATGAAAAAATAGAATACCTTAACAATAGTTTTCTTATAAAAGTGAATTCCCTTTCTTATTTCCCCAATATTTACTGTGCCTATGCAGAAAAAGAAAGAAGCACAAATAATTTATTTATTTTGGTTCTGTTATTGTTGTTGTTGTTTTCATTTTTTGCACTCTATTTTGTTTTTATTCCAGGACCGTGGTTATTATGTGGTGCTTTTTTTTATTGCTGTACTGCTCATTGAATTTTTTGTTTGTTTGTTTGTTTTTGTATTGTTGTGCTATTGCTCTTCCTTTTCCCCTTTTTTCTCTCAAACTGATGTTGAGAGCCTCTAAGGACTCCACCCTTTTTCGGCTTGTTTGATTTTTACCCCATTTTATTTATTTTCTTTTTTTCAAACAGAACCACATAACTTGAACTATCTTGTTTCACCTCACAAATTGAGGGAGAAATAATGGAGGGTACCAAGACCAAACAGTTGTATGATCACTAAGTAGTAATAAAAATGATCAGACTTAAACACAAAATCTAAAGGCAATGACAAAAGTATTGATACCCAATCTACAACAAGCTAGACAAGGAGGGGACCACTTATATTAGCAGACCTGGGATAAGGGAGGGGGGTATGGGATGCCAGCTGGGAACCGGGGTGGCGGGAGGCAACTTTGGTGATGGGAATTACCCTGATTCAATGTTATTATGTACCTAAAACATTTCTGTGAAAGATACGCAATCCACATTGGTCAAAATAAAAATCATTATTATAAAAAAAGAAGTGTCCTCTTCCTTTTTTGCCTCTCTTTTCTTTCTTTCTTCTTTCTTTCTTTCTTTCTTTCTTTCTTTTTCTTTCTTCTTTTCTTTCTTTCTTTCTTTCTTTCTTTCTTTTTTCTTTCTTTCTTTCTTTCTTTCTTTCTTTCTCTTTTCTTTCTTTCTTTCTTTCTTTCTTTCTTTCTTCTTCTTTCTTTCTTTCTTTCTCTTTCTTTCTTTCTTTCTTTCTTTTCTTTCTTTCTTTCTTTCTTTCTTTCTTTCTTTCTTCTTCTTTCTTTCTTTCTTTTTCTTTCTTTCTTTCTTTCTTTCTTCTTTCTTTCTTTCTTTCTTTCTTTCTTTCTTTCTTTCTTTCTTTCTTTCTTTCTTTTCTTTCTTTCTTTCTTTCTTTCTTTCTTTCTTTCTCTTCTTTCTTTCTTTCTTCTTCTTTCTTTCTTTCTTTCTTTCTTTCTTTCTTTCTTTCTTTCTCTTCCTTCCTTCCTTCCTTCCTTCCTTCCTTCCTTCCTTCCTTCCTTCCTTCCTTCCTTCCTTCCTTCTTCCTTCTTCTTTTCTTTTTCTTTCTTTTCTTTCTTTCTTTCTTTCTCTCTTCTTTCTTTCTTCTTTCTTTTTCTTTTCTTTCTTTCTTCTTTCTTTCTTTTTTCTTTTCTTTCTCTTTCTTTTTCTTTCTCTTTCTTTCTTTCTTCCTTTCTTCTTTCCTTTCTTCCTTTTCCTTCCTTCCCTTCCTTCCTTCCTTCTTTTCTTTCCTTCCTTCCTCCTTCTTTCTTTCCTTTTCCTTCCTTCTTCCTTTCCTTCTTTTCTTTCTTCCTTTCTTTCTTTCTTTTCTTTCTTTCTCTTAATCTTTTCCTTTTCTTTCTTTCTTTCTTCTTTCTTTTTTTCCTTTCATCTTTTCTTCTCTCCTCTTCTCCAAATCCTCCTTTTTTAATAAAAAACAATAACCAGTTTAAAATATTTAAAATTTTTTTTCTGAGTACAAATAAATCTAAGTGAAATGAACTGTCCATAGAAACAAATTGTTCATAGGTGAGCAAAAGATGAAAAAGATATAAAGAAGTTAATGGAATTGGGTATAAAATACGTAAAGAAGCAAGTCTTCATGGCAATGATAACCTTTTCAATTAGTAAAAAAAATGTATTGCAACATATCTGGAGATATGATATCATTTTAAAGGATGTTTGTACTCTTTTGCTCCTAGAACCATTGTTTACCATAGGAAAATAAGAAGCCCACCTAAAGACGCATTGTTTAATGACTGACTATAAAGAATCCTAATAAAATATTATTCAATCATTTGAAAGAATTGAAATTA